>NC_136597.1:23048976-23576476 GCF_910589615.1 Taurulus bubalis | reverse complement strand
CGTAAAATAACTCAGGGCCGTGGGGCGTTCTGTGTTTTTTCCCCCAGACTACTCTACAACTTTGTTTGGTTAGAGAATGCAACACCTTTAAAACAAATTAGCATGAGAGGCAAAAGAACGGCGACGAAAGGGAAGAATCTCATTTGCAGAAGAAGCTCACGACATTAACGCAGTGACTCACTGCAGTGCTGCTTCTTATCCGACAACTTCTCCTATTTTTCATCTTTACACTTGTTTGACCCGATTTTGTAAAGAGGAAATATAGATAAAAAGCCAAATAATGAAATAAGTGGAACTCTAACCTGTGATTACAATCAAATGTGCAACCAAGGAGCTAAAGCAACCGCCTTGGTAATAAGAGCAGCGTGGAGGGCATTATCGTGAATATTATCGTGAAACATTATCCTGAACATTATCATGAATATTATCGTAAAACATTATCGTGAAACATTATCGTGAATATTATCGTAAAACATTATCGTGAAACATTATCATGAATATTATCGTAAAACATTATCGTGAAACATTATCATGAATATTATCGTAAAACATTATCGTGAAACATTATCGTGAATATTATCGTGAAACATTATCGTGAACATTATCGTGAAACATTATCGTGAAACATTATCCTGAAACATTATCCTGAACATTATCATGAATATTATCGTAAAACATTATCGTGAAACATTATCGTGAATATTATCGTGAACATTATCGTGAAACATTATCGTGAACATTATCGTGAAACATGATCCTGAACATTATCATGAATATTATCGTAAAACATTATCGTGAAACATTATCGTGAAACATTATCGTGAACATTATCGTGAAATATTATCGTGAACATAATGAAATAAGTGGAACTCTAACCTGTGATTACAATCAAATGTGCAAACAAGGAGCTAAAGCAACTGCCTTGGTAATAAGAGCAGCGTGGAGGGCCGATTATCGTGAACATTATCGTGAATATTACCGTGAACATTATTGTGAAACATTATCGCGAACATTATGGTGAACATTATCGTGAAATATTATCGTGAAATATAATCCTGAACATGATCGTGAAACATTATCTAGAAACATGATCGGGAACATTAATGTGAAACATTATCGCGAAACATTATCCTGAAACATTATTCTGAACATTATCATGAATATTATCGTAAAACATTATCGTGAAACATTATCGTGAACATTATCGTGAAACATTATCGTGAAACATTATCATGAACATTATCGTGAAACATTATCCTGAACATTATCATGAATATTATCGTAAAACATTATCGTGAAACATTATCGTGAAACATTATCGTGAACATTATCGTGAAATATTATCGTGAACATAATGAAATAAGTGGAACTCTAACCTGTGATTACAATCAAATGTGCAACCAAGGAGCTAAAGCAACTGCCTTGGTAATAAGAGCAGCGTGGAGGGCCGATTATCGTGAACATTATCGTGAATATTGCCGTGAACGTTATTGTGAAACATTATCGCGAACATTATCGTGAAATATTATCGTGAAATATTATCCTGAACATTATCGTGAAACATTATCGTGAACATTATCTAGAAACATTATCGTGAAACATTATTGTGAGCTATTGCTTAAACGGCTTATTTATCGCTTTACATACCGTCAACGCATATGTGGAAACACACCCTCTACACTTAACTGTGTGTGTGTGTGTGTGTGTGTGTGTGTGTGTCATGATGCAGAGCCACTTCCCCATCCTCTGCACTATTACACTCCCCAATGGGAAATGACATCACCTCGACCTGCACCACTCCTGACACACACACACACACACACACACACGTATTGATAAAAGCCCCCCCCTCCCCTCCTCTCTGCAAGACCTCTTAGTACAATCGGACGTCATCTGAGCATCTCTGTTGCCGTGGTTACAGGCTGATTGTAATCCATTAGTACCCTCTCATGTCTTCCGATGTGATATTGTTGTGCTTTCTGCGCGGAACGTTGCCTCACTGTTGCATCACTGCCTTCACTCGAGGGTCAGAATGGGGAGGTCTCTGTTTTGAGGCAATTTCCCCAAATCTCTGTTTTCCATCTCGCTTTCCCTTTTAAAAAAAGTCCTTCTTATGGCGCTACATAACGAGCTGCAGAGCCAGCAGCAGTTAATAGTGTTTGTTGGCCATTTAAGGACAACAGAACGAGCCGTAAACACTAAACTCTTGATGGCAACAATCAGACTGAGCGAAAACATTTGTGGGCCATAAAAGAGGGGCAAGTAACATTTGGCTCATTTCAAAACAAAATATTTCATCAAAAAGACATTTTTCACATGGTTTTACAGAGCTGAAGGTGTAATAAAAAAAATCTATTACTGCCCTTTTTGCTCCTTTCTGTAATTGTATTTATAATTTAATATATTTTAGCATTTGAGACCTCTCAAAATAAATTGTCCTATCTCGACAAAAATGTCACCGCTCACCCTTTATGTGCCACAACCGTGATATTTTCCAGATAATAACTTTTCCCGTGCTCGTGCACGTACATTTACGACAACCCAGTCAGTTTTTGTGGTCTGCTTAGATCAGAAATCCTGTGATTCAACAAGCCATTCACACGCAAATAACGCATGTCAAATAAAGTTTGTTTTTTTAACATTAAAAGCATGAAAACATGTTCTAAAATTCATGTGAATTTGATCATAGAAGGATTTTTGTGTCGTACATTTTTCAAACCAGCTCATACATGTGCGTAAACTGCACCGCGCTCACAAAAGAGTGATTCTATCTGGCTCTTCGCTTTCTATTCTTCCTCAGGATGCAGCTAACCAACCCCCGGGGGACACAGATGACTATAAGTGATGAACAGCGAGTGGTTATTGATCCACTGGGCGGGGGGCGTGGCCTGCAGGCCCGAGGTTTAGCCTGAGTATGGCCGACAGGAAGTGAGCTTGAGAGAGACAGACGGTCTGGGTGGTTTGCTTCTTATGTGCATTTTGTTATCTAACGTGACTCAAACAAAACATGTATGATGCATGATGTGTTTGAGTGGTTAAACAAGCTTGTTTGAGCAAGATTTAAAAAAACAATGACGTCATTTTGAAGGATTGAGAGACAACAAATGACTCTTTTCCAACAGGAGATGGGGTTTAGTGTGCAGTGCAGTTTGTGTTTGCTGATTTGTTGAATCATATTGCAGCAGCAGTCACTGCACGGGGAACAAATGCTCATTCTGAATCAGTTTGCTGTCGGAGATATTTATATTCAACAGGACCTCGCTAGCGGCTCTGTGAGCTTTACTTAGACACAGCCGCTTCATGCTGATCTCAGTACGCTCACATGCACTGTAGAGCACGGAGAATGTTTACCATCTCTGTTTGGCATGCTAACATTTAGCTAATTAGCTCTGAACACAAAGTACAGCTGAGGCTGGTGAGAATGTCATTACTTTGAATCTAGGCCGAAACCAAAGATATGAACCATAACGGCAATGAAAACTACAGCTGTTGTCGTAAACATCTTTACTTTTGCCAAATTTTGTGCAGGGATAAATACGGTCATCGATACAACTGATTTGGTTTTAACATTTTAAACTAAATGTGAAACTTTTATCCGAGTTAAGAGATGTTGATGAGGAAGTTCTTCCGCGTGAGGAAAGAAGTCATAAACCCTGTAAATCCAAAATAATCAGTGGGGCAACAACCCTAAAAACATTTGGAACAACTAACTTAATCAGACACTTATTATTATTATATCTTTATTATATCATCTGATGCCGATAACGGAGCTAAAAGCCAACTTTAACGTAGGTCAGCGTTATGATGCGTTCAAGCTCTACTCAGTAAAAAAATAGTATTGAGCGATGTTAGATTATGATATGCTATTATGATGTGTTCAAATGAAATCATATCAAATATAACTTTTGGATAGAAAATAAAATAAAAACAGCTGTTTGAAGGTAGTGTTTTCACTGCAATATTAAAATATGATTGAGATAATTATGACCTGTTTAACGTCCTAAAAATAAACGAAACCGGCCAAGAACATGTAACTTGCACCGAGAACTCGCCCATCTCCTGCCGTTACTCTGCAGAATAAAAGTGCAATGCGAGTCTGAGCCAAGGACAAGTTTGGCCTACATCTCTCTCCCACAACGCGAGCGAGGCCAACAGAAACACCCCCGAGCGTGTTTGCATTAAATCGGCTTTGCCCGGGAACTTGCGCTCCAGAATAAGAGATGATCTGCCCGCAGATTTGGCTCTGAAGGCGCGGTCAGCGGAACATTATCCAGAGGAGCTGTTGCTGAATGACTACTGGACACCGCAGAGCTGTGGAAAATTAAAGAGTAGACTTCGACGAGGCGGCGCAGGAGCAACAGACACACTTAAAGAAGCGACTTGAGTGAGGAAGCCTGCGTCTGAAATGCCCACAGAGGTACCGTCAGCTCTCCTTGCAACCGCCGCACAGTTACCCAACGTCAACGCCGCAACTTTCCAAATAATGCAACCGAAAAAAACAATCAAACATGGGCTGGGTCACGGTGTCACTAATGGCTCCATCGTCCTCATTGATCCTCCAGTTCCCTCCTCGGTTTCCTGTCGGTCCCGCAGCTCTATGCTGGGATTTGTGTCTGCAGGACGACGATCAATATCGGCCTCTCTGTTTCGTGCATTAGAGGTCCACAGTTTTTCATTTTCAAATAATCAATGCCAAGATAAACTCAGATTTTTATTTCCACTGCCAGAGCTGTAAATGTCAAGAGGGTAACGCAGGTTCGGCTAAAGTATTTGACATCAATGTGATACATTACAGTAAAAATAAAGATGGGAAATGATTCAGAACGTACAGTACTACAAAGCTTACTGCATTACTCACTCTAAGCTGCCCTGGTTATGATGACGGTCCATAAAAAAAAGGTCTGAGATGTAAGATATCGGAACCAATTAAATGCCCACAAAAGGATGCAATCCTCTTTTAACCCTGAGTTTAAAACTGTTTTCTTCCTTTCCAATCGTCCCCAAAGGGCTCAGGCTGAGTAATGCTTGGGACTGACTGTTGCTCATGCATAATTTCTGCGCCGTAATGAATGGCGGGGCCGTGGCGTTTTGGGAAGATCAAAGCGAAGCAAGTCTGGCCCAAATAATGGCCCTCACAGCGCTGGACCAGGAAGAACCAAACATGTCACAACCGGCATGTGTTTGTATGGAGAACCGGAGATTAACGCTTTTTTTATTTTTATGCAGATGCAAAACTTGGCACCTAAAGAAAACAAAGGCTTTTGTGATGTGTTTTACCCTTGTACTGCAGTGCATTTGTTTGATTGACAGTGTGTGTGTGTAAAAATACATAAAAGCAGTCGCAGCCATTGCGGACGGAGACCGGTGGCTTTGAGATGAAGAGGCCTGAAACACGACACTGGTCGCCGCACAGCCAGAATAATTTTTTTTTTAAAAAGGCAAAGACGGGCAAAATAAGGGAGCCACAGGAATCAAATAAGGGTTGGCATTTGACAATCAGCAGATGGGACGTCCAATTGCATGCTTTCGCCCACATTTTGGGCTCTGCGTTTGACGGCGGCTCTTAAACGTTCTGCAGATGGACATGAATCTAAATTGACGTTGGAGCACGAGCCTCCGTTTCCTCAGCGCCTTCCTCTGGCTTTTATTCTCTTTGATCCTTTTTTTTTTTTAGATCTTAAAAAGCACAAGCCTGTCCAGGAAGTAGTTTCCTCTTTATGTAGCAAGCCAACAAAAAAAGTGAGTGTGTGGAGGTCAGGGAGGTTGATGGGCTCATAACAGCATCCGAGCTTCATACGGGAGACAGGAGTTCATGACCCATTGCAGTCCAACAACTAATGGTAACCATCTTTTACTAACATTAATTACGTCTTCAGCATAACTTTCCCTAGCCTAAACCTCAGGTGGGCTTTCCTACCAACTACTAATGTTCACCAGTAAAGGCTCTGGAGAGGTCACACATCTCCTGGAGCCAAAAATGATGCGTTCAAGAGCAGCCAGCAGTATTCCATGAAAGAACATGTATTGTATGTAATGTAAAGTTAAATTTAGACATCAGAAAACCTGATTAGCAAACCGTTCAATGTTTTTAATTCTCTTTTTTCATTGTTTGCCTTAATGGTATGTACCCAGGGTGAATTTCTGCTAACTAGAATGGGGATAGAATAATTAAAATCATCTCTTCTACACTTTCCAAATGTTACTGGACCAAATCGACAGAGACAAAATGATCCCATAAAAAAAAAAGATCAGTAAAAAGGCAGGATGTACATAAAGCATGTGGCGGTACATGCATGAAAGCACATCGTTGGCCTAGATAGGAAACAACAGATGAAGAAGACAAGCGGCTCCGGGGGGTTGACTCCTGTCACAGTGAGTCACGACAGACCGACCGTGGCAACGCGGTTGTCGAGGGTTGGCGCCGCTCAAGTGACGGGAAGAGGAGCCGCCATGTTCTCCGTGGTCAGCGAAAGACGGACGGATGGAGGAAGAGCAAAGGTCCACAATCGTCATTTAAAGAGCATATTTACTAAAGAAGTTGGGTATAAAATCCTCAGGGGTGGGGACACTGAACATAAATACAATGTTTGGGCTCTGACAACCTCTGCTTCAAGGCTCGTAAACACTTCACTCGCACGCTGAGGTGGAAGAGCTCTCAGCCTTGACCTCTGACTCCACACAAGGTGGCGTTGGGAAGGAAATGAGGGGTTTGAGTGCTGCCTGTACGTGCTTTAAAAAGCTCCTACCGCTTCCAAGTAATGCCGTTTGACATTTTGAATTGTTTTCTGGAGGAAAAGCATACATTGTTTGTCTCAACCCCACCTAGTGTGCGTACCACACCTTGCATTTCAGCTAACTCAACCAGGCTGGACACAATAACAATGGGAGGGCTTTTCTGCCGTGCATTCACGTCGCTCCCTTGTTTTACTGGCCTCTCGCTTTCTCTCTCGCACGATAGTAGACATTTATCTTACTTTTCAGTTTTCATTTCGGCTGCATCAGCGCACCTCCCTCTTCCAAAAGGAAATGAGTCTCTAATTAGGGAAAGAGGAAGATGCTTCAAGGTCCTCTTTTCGTTCTGGTGAAACGCGACACGATAAGAGGCGAAGGGGAAAACGCAGCACTGCGGTCGCTTTCACTTCCACCTCAGACGTTTTAAGCCGCAGAGCTCTCTGCATTGCTTCCTCCCCCCTCCTGTGATGATCCGTTTGAATATGCAGACCAGCAAAAGCATTAGCGGGCCGCCGATCTGATAATTCACTGTTTCCTATCTGCCCCGATGCACGGGACATTTATTTAGTCCTGAGAAACCTGAGAGACTGAACTTGCAATACCGGCCTAAATTACCCACAAGCCTCCCCGACAAGCTGCATTGTTGTCTCTGCCACTGCGGTGCTCTGAACAGGTCAGACAGAGGGGGGGAGGGGACAAGCAGAAGAGACAACTGTCAAGTGCAGATCGGAGCACTGAGGCTGTGGTGCAACGCCAGGTAATGAGGGCGCTCTGCAGGCTGCGAGACGGGTTCAACCCTTCATTACAGCCCACGGGCCGCCGCCACATGAGGCGAAACATAAACTGAGGCTTTATTTCAGATGTCAAAGACAACAAAAAGGCCATGAAATGCACTGCACAGGAAATAATCAGCACACCGAATGGAGCGAAAGTACAGCGAAATGTTCAGAATCAGCCATCAAGAACAAGCAGGAGGCTTTTATTGTGACGCTGCTACAGGAAGTGTACGCCTACTGCTTCATCCAGGTAGACAAAAGCACACGCGTCATGCTAACATGGATTGAGTGGATGCTGTTTCTCACAGCTCGGCTATCCATTACCATCATTGTCCGTCGCCTAACTCTCCAACACAATTGTACTCCGTCAATAGGAAGTGGGCGTAGTTTGTGGACTTTGGGTTTGAAGCCTGCAGTTGGGCAATTTGGTCTTTTGCAACCAGAAGTGACGCAAGACGCTAAACAAAACACTTTTAGGTGACGAAAATGTCCCATTTTGCTTTCATGAACAGAAACCTCCCAAATGTCCAAGCTGTATGAGGAGTAAACAACTCTTTCTGGAACAAAAAACAACGAAAGAACAAAGGGAAATTGAGCCATCGCTGATACTTGGGAGTTAATTCTATCACCAATATGTCCTGAACCACTACAGTTTCAGGATTAGAGCTCATAGCGACTCTCATCTTCTCTTCGTGGTCAAGTGATTGTGTTATTAAGTGAAGACCGCTGGCACTGATCGCTCCACTGCGCTCCATCACTGGAGAATGGATGAAATGGCCGCAGAGACGGTGTTCAGTTCTCACCCTGGAGGCTGAGAGGGAGACACAAAAGGCTCTTTGGCAAAGACGACTCCAAATAGGGTCATAAATCAAGGTCTGACCTCAACAAGATCAGCTGGTTACAGTTACTCACTTACACCTCAGATAGTGTTGTTCTTCCAAAAGATCCATGCAAAGAATTGAATGATAATTACAACACGTGAGACACCACATGAGTTGGAGGCATTTAAATACACAAATAATAATAATTAAATGTGAACTGAAGAAGTTCAGGTTCAATGTGGGGCCCAGACAAGAAATATAGCTTTATGCTAAGCTGAGCTCAGCTAAGCGGCTGCTGGCTGTAGCTTGATATTTACCGTATGGATATGAGATCTTATAAGTTTGGCTTCCTTTGCTTTATGAAAAATAAGGTTTTATTAAAACCCTTTGATGAAGTATCAAGTATCAAAAGGCTCATCTGAGGTACATTTCTCAGCCTCTGAGCCACAGAAACCATTCAAAAAATAAACTCTCACTTTGCTTCTCCTGAAACTATACATGCCCTGTCTCAGTCTCCCTACTAGTCCAATCCTGTACAGTTTAGATATGACCATCACACACACACACACACACACACACACACATGAGCTGAAGGCTCTGGGATGATATCACAGAAAACAGAGTCAGCGTGTGACAAACTCACAGCTCTGCGCTCTCGACTCCTCGGATCCAGACTGAAGCCGAGTCTCCAAATACCTCAAGGCGTGTTTTTTAAGACCTGCATGCCGCCTGCAGACCACATGTCTGTTTTCTGTCAGCTAGGCTGGGGGAAAAATAAAAAAAAAGTGTCCAAAGAGAAGAGGCAGCGAAGGAAAAGGGACAAATGGTGTCAAATTCTTCAGCTGCACTGGCCAAATCCCGCTGGATGATGTCAGAGATGCTCAAATACACATTTAATGCGGTAATAAGGTTTCATGGCCGACAGCTATTTCTGATTAACATTTAGACGCGTCGCATTCATGATGACATTTTAAAGAGCGAAGCTTTGTGGAGACGACTGAGAGTTGGTCACCAGTCTGTTTCCTGCTCAGAGGGCCCTGAGGGAAGACGCGTGCTTTGTACGAGTGTGTGTGTGTGTGTGTGTGTGTGTGTGTGTCTGTGGGGATATCAATGACGTGGATTAGGTACACTCCATTTAGTCCCAAGAATGCAGCCAATAGGCCAAACACATCTCCCACAAGGACAAGCCTCCGGGCACGCTTAAAAAAAAACAGGGTGGGACCGAAGGTTGTGTCTCTCACACTCACACACACACACACACACACACACAATCACCACAACCATCATCATCATCATATATATGTAACCATGTCTTCTCAGCCATTAACATTAAAATCATACACACTCGCAGAGAACTTTCACACGCATGACCACGCGGAGATGAATAATACAAAAGACACGCGTGTGCAACAGAAGAGACGATACCACGCTCATCAATAAATCAAGTACGGATGCGATGGGGGTAATGGAGAGGAAGTCCGCTGCGCCATGACGGCCCTCTCGGTGACACGCTTTGCTCATGTGGAACAAGCCGCATGCGAGGAGGAGGAAGTCTATACCGTCAGTCAAGGTGAGCAAATGCAAAGGAAAACATAAAAAGATGTTGTTTTTTTTCTACTGAATTGAACCTTTCTTTTAGCCCCCGCCAAGCTGTCAGAGCTACCGTGGAGCCCACACTGTCACTAACCACACTCACTGAAGAAAGAGCATCACATTTTTTGGGGGAAAAGCTATTGATATGCGTTTGAAGGATATATCCAGGGTGGCAAACTGATTCAGCAGAGGAAACCGGTTGAAAAGATAACGAGAGAAGTTTAAGCGGACAGATCACAGAGTCAAAGGGAACCTCAGCATCGCCCGGCTCATTGAAAAGCAAAAGACATTTAGTATACCTTCAGTAGCTAGCGTAGCATTGAAGTGTTAACGCTAGTTCATGATGTTCTCTTTACATTTTAGAAACAGGTTTCCTTTTCCAAACCTGGAAATCCACAAAAAAAACGCCTGGAAAAAGAAAACCAAATGTGAAACGATTATGATTGGCCGGTCTGCGATTGAGGGGCGGGACTTAGCAAAGGGTGGATTGAGAGACACAGCAAGTCAGGAAAGGAGACAAATAAGTGTTTGAACTTGGATATTTGCGACTCGTCTGTTATCGTTCCCTGAGAGGACGGACTGACTGTCACTCAACTCTCTTTTGAGCTCTTTCCGCTTTACTTTTGATACTTTCAGTACATTTTGCAGATAATACTTGTAATGGAGTATTTCGACACTGTGGTATTTCTACTTTTACTTACCTCAGGCTAAACAATAGAAACACCTCTCATGTTTTTATAAAAACTGACATCATAACCATGAATGTTGGATTTAATGTCGTTTGTTTTAGCTAAAGGATCACTTAATAAACTGGTGACCGAGTGTATTTTTAATGTTGTCACACACACACCTTTGTTATCAATATGAAAATACACCATTTCTTATCTGTACCTTGTTAATTTGTTGGTGGAAACGACCCAGTTTTCTCCACATGGATTATTAAAATTCAATCTAACACACACACGCGCAAAACCCGACACGTGTCCAACACATTTGCTGGCATAATCAAAAATCCCTGCGCAGAACTGGCAACACACACACACACACACATCTTGGAAACAAAAGGCACATCTAATCACACACACACACACACACGGTCCACAAGGCGATCTAGACAGCACAGACGTCGTCTCCCCTCCCCCTCCATCCCTCCTTCCAGCCACCAAAGGCACTTAGAGGCCAGTGTGAGAGAGTCGCTGATTGTTTCCTCTCCGGCGGCAGCTGCTCGTCTCGACCGCCTAATCAACTGTCAGCCAGGCGGAGATGAACTGAAGAGGAGGGAGATTTAAATTTCCTTCGCCAGTCGGCACGAGTCGTATACACAAGGGTAATGAATACGGGATTTGAAGCGAGGAGCCGATAGATTTGAAATGTAATTAAGTGTTTGTTCTTATTTGTGTAAAAAAAAAAGATGAATTAACGAACAGTATATGTGCGCTGAAACAGGGAAAAGGAATTTCTGATGCTGGAGGTGTCTCGGTTTTGCTCGCATGACCTCATTTTTTCCTCAGAAGGTGCGAAACCTCATCTGCACACAGGAAGTGACATGTGTGGTAATGACACTTCATTCATGTTTAGTTTTTTTTTCAGAAGAAAAAAAAAAAAGTGATGATATAAATCTATTTCCAATGATTGCCAAGTGTGGGGGCGTCACAGTGGGGAGGCAAATCAGCTTAAAAGGTCACGATGGGGGCTGCCATCTCATCTTCACAAGCCAATACGTGAACTAACGAGATTGTGTTTAATGCAACACACACACACAAACACACACACACACACACACACGTCTAACCCGTGGCTTAGTGAACTAAAGGAAACGTCACAGATAGAACGACGCCACAAATAGTGACAAATATTAGGATTCTCTGTTTTGAAGGTTGTCTAATAAGAGGATTCTTTTCTCTTTTATAAATTTAATATTTCATTTTTTTATTTTGGTTAGACCTAACAAGACATTTGCGGACATCTTTGCTTACGGAGGAATTGTGTCGGGCCTGTTGCTAAATTTGCTCGATAAAAACAAATATATACTACTTGGTCGTCACATGTGTTGAATTCATGACTGTGAGGTGGCATTCATGTCACGATTTAACTTTTGATTCGTCAGGGATTAAAGTTGTGTTATTTTCTCCCATAAAAGTCAGTCAGCCTCGCTTTAAGTTTTTTCCATGTAATCGTCTCCTCCCTATAGAAACACTCAGCTTGGGCTTGAAATAACAAGCAATGAAGCAAACGTTACAAAACACAACTACAGTGAGCAAAACATGGAACGTTATGTTAAATGTGTTATGTATGCATGTATATGTATTGCATGTCCTCGGTGTTGCTGGCACAACATCCACCGCAGCTTGAAACAACAGAATGTTATAATTAATAGTCAATATTATTATTGGCAATTTATGATTTTAACACAGACTGGGAGACAAAGAGGAGGCATAAATGTAGACATTAATTGTGTGTGCATGTGTGTGTGTGTGTGTGTGGACTCAAAGTTCCTTCATTCACACCCATGTAGCAACAGCAGGCCGGTTTTCACACCATGCTCCGACTTAAATTAAACCCTACCGTGCTCACCTTGACCTTAGCTCACACACACACACACACACACACACACACACACACACACACACACACACACACAGTCTTTTCACTGTCACCAATATACCCTCAGCACACAGACAGGACACTGTCTCTCTCCGGTGAGACTTTTAGCACCGTGACAACAGCCAACCGCATCGCAGCGACTCGGAAACGACGAGCCAATCGCCCGCCTCCCTTCGGCCTCCACCGACCAATGGGAGAGTTCGTTTTACATGAGCAGCTTTCGTCTTCGTTTCCAGATGAGACGGTGGAGCTGCTGCCTCAGAGGAACCGGAGAGCTTGTCATTAACACAGCAGCAGACTGAGACTCCTCCTTCCTCGTCCATTCCTGTTTGTTTGTTTACAGCTTGTATTTCGTCTTTGTTCCCTTGTATTCTGATACATAAAAAGGCTCATTTGTTTCCATTAAGTAACATTTATTTTCATTTTAAACCGACCCTCACAGCATAGTCAGATGATACCTACTATATTTATTATTTGTATATATATATATATATATATATATATATATATATATATATATATATATATATATATATATATATATATATATATATATCTTAAATATATAAAGAATAAATGTAGTATGCATCAATAAGCAAAATATCAAAGATATGCACACATACTGTGTAAAAGAGGGATATATTAAATAAACACAATTTTAGTAATTTCCGAATAAAAAGAAAAATCCTGATAAAAAAAAAAAAAAAATCTAGAATTTAGCCCAGTTAGAATAAATAATGTGGTAATTTTCCTCATAGATATAGTTTGTAGGCACATTGTGATGATGAAAACACAGAACAACAGCTGCTCCAGGTCTTTGTTGTTGCGTTGAGTGTTCATGGACCCAAATCAGCTAATGAGGATCCTCTTGTTAAAGAATGAGGCCGACTGTTGCTACGCTGCTTCAGGGCTACAACTGATGGTGACATTTTATTAGCAATACAAAATCACTTAATTAATTTAGTCAAGAAAAGAAAAAATGTCCATCACAATCCTTGCTGACCCAAGGTGACGCTTTGCCCCCAGACTCTGAGATAATCCGTCTAAAATCATTGAGCTTGATGAATATCTTAAGTGAAGAATCAATTATCAAATTGTTGATTGACTAATTGACTAATCAATGAATCGTTTCAGTACATGTACAAAAAAACAACGTTGACCGCAACGATTATTCCCCCACCATATTTCTCTTAGGATAAAACTTTTAGGAGTAACTTTTACTGACGATGTCACGCAATTCTTTGTATGAGGAGGCGTGGAAAACCGCAGGAAGCCTAAACAAACCCCAACGTGATGAAGACATGTCCTCAGCGTTGTGGCGAGCGTTTATGACGGCCAAACAAGAAAGACGTGAAGGATGCCGACTGCTTGATGCGTTACTTCCTGTTAAACCGCACAATCACATGTCCATAGCTCCTCCTACACGTTTAACTCAAATTAAATTAGCTTGTTTACATTTCGGGGCGCGTCCGCTGTCAGCCACGTTCAGTGTGTCGTCCTCTTCACAGGAAACGTGAACAACACGGAAGAGAAGATGTCCGACCTGCTGTGTGCGGCTGCAGGACGGAGCCACTTCCAGACGACCTTGGGCACAATGATTCAGCTTTACGGGCCAGAGGAACGGAGACAGGAAACGAGTAAATTAATGGGGGGGGGGGGGGTGTCATTTGAATGTTTTCGATTAGACACTTTAGTCTTTTTTTTGGTACCTTACTCTGAGGTATGTAGACACACAAGAAGTGACATTACGGCTGTGACTGTGTTCGATTAATCCGCAGAACAACCACATGGTCTATAAAACGTCAAAGAGTGTGAAGGATGTCTATTAAAGCCAGAGGTGACGTCTTCAATCCCAAAAAATTGTAGCAGCAAACAAAAGCAGCCGATCCTCACAGCTGGGTGCGTTTGCTCGAAGGAAAAAGGCCAAAATTAAGACTGAAATCGGGAAATACCCGATGAAAGAATACGTCGACGAGACCTGTCACAGCACTCAACACTTGGAAGGGTTTTGACAGTTTTTGACGCTTGAGGAGACACGTTTCAGTCAGAACTCTTAAAGCGTTGAGGTTTGCTGAAATGAATAGAAAAGCAGTGGAATTGAGAGATCAGTCTTCATTTGGTGCTTCATCAAAGTGCCACACCCGAGTCCTCCGGTCGCAGACTGCTTTGTTCTGGCTCTGGCCACTACTGTCTCTCTCTCTCTCTGTGTGTGTGTGTGTGTGTCTCTCTCTCACAGCCAAGCGCATAATGCAACAAAGCCGTGGCAGACAGCAGGTCACACGCTCGTCCTTTTCGATCCACGGTGATGGAAACCAGACGCCGAAACAGACGGCACAAATATGAGACGGGCGCTTATTAAAAAAAGGCAACAGCTTTCAGGGGATAGCGACACGAGCGTCGGATGAATCCGGCCTCCCCGAGTCTGCAGGCGGGCCGTCACAAAATGTTTAGGGACCACAGACACGAGTGAGATGTGACATTGTCGGCTGCCTCCCAACCCCAAAATGACACGGTGCTAATTGCAGAGGGGCAAGAGCTTTTCTTTCTACTGATTTACACTCTCAGGCAGAAAAAAACTCTGGCTGGCTTTAGGGGAAAGTGGCTTGCTGAGCTAGATCTGTCAATCTGCTCTGCGGCTCCATCAATCTGCTGGCAACACAGTGAGGCCAACAATGCAGCATCAGCAGCACAGCTGAAAGAAAACATGCACGACACAAGTGGTCGCTCAAGGCACCAGCAAGCTTTTGGGCTCGCCCACGACCGGCTTCCTCAAAACCGACATCCAGCTACCAACAGTCATGGTTTGGCCCCTGAAAGCACTCAACTCATGTTCCGCACTGAATTTAAAGAAGAAGAAAAACCAGCTTCCCGAGTTGGTGAACAAAATAATTAATGAGATATTTTATTGATTGCGGCAGGAAAATTCCCTTTTCTTGCCTTTTCGACCTGAGAGTGCAGGGTAAGCTGTCACACAGTGACCTGGAGGCTTTTAGGGATTCGGGGAGCCGATCAAAGACACTTCAGCCGGGACAGATGACCGCCGGCTTACTGCTCGGGGTCGTGTGGATCATGTGGACGAGATCTCTGAGCACCGAACCACCCAGAAGCAGACAAGAGGAGGGAGATAACATAGAAAGACTTTTAGGGGAAGTTATGGTTTCATATAGCTCGGGTCCTTAACCTCCACAGGGACTCCCGAAAAACTAACGACTGTAAGAGACAACCATCATAGCAAAATGCCATCTGAAGAAGAAAAGAATTGTACAGTTAATTTACATATAGTGTAAACAAAACAAAAAAGACTGATCCCTCTGAACTGCATTGGCTGCAATTGGGTGCTTTTGGCAGGATCCCAATACTTAGTCTAGTGTAATAAAGAAATTTGGCAATAAACTGCTCTTCACAGAATGAGAATGGGGAAAAATCGAACTACCGGAAATAAGAACATTTGGGATGTGGATCATAAGACCGTGTAAAAGAAGTGGACGTAGCGACCGTGACGTTTCTGTCGGTTGCCCTTTTGAAGCCTTGAGTTCAGCATTTTGCCCGTCGCCATCTTGGTTAATGGCCGATGGCATCTTGGCTTTTTGCAACCAGAAGCGACACTAGGGGGCAGAGCTAGCTACCACTGAACGCTGGACCAGACATATTAAAGCCACCAAAAGATTTACAGTTAACCTCCATGAACTTAACATATGGTGTTAAACACGGACAACCTGTCAATCACAAGGTAGCCCCGCCCTAAAGCATACCCCGCTTTATCGTCTATTTTACTCTAAATGCCACCGTGATTTATATAATGCTATTTTTGCAACCGGAGGAGTCGCCTGCTGGCTATTAGAAAGAATGCAAAGTTTAAAAGGCACCTTCGCATTGTGTTCACTTTTCAGACCCGCAGGTTGGCGCCTGAAGCGGGTGAGAGGCAACTTCAACGTTTCCAAAAAAAATCCTGCTAGTGTGTCAATGGTTACGCTACCTGGTGCAGGTTGCCTCCCCCATTATATCCAGAAGCAAGTAGAGAGACATACAACAAGGCTAGAAGCATAGTCCTATATTCTGCAGAGTTGGATGGATGCTTTAAAAAAGAATCCCTCAACCTGTATTAATGCCCACACTCCTCCTCCTCATCATCATCGCTGTCAAACTCTCTCCTCTTGTCTCTCCATCTGTGATCAGCCAACCAGGACGGAGCGGAGCGTGGCGATGCTGCCGGTGGAGAGGGAGGACGGATCAACGCCCTCGCCAGCTGCTGCCTGTTGCGCCAAAAACACAATTCAAGACTTGCACCCTCCGACTCTCCGCCGCGTCACAACAACTTCAGCAAACAAAACCACGCCGTGTGCACGGTGAGAACATCTTTCCGTGTTGATGCCAAAAAGCGGCGACAGCCATAGAACGAGGTCAAATGAATAATACAAAAGAGATGTGAGAAGCGATAATGGATGCAGAAACTCACAGAGGGCTTTGAACAGCCGGAGGAATAACAAACAGCAGCGCCCTGCTAAGAATAATAATACATTACATTTGGAGGCGCCTTTCAAGGCACCCAAGGTCACCTTACAATTACAATAAAATAATACAGGGTAAAAGATATAAACAACAGTAAAACAGAGCATCAACATAAAAACAAGTGAGGTGCACAGGGACCAGTTATAGTGTGTATGCCAGTTTGAACAGATGAGTTTTGAGTTGAGATTTGAATAATGTGATGGAGTCTGATTGTCTTATGTGTGGGGGGAGGGAGTTCCAGCTGAGCAGCTGAAGGCTCAGGCACCCATGGTACTGAGGCGTGGCGTGGGGATGGTTAGCAGTCCAGAAGAAGATGAGCGGAGAGTGCGGGAGGGAGTGTATTCCTGAAGGAGGTCGTAAAGGTAAGTGGGGGCTAGATTGCATTGCAGTAGTCGATGCGGGATGTGACAAATGAGTGGACCAGGATTTCGGTGCTGGACTGGGTCAGTGATGGGCGGAGTCTGGAGATGTTGCGGAGGTGGAAAAATGCAGTCCGGGTGATGTTTTGAATGTGGGGTGCAAATGAAAGGGTGCTGTCCAGAATGACGCCGAGGCTCTTGACTTGGGGGGAGAAGGGTGCAGGGAATCCGTCCAAGCCACGCTGGAATCAAAAGGACGTCTGCTATCATGCTAACAATCTGCGCCAGTGACACATATTACACCGCAGCAACTCCTTTGAAGGAGACTGTGGAAAAAAAAAGTGAAAGTGATCCTAATGTTGTTGGACAGCCGCACAAGAGAGAGGTAGGATTTCTCGCCGGCTTGTCTTTTTTTTTTTTTTACTCTCTAAAGAATATGTGAAACCTAACAAGGAGAATGTGTGTGTGAATTAACCTCGTCTGTGGATGAAGGCTTTGGAAGAATAATAACACGAATAAATAAAAAAAGTCTGCAGTCTTCCTGTCACAGAGGTCACAGAGGTCAACGGGGCGGCCGCGACCGGCAGGAGTGTGTCAGCGGCGACGGGTTCCACGGACCGATCCAACTGGCCGAGTCGACGTTTTAGAGAAGTATGCAGGATCCTTTTCAGATGCAGCTGCGTGCACGTGCATGGGTATGTTTGTGCTGGGAGCAATAAGGGATAGTTAGAGTGGAAAAAAATGTGACCAGATGTGGCCTAAGTACATGAGCAACGTCCATAAAAGAAGTGGCTGATGTTGTATTTCGCATTTCTTGGGAAATGTTTTGGTTTCGTTTGTTTTCTTATCAAATCAGGATAACATGAAATGAGGCTGGCATTAGCAAATGCTCAACTTGGCACAGCTGAATGACAAACATGCAGTGGAAAATACATACAAAGAACAGGAAGACACGTCGATCACTCCACTGATAACGGCCTCAATTGTCCAGAATGCATTGCAGCCTCATGATTGTTATTGTTTTGGTTTTAATGAGGGCAAATTATATCACATCACAGATAAAAAAAACACAACCGTGTAAAGTAACAACTTTCCTTTAAATGTATAAAGATTAAAACTGTCCGTCTCCGTCTTACTGCAGCTTCAACGTGCACGAAGTTTGAAGGAGTTGATTCACGTAAAAACATTACTGAGATGCTCTCAAACAATACTTTGGTGCCGATTCTCTGGCCAACGCCAGCGGTGACAATGGAAACCCGACTACTTCCCTGTGGTATCTTCTCGAGTCCTCTCTGTGTCTGTGTCAGGACAAAGGCAGATGCTATTTAAGATGCCCCCCACACACACACACACACACACCTTTTTGGAAGGCTCTATAAATACCTGGTTAGAGGTGCATATAGCCGCACTGACATGGTATGCGAGACATTGACCTCATGCCGGTATTGTCTTACATGGAGCCTGGAGCGTTGCCGCGGCAGCAGGCTTGAGCGGGATGGGACCGCTCAAGCGAGGACACTGGGATCCAGTGGCACCAGCAGCGGAGACAGTTTTCTTCAAACCAGTTCAAGAGGTCACACACAAACAGAAATGCGGGTTGAAATGATTTTTTTTCTTTTTTTGGTGTTCGGAGCGGATCTAGTGATGAGTTTATCTCCGTGATGTGATACAGACTTCATCATCAGAGCTGGAAGATTATGACAAATCTGTGAGAGAATTGATTGATTGTGGGTTAAAGAGGTCGGCTATGAGATCATACAGGACAGTAAGGGAACAGTGGGACTCCGGTGTGCTGAATACATGGAACAATTCACTGAAAAATTACATTTAACACCACAAGATATTGGGGAAACTATTTTACTACGAATTTCTAGAAGAAGGTTGGCAATTAAGTGCAAACCAACTCATTTACAAACATGCACTGAAAGCACACGATGGCGGCCCGGCTATATGTCAACAACAGGGAGAAGCTCGGGTTAAAACACACACACACATTTATTTGCTGCCATATCAATATTCAGAATGTTAAATACTGCTCTCTTAAAAACCTGGTTGAAACAATCCCAAGCTATGACCCAATGGCCCTCAAAACAGCTCCAGAAAGAGAGGCGTTCATTCTACATGAATTATTAAAATGAGTGACATTCCAATTCACAACACCCTGGTCCCTTGTGTGTGATTGCTGTTGTGCTGTTCATGTTGTTCGGGATGCTCTTCTTCCGTCACACGTTTATGAATTAAGCATTCTCGAGCTGCTCGGCCCGGGCAGCTGGAGCTGTCAGAGCGATGTTCTCAGTCCTGCTCTCGAGAGCTTCGCCGATTACATAACAAGCCCCAATGAAATGTTAATGTCAGATTCTCCCCCTCTGACTGGATCTGCAGCCTCTACAGGAAGGTGAGACGCACCTGTCCTGACTTTGTCCCCGTTCTCCTCGGTGCTGTTGCCGAGCCGGAGGAGCTGGGTCTTATTTCCTTTCTTCTTCTTCTTTTTCTTCTGCTTGAGAACACAGTGGTTTCCTGCTTTAAAGCCGACGTGGAAAGGCTTCTCTTCATATGTTCGGATATTCAAATTAGCCATCTGTCTGTTCTAATCTTGACAAGAGCTGCAACAACTATTGTCATTGTTGGTTAATCTGTTTATTACCTTCTAGAATAATCCATTCATCGGTTGGTCGTAATACAGTAGAAAGGCAATAGTTGACAACTTCAAATTGCCTTTTTTTCTGTAAACAACATGGACCTCCATCCATGGCAACACAGGATTAGAGTACAAGTGCAGCAGCTGAACATCCTGTCCAGCTGTACAAATAATAAATATATAAATATATAAAATGCCTCAGCCAGGCCCCATCAGGCAGCAGAGGTGTGATGGAGCAGCAGTAACGCCTCAGACATGACGAAGAATGTCACAACCGTCCGTCACAGCTCTCAACACCGCGTAGTAATGTGACACACACACACACACACACACACACACACACACACTAAAAAGAAGCTCTGCAGCCTTCTTTTTTTTTGCACAGCACCATTCAGAGCCCCAACCTTCCTCTGCGACAGTACAGCCCGCTCTGTGGATGAATCGAGCCCTGAACAGTATCACCATCCAGCCGTGCCAGTGCGTCACCCTCTATTTCTAATAACAATAAATACTAATTAACTAAAGCCCAGATGTGGCGTCCAGCACACAACACAACATCTGTAACGGCACATTTAACGCATTATGTAAGAAACGTGTGACATTTATCCGAGGCGACGGAGGGGTGAGGAGGAAGGGCGCGTGCACGGACTGCTCCTGCTGGAGGGTACCTGGACCATGTCGATCCATTTCTTTCACAAGCACGCGCACTACGTGGTCCGATGGCACGTTTGAATGGAGAGGGGAGGGGGGGACGGAGGTTTGACATTCCGCACCACGAGCTCCGCTGGTTCCGTTTTACTGACAGCGAACAGCGCGAGGACTTTGAGGGGAGGAAGAGGAAGAAGAGGAAGAAGAAAGGGGTCTTACCTCCTCCGCGGTGCCGTCAGTCCTCTGCTCCGTAAATCTCCCCGCTACGAGCCCTCTTTTCTGACGAGGAAGAGCCGCGCGCCTCCTGTCCAACAAGCGGCTTTCTTTCTTTTACCGCAGAGAAACGATGTCGCGCGTAACAGTCCGCGCCGCGTATCCCGCCGCGCGAGCCTCCAAGTCCGCTGTAGATATGATCCAGTTTTCTTCTTCGGGTTCGCTTATCTGTGTGTGTGCGTGTGTTTATGTGTGTGTGTATGTGTGTGTGTGTGTGTGTGTGTGTGTGTGTGTGTGTGTGTGGGTCGTACTCCTGAGAGCTTCTGTTTTGGGTGCTCCCGTCACGTCGTTCTCTCTCTCGCTCTCCTTTTTTTCTCTCTCTCTCTCTCTCTCTCTCTCTCTCTCTCTCTCTCTCTCTCTCTCTCTCTCTCTCGTCCACAAACGCCTGCCTGTCGTACCGCGCGCGCACTCGCACTGCGCGTCCGCGTGAGGGCCGTAGGGGTGGGAGCTATATCACAGTTGTTTTGTGGGCGGGTGGGATTTGGAGAGGACCCTCCTCTGTGAGAAATAACAGTCATTGTTTTTATGGGGATTGCCAGTTCAATTAGGGATCTTTTTTTCCCTTCTTCTTCTTCTTCTTCTTCTTCTTCTTCTTCTTCTTCGTCTTCTTTTATTTCGGTTCAAACAGAGAGATCATGTAGGATTTGATGACAGGCAGTGTCACTCAGCACATGACTGACATGACATGTGGGGTGTGGCCTAAACCGAGGACACCCCCCTCCCCAACGCGCGCACACAAACACACACACACACACACACACACACACACACACACACACACACACACACACACAAGATGAATGTGGGATGAACCAGACTGTTAAAATCCCTTTAATATTCCTTTTATTTTAAATGACTTACGTTCTGTATTCACTATGCCAGTGAAAGCATCTAAAAAATATGGTATTCTGCTACATTTTCCCTCTAGTGTTGGTTACATTAATATAAATATTACTATTGCACAATTACTACTTGTTTTTACAAGGAAATGAACAGTAATCCAATCAAAATTGGGGCTTAAAATGCTCCAAAAAACGTAAACATGTTTCCTATTTTTACCCTAAAATTTGCTGTATTAATCTATTTATTCATTCATTCATTCACTTTGCTTTATACTATTTTCTACAGCCTCTGTGGGAACTATGCAATATTTCAGTCTGTGAGATAACGACTGATCTTCTCTTCAGATACGTGATGCACAAAGACTGCTCACATGACGGAGCCGGATATTTGGACAAAGCCTTGGAGGTGACGACATAAGCCCTTCTTCAGTCTAAACATCCTTTATTTTGTCTTTCTTCTGCTATTTGGTGCACAATTCATAGCATTTTATACTATAAGGTAAAATGTATGTTTTTGTATATATGTTACTGAAGATGATGCATTTTGTGGGAGGAGCAATAAGTACATGTAAAAACTAGAATGTGCTTTATTGCAAATAAAAGGCTCTACTAATAACAATGCTGTCAGAAACCTGACACCAAGAGACGTAGCTATGTGCAAACGTAGTCTTTATCTTACATGTTAATCCCGGAGATGGGCTGTTGTTTTAGCCACAAAAGATAAAATCCCTACCGGATGAATTCTGATGTCTTTTTTGACCCTCTAACTTTTCTTTTTTAACGCCACCATCAGGTCAACGTTTCTTTAGTTATCCATTAAAATAGCTTCACAGCTGCTTCATGGATCGGCACACAACTTGGTGCAGACATGTACGGTTCCCAGAGGATGAATATGAATGACTTTGGGATTGAAAAAAACTCAACCACAGCTGTACTTTGTGTTTAACGCTAAATAGCTAATATTAGCATGTTAGCACGCTTAGCTAAAACGGGAGTCTGGTCACATTTTACATTGTGGCCAAACTGTGGAATTACAGAATTACAACTTCTGGGTCAGCACGTGGGCCCAAACACACTTTTTCCCATAGATTAACATTGGGAAACTGACGTCTGCAACTCGGCGGATACATTTTTTTTCCAGGGGAATGAACTTCCTCCAGTTCAAACACATGAGTCGTCCTTATCCCATCCCTGTGGGGACAGGATTCAAAAGTAGATTCGTGATTCTGATATTTGGCAGCTTTGGTCATGCACACAAACTTATTGGTTTAGGATCGGCCGACCAAAACATGTAAAACATCTGTAGACTTGACATTGGTGGATTCAAACAGAGTACTTCAACGTATATTTAGTGTACATGAGTGTACATGAGAAGTGAGTGCCTGAGCTTGTTGTCGAGACAATAAAGTGAATGAGTAACAGGTTCTTTCCTCCTTGTCATACTGGATCTGTCAGTTGAAAGGTCATCGTCGTCACATTTGTGTTATCGCCGTGGGGGTGTCAAGTGAAATTCAACTCCTTTTGAGAAGCATTGAAATAACACACAGAGAATCTCTGCTGAATCTAATTAGAGGAGATTTAGCAGCGGGTCTCTGGTAAACCGCTCCGGGGCTGCTTCCTGGTGACAGACAACACCTCTGCTGGCAGGGGATCGACACTCTTTGCCCTCGAGTGTGTGCGAGGGGAGAAACCGATCGCACACACTCCCATGGCGAGTTTAAAAACATCCCACCGTTTTCTCCAGCCCCGGTGACATATTTACCAGCCAGGCATTTTGAAAAGGATATCCTCCCTTCGGCCCCCAAAGTTGGAATCCAACTCCGCATCGGGGGGGGTCGGGGAGGGGGGGGCCTCGCTCGCGGCACGTTCAGGCCGGCGTCAGCGTCCCGGGTGACAGGAGCGGCTCGTCCAATAACAGAGACAGTAGCTGAGGGCAGAGGGCGGGCGAGGCAGGAGGCCGGCAGGACTCTGCAACCAGGGAACTGAGACGGGTGAAGAAAAACAAAGACAACAACAAAGGGGCCTCTTGGCCTCTTTTAGCAAGTGTGACATTTATTTTACTATAAAAGAATCCATGTGCAAACATTTACGGATTTGTGTGTACATTAATCTCATGTAGTTTAAAGACACTGGAGAAATCAAGGAAAAGTTTGGCATTTGGGATCATTAAAAGTGTAAAAACAAAGTGTCATTGGAAACATGTTTCCAGTGATTATGCTAAGCTAAGCTAACCTGCTGCTGGCGTGGAATCTTTAAAAAATATATTTTAATTTTGTTAAGTCATTCAGTACTTTTTGGGGGGAAATTTGGGATTTTAGAAACCTTTATAATCTACACTTAAACCTTTCACATGATGTGTATTTGTTTTGAGCAGATTTCAGTATATTTAAAATATGATTCCTTTTAGGCCAACAAAAGAAATGAATAAAGGATTCAGTATTTGGCATTTAAACATTTGAATTAATTTGGACAGTACCTCTGCTGAAAGGGGATTGACACTCTTTACCCTCAAGTGTGTGTGTCTGTGTGTGTGTGTTTGTGTGTGTGTGTGTGTGTGTGCGTGTGTGTGTGTGTGTGTGTGTGTGTGTGTCTGTGTGTCTGTGTGTCTGTGTGTGTGACACTTTATTTAACATTTCCTCATCATTTCCAAGAAAAAACAATGTATGCCGCTACTAATTACTGAGATATTTGAGTCAGAGTTTAGTTGAGTGTGTAGGCAGATGTTCAAATGTTTAATCCTGCAGAAATAAGATATAACTGATTAGCTAATTTATAACAGATTCTCACGCAGCACCTGAGATGACACACGGTTGGTCTGGTACTTGTCTCAGTTCCCAGCAAGAACTCCTTGGACCCTTTCAAAATTCACTGTCAGTTTTGTTTTGTGTCACGGTTTCCCAACTACGTCTCATGATGAAGCTGGGCAGACATTGTGACGCATTAAAACACAAATATTACCACATGGAAAAACAGATCACCTGAGCTCAGTAATGTGGGAAATAACACGTAGAGCGGATTGTTTCCTGGACTCAAAACACGGGCGGGCTCCATTTATTCCTAAGAAAGTTGCTCAGCGGCGCATGAAGCCAATAGTTTGATTTCTGAGTAAATAATTGTAATGTTTTGTAGTGCATTTTTTTTGGTGCCACTATGTCAAATTGTCTTCAAAGCCTAAGACCTGAAATATAAGAAAATGAATGAAATGCAAATAGAAGAAGCGAAAAAGAGTGTTTTATCAACAATAATCTATATTTCTATAACAGTTTTAAGGAGAAAGTTCAAAGAAACAATTAGAGCTGTATATATACATATATATGTATATATACGTATATATATATATATATATATATATATATATATATATATATATATATATATATATATATACGTATATATACATATATATATATATATATGTATATATACATATATATATATATACAGATATATATATACATATATATATATATGTATATATACATATATATATATATATATATATATATATATATATATATATATATTTGTACACTCCATTGTAATTGTTGAACCATTAATATAACGACTTATATTTGTGTTATATTTTTGAGTTGACTGACAGCTTTTTACTACATTTTGTCTCAAAAAGTTATTGATAACTCTACACTAACAGCGAATGCAATGCAGCAATGTATAATATTATTAGTGACAGCTGTGTTTGAACATTTGAAATGTCTGCAATGAAAAAGACATATTTAACTTTTCCCCAAATTTGAGAAACACTGTATCACACAATAACATTATAAAGAAACATAGATGTTGTTTTGGGCCTAATGACCTTCTACTGACAGCAGATGGAAGGAATTAAAGCAGATTTATTTGGTTCAAGTATTGTTGGCAGCTTTATTCACGTGAAAGTGAAATGTGTATAAATGTTTGGTGTATCTGTGTCTGGTGGCCGGCCTTCTCTATCTCACCTGGCTGCTGAGCACCTTTTGCCACCACGAGGGGGGCAATAAAAATCACATTTGAAGGTGACAACATACGCCAGGAGAGACTGGGTAGTTCACATCCATTACTCACAAAACAATGTGGGAGATTAAGTCACAGAAAAGATGTTTTGGGTTCAGCTGAAATGTGGAAACGGCAGTCTGTAGTGAGAACAATGTGGGAGCTGTCAGGGGCCTTTAAACGATAAATACGGGGAAGGAGTTATAAACTCTGCATCTTCAGGCAGATCCAGGAGAACCTGTGAGCTCAGAACAAATCAAAGAAGAAGAAAAACACAGCATACTCCTCATCGCTGAATAAACAGAGCAGTGTTATGGGTTGTTTATTGAGGTGCTGCAGCTGCAACCCTCCACTTTACTGCGCCAATCCTGGGAGAGAACAATGAGAGGATGTGATTATTGTTGATATTCTCAAGGTAAGCTGGCAACACTGGGATGTATAACTGAGGGGGAAAGGCTCCAGGAAGAAACAATGGTTCTATACGACTGTTCATTACTAAAGCACCGATCATTGGCTAATTCTTATCATGCAAATGTCTATTCATAAAACCTCAGCAGACTACTTGGCTGACAGAAGAGATGACTGGTTATGTGTCACTCATTAGAGTCATGATTCATGTGGAAGGAAAATTAGCTGAGTAAGCTTCCAAGAACAGAGACTGAGCGCAATGTCTGATTGAAGAAAAATTACACTGAAGATGAGTCTTCACTGGGCAATTTTATTAAGTAATTTCCAGAAAGAGCGCATTAAATCCTGGTAGGTATACTTTGAAAGGAGATGGGCCTCGTCTTTACCACACATTCTAGCCGAGTGGGCCCTCTAGTGGTGAAGTTATGAATTACATAAATACACAGCCTGTTCTCCCACTCAGCCAAATACTTAAATACAGTAGAAATAAATCAAGAATATAAGTCCCTGGTTCTAAATTCAATTACCAATAGTCTTTTTTATTTCAAATCCATCACCAAGTCTTCTCTACTCTCCGAGTCAACAGTTTTGGAAGAAGAAGAAATAAAAATAAGAAAAAACACACTATACAGGAAAGAGACAAAACATAAAACTATGAGAAGACTATACAAAATATGAAATATGAAAAACTAAAAACCTAAGACAAAATATGAAATATGAAAATATGAGAACACCGAGACAAAATATGAAATACCCTGAGACAAGATATGAAATATGATGTTCAAATGTTTAATCCTACAGAAAATATAACTGATTAGCTAACTTAATAACATCCAAATAATACAGACCTTTAAGAGACTTTTCTTTTGGTCCCCAATGAACACGACTTAAACAACTCAAGAAAATGTATTTATTCTTCGGAATTGAGAAACTCCCAGATTCTCACGCAGCACCTGAGATGACACACGGTTGGTCTGGTACTTGTCTCAGTTCCCAGCAAGAACTCCTTGGACCTGCCACCATTTCAAAATTCACTGTCAGTTTTGTTTTGTGTCACGGTTTCCCAACTATGTCTCATGATGAAGCTGGACAGACATTGTGACGCATTAAAACACAAATATTACCACATGGAAAAACAGATCACCTGAGCTCAGTAATGTGGGAAATAACACGTAGAGCGGATTGTTTCCTAGAGATTTCATGTATGTATGTAAAAAGTATGTAATATGACAAAATAAAGTTTCTTCTTCATTTGTACACTCCATTGTAATTGTTGAACCAATAATATAACGATTTATATCAGTGTTTTATTTTTGAGTTGACTGACAGCTGACAGGTTATTGATAACTCTACAGCAACGAATGCAATGCAGCAAGTTATAATATTATTAGTGACAGCTGTGTTTGTAAAACATTGTAATGTATTTTTGCAGAAAGTGAGGACTATAGATTTTGTCCCCAGACATGTACAATGAGCTGCATTAGAAAGAACTCCAGTGTGAACAGGAGGAATGAATACAGCAAGAGAAAAACTGTTCTACTATGCATATGGTTATTTATTGTGTGAACACAGACTAGTTTGCTGGGATTCCTAAAAAAAAGTGTTGGATTTTGTAATTTCTATACTTTTAGTTTCATTAGTGAACTTCAATCTGAACCACAGAAAGGAGAAATCTTATTTTTTCTTTTTCGTAATATGAAAACTGAAGGAAGTGAAGCAACACAGTGCAATGTAAGATCTAAGAATGATAACTTACATTTATCGGAACCACAATCACTTGAGTTATGACATCCCTTTTAATTTAGCAAGAATGTATTGACTTGGAAAAAAAATAGTAAAGTAAACATGTCAAGAAAACCCTGTCCTGTTACAACATTTGTACAATAAAAATATAGAATGACATCTTTCACAAATCAAATCTCGCCAGTATTTTGTTGTAAATTTAAAATAGTCAAAGACATGAGTATGTGACTGAAAATGTCTCCAAAAAGAGTGGACTGAAAACATTAGTGAGTTAATGTTAGGATTTTTCTGTATTTCTCTAGCCCTAGTGGGTCTACAGCAGGTTATTTTTCATTTCAAACATGAAAATGTTTTCTGATTGACAGGGAACTTATGAGTTTTTTTTTTTTACAGGATAATTCATCACATATTTTCATTGTATGATGCTTGTTGGTGAGAAAGTTCGGATGGAGAGAAGTCTCAAAATAATAGAAAAACTGTATAACGTACTGCCTCTTTGAACCTCTTTATTTTCCTCCACTGTTAGAGACAGATTGTGCAATACTCTTCTCATATTTCTTTGCCTTATTTTATATATTTTCTTATACTATTAGCATTTATAGCACTTTTTCTTTTTTCTTAATTTTATTTCAAATGTTTACCTTAAGCCTTAAGTTTTACGTTATTGTAATTCTGTGTGGAAGGAGGACCTAGCAAAGCAAGTTTTTCATTGTGCGGAGTAACTGTCTGTTAACATATGACAATAAATATATCTTGAATCTTGAATGTTCAGATGCTGATGCTTGTTTATCAAGATAATAACAATAATAATAATAATAATAATAATACATGAATAAATACATTGTTTGTTTGTTTACAGTATATACAAAAAAATATGAAAAAAATAAAAAGCCGATAGGAACTAAAAGACATGTGTTGCCTGAAAAATAATTTAAAATTGTGCCTGAAATATTTATTTTTCTTTATATACGCATTCATTTTGTATTTGTCAAAATAAAGATTATCAAATTGTGTTCAATAAATAAATAAATAAAAGTGGCGCGCCTATATGACGTCAACGCAACGCCTTTCTGTGATGTCATCACAACGCGTCCCACAGACAACTCTTTAAGCGGTAAGCGGTTTCTATTATTTTTTTTACCAATTTAACATCGTAACAGTGTCTAAAATAACACCAGCGGCCTCCGTCTTGATCTGTAGAAAAAACATTTGTCAAAAGTGTCGCTCGCATTAACCGGAAGTTGAAAATTGGAGCCGTTTGGTCTCTTTCTCGTTCACAAAGCAGATGACCAAGCAGATCTGTCAGCATGCGAGCCGTAAGCTAGCTGGTAACTGGGACACTAACTGTGTTTGTTTTCCACAGTGCAAGAGTTCAACAGCCGTCTGCAACTATGGTGAGTTAACTGTGGAGTTTGCTGTGTATTTATGTGCTTAGCGTCCTTCTTTCTCTGTTGTCTCTGAGATGAAAACAAAAGCAGTGGTCTTGTGATGAGGCCTGGGCTCTGAGAATGATTAACGACATTTCAGTTAGTGGGGTTAGATGCTGATGCTGCAGTAAACAAGCTGTGTAGGTTCCTCGAATGACCTTCATGTACAAAAGGATGAAAACTAAACACTAAAAATAAAGTGTCCGCAGGTGATAGGCCACCATGAGCCACAACAATAACAACAATGTTTCGACTATACCTTGAATAAAGAAAGTAGCACTTAAACGGCTCTTACTCATAGCTCTTTGTAGTTTTTCTTTCTTGAAGAAACTGTACTTTCTTGTTGTTCTGAGTTTGTACTCATGGTTCAATGCACTTATTGTAAGTCACTTTGGATAAAAGCGTCTGCTAAATGAAATGTTTCGTTGAGGATTTCAAGTTTCCCCCGAAACAAACCTAATCATCTGAGTAGTGGTTCTTCCCACTACTGAAAGACAGTCAACGTTTCCAAGAAGCCGTTCAGTCAACAAGCAGATTTAGCGATATTAACATCTTCAGATAGATAAAGTCATTGTAAGATATTTAAAAGAGAACGTTTGCTTCTTGTCCCAACAAAATAACCGTCACTACTTGTCGTCCGCATGTGGAAGTTAAGCAAGAGTTCCAATTAGCTTTCATGCCTTTTTCTGTTTTCCTTTTTCAGTCCCGTCGATATGATTCAAGAACGACCATCTTCTCCCCGGAGGGTAAGAGCTCCTCACACATGCACGCAGGAAAGAAAGCATCTGGTTTTATTTTAACTTCGTGCCTCTTAGCGCTGCGCTCTTGCGTCCTCGTCCGTTTGCAGGGCGTCTGTATCAGGTCGAGTATGCCATGGAAGCCATCGGCCACGCCGGCACCTGCCTGGGCATCCTGGCCAGCGACGGCGTGCTGCTGGCCGCGGAGAGGAGGAACATTCACAAGCTGCTGGACGAGGTGTTCTTCTCTGAGAAAATCTACAAGCTGAACGAGTGAGTTGCGTCCGCTTCGTGCCTTCGTGTTTTAAACACAAGGTTCTTACGGTCATGGACAAGTCATAGAAATTTAAAATGGTTATTTCCAGGCCTGGAAAAGTCCTTGAAAAAAATAAAATCCCAAAAGTTTTGTAAAAGTCATGGAAATGTGTTATATTCATGTGTTCATGTCGTTCATTTACGCTGAGTTTGAAATAATTAATGTGCTTTTAAAAGAAAGACGCTCAAAATATAAGCAGGCATACATACAGGCATCTATATAAATGTTTATTCTTTTAATCAAACTATTCATTGGTGTCATTCAAGGTATACTGTATGCTTTGGAATTCTCATTGTTGGTTTAAATACTACATTTTCTCACTTTTTCATGTTTACACCGAGATTTCACAAAATGTTTGGTCATGGAATTTTGGTTTAAAGTCATGGAAACCCATTGGTCAGAATGTATATGAACCCTGAAACAGCAGCGTGCACATGTTTGTCATAATCAGATTATGAAATTCACATGGTAGCTAAAAATCAATGTGTTTGCAATTGCAATGCTCCTTGCAGAGACATGGCGTGCAGCGTGGCGGGGATCACATCGGACGCCAACGTGCTGACCAACGAGCTGAGGCTTATCGCACAGAGGTGAGCTCCCCGGACGCGGCGCGGCCTTCTTGAGTTCCGCCGCAGACGAGTGCGTCTTGTCTCGTGGGACGAAATATTAATAATAAATGTGGATGCGATCGCGATGACCTGCGTTTTCCGTTGCAGGTTCCTGCTGCAGTACCAGGAGCCCATCCCGTGCGAGCAGCTGGTCACGGCGCTGTGCGACATCAAACAGGCCTACACGCAGTTTGGAGGTACAGAAACGGCGCCACACAGATTTGTCTCGTCGCAGGAGACAAGTGTTTTTTTTTTTTTTTAAATCTGCATTTTTTGCAAATCTATACAATTTTCTTTTCCGTTTGAGTATTTGGCCTTTAGAAGTGATTATTGTAAAATGCTCTCGTACTTTTTTTTTTTCTTTTTTTTTTTTAGAATAAGCCAGGTTACGAAAAGCCTCTCGCACTTTGTCAGTTATTGTAATTTAGATTATAAATCATGATCATTAGTTTTGATTATTTGAGGAAATGTTTCTTCTCTAATTGATTCCGAACAACTATGCAAAGGATTCTACAACTAGAAATAACTGAAATTAAAACTGATGTCAACGGGTCCTCTGATTTATCGTGATAGGAAAGCATTGTCGTTAAAATACAAAGTTACGAAACGACTGAACATCCCGTTTCAAAAGAATGTGGTGAAACAATACAAATAAATATCAGACACTCGACATAAAATAAGATAATCCTTTATTAGTCCCGCAGGATTACATGACTGGTGTTGTGAAGTCACCGTGTGTGTGTGTGTGTGTGTGTCTGTTCTCACAGGAAAGCGTCCCTTCGGCGTCTCGCTGCTCTACATGGGCTGGGACAAGCACTACGGCTTCCAGCTCTACCAGAGTGACCCCAGTGGAAACTACGGCGGCTGGAAGGCCACGTGCATCGGAAACAACAGCGCTGTAAGTCTCACCGGCTCCCAAAGCGCTCGTCTAAGAATCGCTTTACTTGAGATGGAGTGGAGTCGTAAAGGAAACGCATGTGTGTGTGTGTGGATGACAAAAACTAAGGGGATTCTAAAACTGTTATTCCAGCCAGTGACACAGGAGGGCGCTGTTGCAACAACAATAAACACGCTGTGTGCCAACTCTTTGGGCTAATTGTGCAATTCATGATTCATGGTGGCTTTGCTGATCTCAGCAGCTTTTCACAGGGCTGCACACAAAGCATTGTGGGTAACGGAGCCTCCTCAGAGCAGAACACCTTTCGGTACCCTGAGTGCGTGCACGTTTTAGTTTGGTCGTCGGTTTCTTAAACCGAGAAGCAAATGGTGGAAAGGCAAAAGAGGGAGAAGAAATATTCCCCCGACGCCGAGTGAGTTAATGAAACGGCACAAATTAGATCATGCAGGGATTATAATAATGATTAATGTTATTGTTGATGTTTGTGGTCGATCTCGTTACGCATCGCCGAGATATTTAGCAACTGGAAGAATGTGTTTTGCTGGTTCATAGCCGTTCCATTTCGTTTCTGTCCCTTCCTTGCTCAGAGTAGCTCAGAAGATTCCTATATCTCGCATAAACCAGGAGAGGCCTTGCTAGAATATTTTTTTTAATTTGTTTTTTCAGTGTTTGAGAGTACGGCCCCTGGTCCTGACGGCGTGAGCAATAGGCTCCACACGGTGAACCGATATGAGACAACGATGTGTGTTTTTAAAAGTGATTTTCATTTTTTTTTTTACTTGGTCTCTTTGTGCTCTTCTCTGCTCGCTCCCAGGCAGCCGTCTCCATGCTGAAGCAGGACTTCAAGGAGGGAGAGATGAAGCTTCCCACGGCCCTGGCTCTCGCCGTTAAAGTGCTCAATAAAACCATGGACGTCAGCAAGCTGTCTGCAGAGAAAGGTGCAGTTAGAAAGATGTACACATGTACAAATAATATAGATATGTTCAGAGCAAAGGTGTCTTTTTCAAGAGAGACCTGACAACATTTACAGTCAGACAACCAGCATACACAAACAGTATATAGCAGTCGGCAAAGAAATGAATGAATGTATGTATTTATTTGTTTACACTTTGATTGTAATTGGTAAAGAGGTGCCTCCATAGAAACATCCATTTGTGAAGAGGACTTTCTAACGAGCTAAAAGCATGATCATAGAGCAATCCTCTAAGGAATACAGTGTATGTTGTCATGTGACTGAGAGACAGGTGACCATTCTGCCTTGCTCCAAACATGTTCTACTGCATCTAACTGAACTCCACAGAATGTAGAAATACAGACGCAACCCGCAGGTGTTCACGCTAACACATGACATGGTTGTTGTTTCAGTGGAGATCGCCACTCTGACGCGCGAGAACGGCAAGACCTGCATCAAAGTGCTGAAGCAGAAGGAAGTCGAGGAGCTGATCAAGAAGCACGAAGCCGAAGAGGCCAAAGTGGAGAAGGAGAAGAAGGAGAAGGAGCAGAGGGAGAAGGAGAAGGACAAGTAGTCGCGCTGCAGTTTTGTGTGTGTGTGTGTGTGTGTGTGTGTGTGTGTGTGTGTGTGTGTGTGTGTGTGTGTGTGTGTGTGTGTGTGTGTGTGTGTGTGTGTGTGAGATTGAAATGTGTCTCTTCAGGTATGTTTGCATTTGTGTTGTTTCTTAAAATAAATCCAGTTGATGAATTATTGACTTCATTTTTTTGTGTTTTCAAATTAACTCTTTCACAAACTCAATGTTTCTTGGCGTTAACACGTTTAAAATGGTATAGTAAAAGTGAATAAAGAGTTATATTTTAGGTATAATAAAAAAAGTACTTCAAAATAAGTCGGAAAACGTCAGTGTAGTATATCGAAAGAAATATACTACACTGTTGTTACTGTGTAGTATTTTATTTTGGAAAAAGGTAAGTCTCAAACACAAGTATTACCTTTCAGTCATGCACTGGGCAATAACGGTGAGTGAAAATGAAGTGTGACTTCACAGGTTTAAAACATCAACTAGTTACTGTTTTCATGAGTGAACAAACTCCTCAATACATGGAGATCCATATTGATGACGAGATACTCGATACATCGAGGCTCTCGGTCCTCCGCCAACGAAGCCGTTCACTGAGGTCGCTGTCCGGCTCGGATGACAATGCAGGAAGTGGGTAGAAAAGCCCGTGGCAGCGTTTCAGTCAAAGATTAATGCGACTCAAAGAGACTCGAGCGGAAAGTTGACGTTGAAACATTGCATCTTTAAAATGTGACTTCACCCACAAGGTCGGGTCCTGACTCCGCCCACTGCATGATTTAGAAAAATTAATGATTTAAAAAGTGAGCAACGGGCTGAGGAAAAGTAAGAAGTATTTTTCTATATATAAATACATTTATTGACATAGAAAAGTCAAACAGAGCATTGGCCTGCAAGGTTCAGGGTGGATTTAAACAGTAGATGGCGCGTTTCAACGCATGAAACAATAATTTTAATATCTTAACATGTGCTATCATTTAGTTCACAGCTTAAAGAAAGAAAAAAACGTTTAAATGAGAAGTACCTCTTTGGTCAACCAGTAAATGACTTATCCCTCCATTAGTCTCATGAGATGTTGGGATCTTTACGGGATTAGAGCTAAATGTGTGTCTGCTTGAGGACAGAGCAGATGCTCTTAATGTATTCTGCATGAATTGTGTAATGCATACTTTTAATCCGTTATGAAATGGAGGCCACGATTACGCAACGATAAATATGTTCTTCTTTGTTTAAGGTGCTGGGTGTTTTCCAGTCCTCGCTGTAAAAACAGGAAATTTCTCTTAACTTTTAATCCGATGTTTTCTGGGTTTAGCCGAGTGGTTAACAAGAGAGATGGTGGTTTTAATGTCAGTGCACTTCTTGATTATTATATGGCAACATCATCAATTCAAAGCGGATGTGGCCTTTTTTTTTTTTACATGTTTTTTTCCAAGAGCAGACTTATGCTGAATCCATTTTTCTTCATCATTCTTCACTCAACAATCACAATGGATTTTAGAATTATTTACTTAAAAGAAACTGAAATACAGTATTTTGCAAAAGTTCTCACCCCTTTGGTGTTTTTCCTATTTTGTTGCATTACAACCTGGAATTAAAATGGATTTAAATCTGGATTGTATGTAATGTGCCTACATGAAATAGTTTGAATTTGGGCAAGTGATGTGTGTGCATATTATGAATTGTATTTCTTTATTTTATTTCTGTGTCATTCCAAAGATTTGGCCCATCCCACATGGGATTAAATTGTTCTTGTGAAAAAATCTTGCTAAGGAGCTTTTTTCTTTTCTAAAATCTCCAAATAACTGGCCAATTTGTAGGTTTCACATGTAAATCAGCCAACCAAGTCTTTGTGCATCATCCATATTTACACAATCAATGAAAATTTAACTATTTCCTAATCTGGCAGCAAAACGGACCGATTTGCTTTTCTTCTTTTAGGTTTACGTAGCATTCACCCCTTTAGCTACGAAGCCGCTAAACAACATAATATGTTCTTGATACGCTGACGTTCATGTAAAATTATTGTAAAAAGCTCCTGAACAGCTAATAAATATGGTGAGAATATCTTTGCGCTCCTCTGTTTCAAGAGAATGGAACGTGAACATCTGTATCTGCTGATGAGGCACATGTGAAACGACCCAAAGCTCCAGAACGATTATTTAGTGAGCCGTAGTTACATCAGGGCACCGTTAGATAACAAAACAGAGGAAAGTAGTTGACAGGCTCTTCAGAGGAGTCTCTTTAGAGCGGATTAGCTATCGGCCGGCTGGTTTTAACTCAGCTCAACGGTGTCTGGAAACCGAGACGCGAGGATGTACGTGGGCTCTTTCTGAGAAGCCGTGTGCCGTGAGTGGAGCTGATGCGGTAACGAACGGCTTATCAGCCGCAATCTGAGGTGAGTTTATGTAAAGTCATGGTGAGATTAAGGCCAGCGGGGGACGATCTGCCTCTGAGGGATTAGTGACGCAGCTTGAACGCCTGACTTCAGATGTTCAATGCACCGTTGTGCCGGTGAAGGAAGGCCCCAAACAGCTGGGCGTCCTTCGCGCTCATTTGTGGCTTCGAGCATAGACTGCACATAAGAAGAGGACATGGTCACCATGACGTCACCATATTCATTTGTGGACTGACCTTTTATTTAAGCCTTGCGCTTGGCATTATGGCTGCCGCCATCTTGTTTTTTTGCAACCATAAGTACCGTAAAAGTCGGGTTACAAGCCGCTACTACCTTCGGTCAGTGTCCCCGTTAGCTCCCCGCTGTAGCCAGCTAGTGCTCCTGCTAGCACTCTGCTAGCTCTCCGACAACCACCGAAGGTAGCGGGACCAGCTCCGACTCGGCAGAGGGGAAGCTAGCTTGCGCTGCTGCTAGCTTGCGCTGCTGCTAGCTTGCGCTGCTGCTAGCTTGCGCTGCTGCTAGCTTGCGCTGCTGCTAGCTTGCTACAGCGGGGACACCCACCGGAGGTAGAAGCGGCTTGTAACCCAACTTTTACAGTACTTTTTTATTTTTAGGCGACCAAAAATGTTACAATTAAGTGGAAAACACACTGTGAAAGGGTTAGAGTTGTAAAATTAAAACAAAACTCAGACAACGCCGTGTTTGCGACCTGTCAATCACAAGGTAGCCCCGCCCTAAAGCATACTCTGCTTTATGGTCTGTTTTACTTTAAATGGGACCATAATTTACAAAATGAACATCATGCTGTATTGAATAAGACTTGAAACTAGAGATTGAGATCATAAACTCATGTTTACTGAGGTAATAAATCAAGAGAGACATAGTCATTTTACTCAGACTTCTACGAAATGTGACATCGTTTTGCAACCAGTTGCCGACCCCTGCTGGCCATTAGAAAGAATGCAAGTTTAAAGCGCTTCGATTATTTTGGCTTCACTTTTCAGACCCGAAGGTTTTGTTGGTAATAAGGCTCCAAATTCAGAACTGCCACAATAAAAGTAGAGAGACCAACAATATTTTAGAAAAACAGAAAACACATCTACGAAAACAGTGCTTTTGACCACTAGTGTCTCTTTGGAGCAATCTTTTTATAACGTAACAATGAAGGATTTGCAAATGTTTTATTTGGGAAGAAATGGATTCAACACATTTTGTTCCACAAATTTATATTTGGCCAAATACGGTGAATGTGAACACAGATTTGGTTTTTGTTCACAAGACAACTCACCAGTGCACTTTTAAATGTGCCCTTTTGCTTATTTAAATGTTTTTCTGTGAAATGTTTCATATTTTGTCATCCTGGGCTGTTTTTTGCAGGTTAAAGCCGTGAACGCAGGATTCTACATTCTCCTTCGGGCGGCGACAACAACGGTTTGAAAAAGCAGGTTGCTGCTGCATTAGAGACACCGATATAGCACAGCCGAGTTCATCCTGCACCGGACACTGAAAATAGATCTCTAGATCAACCAACTTGGGAGGTTGTTGCCGTCTTTGGCGGGAAGCCAGCGGTGAGCCGTTATGTACTGTGAGCTGAGCCGGTTGGGGGATTAGCGCCTGAGTCAGCAGTCGGCTGGATCAGAGCTTCCCACAACTACTGGTCATGAAAAAAAACACTTTCATTAGCTCAAAATCGACCTCACTGCTGCTCTACTTCAATGTGTTCTGATCTCACAGTCTTAAAAAAAAAGAAGAAGAGTATGCGACAGATAAACGAACGTGTACAGAACACAATATGGAAGCCTGGAAACCAAAAACAGCCATTAAAGATACGTTTTATTGTCCCAACCGCCTCCAAGACAAAAAAGTATGGATTGTCATTGAATGGTTGCTATAACTACGTCACAGACAACAAAATAAAATCCCTAAACTATTACAGTAAACATTTAAGAAATATACATACATAAAAATATACCTCTGAGATTTTCTTTTAATAAATTGACATTTCCAATCAGCTCATAGTCCGGGGGCTCAATCAGTAGCGATGAAGACTTTCATGATCTGAACACATGCAGAAGAGGAAGAAAAGGCCCCCCCACCCCGTCCCGACGCCGGCGTGGAACACACCGCGACCACGATCCTCGGAGGCGAGTACAGCTGGCGTGGGGAATGTTGGTTATAATATTGCTTTACATAACACACGAAGGTTCAGTTAGCTGATTTTTTTTTTTTTATGCTTTTTTTAAAAGCATAATTTTAAAAACCGACAGCATGTTACAGACAGAATGGATTCTTTGGCTTTTTTTTGTTTACTAAAATAAACCTGCACTGGATTCCTTTAAAAATAAAAAATAAAAATCTAAATTGCATATATGTAAAATCACCTGAAGCGCTCCCGTTGTACCTCTACAAGCCGCCCCACTCACAAAGCATGGGTCTGAATCCGTCATTAAATGTATGGGAAAAATAGACTCATTCCTCAATATAAGACTCAAGAGTAAAAAATATGAACATTGCACTCTCCTCTTCAGGCACAAAAAAAAAGCCTTGTTACAATCAAGCTTTCAACTGATGCGGGATGAAGCTCCAGGGCCGATGAAGCTCCAGCCCCGTCTGTGCATACGTCCATCTTCAAGTGTATTATTTCATCTTTTCATTAAAAGAATTTAGCTTTTTGACTTTCATCCGGATTGTGAGGAGACTAAAGGTTGCTTTTTTTTTACGACAGATGCTCAGCACAAACCGGGGCTCCAGCTTCACTGGATTTAAACATTGTATGTACATTTTAATGCAAAGTAACAGGAAGTGGAGCTCCTCTTTAATCCTGACTATTTTACGCCAACATTTATTCAGTTTATGACCTCTGAAAAAAAAGCATGTGTGTGCAAAGTGAAACAGTGAGGCAGTCCTCTCCTCTCCCGCTGTCGATGAGTCACCCCGTCAGCTTGACAGGTTGATTATTGCACAGAGGAGGAGGAGGAGGAGGAGGAGGAGGAGGAGGAGGAGGAGGAAGAAGAGGGGCGTTTACCACAGCTCAACATTCCGGCTGCGCTTTTGCTTTGACAGACTAACGGGATATCTACACATTTGTGGCTCGAGTGTTTTGGGCAGATGAGAGCAAAAAATGAGGGGGGGGGGGGGGGGGAAATCAACTGGAGTGATTGACGTGTGCTGGAATGATGCCTCAGGAACAAGTGAAAATAAATGCATGTGACAGATCAGGCTTTCATCACATCAAAACACCATGTTATTGACCATAATTCCCTCTTTCTACACAGCTTGCACACAACGACAAACCAACGTCTTTTCTCTTATAAAAAAAGGGTCGAAGGTGTCAGGAGAGATATGATGAATTTTAAATGTAAAACACCGCCTTCTCCTGAAGGTCAGTGTTGCTCGGTAGCACAAATGAATAATGTGACCAAGAGAGGAACCGCTAAGCAGAAGAAGAAAAGAAAAAAAGCCCAAATCCCAAGATGCAATGTGATGGCTTAGTTCAAGCTACGCCACTCCCTGTTTATCCAATCTGCAGAGATCCTCGGGGGGGAAATGTGGGGGGGCGGAGGGGGGAGAAGGAAAAGAAGGGGGGGGGGCTATCTGCACCACATGGAAATCCCATCAGTCCCAAACACTCCCCTTAAATCACAAGTCTATAAAAAAAAAAAAAGCTGACACCTCCCTGTCAGTGAAGAAGGGTTCTTTAAAAGGTTCGTGTCAGAGCGAGAGCCGAGGCGGCTCCGATTGCGTCGGGGAGAAAACAGTCAGAAGGCGTGTTTCCGTGGGCGTGAGGAGGAGGAGGGAGGAGTCAGGAGCCCGGGTGGCAGTCACTCCTCGTCTGAGCTGCTGTTGTCCAGAGAGTAGGCCATGAAGGCCAGATCGGGCCGGACCGGCACCATGGGGTGGCCCGGCTTCACCATCTCAAAGCCCATGTAGTGGAACGTCTTGATGATGGACACTGGAGGCGACAAAAAGATACGAGAGGCTCAACTGGAGGCACCTTGTTTCTGATGTGCAATTTGCACAACATCGGCGAACATGTCCTGCATTAGTCTGTGCTTATGTTAGCATAGCTTAGCATAAAGACTGGAAGCAGATAGAAGCAGCTAGCCTGGCTTTCTCCGAAGAACCTCTGGAAGCTCATTTATTAACACACATCTATTTGTTCCATCTTGTTTGGTTGATGACGATGGTGGCGGTTTTATGATATGCCGGCACTGATGAAATTGTGTGTGTGTCTTAATCTTTGTTCTCCGTTTCATGCATTTTATTATAATTCATGTTCAAGTCAGCCTGTGATGCAAACCACATTGCCCTTTGGAGGCAATTAAGTTACAGTTGGAGTTGAATCTGATGTTTTGTGGTTTTGGGGGGGATCAAACCGTTTCTTTGGCGAACAAGCAGCTGGGAGCATCGAGGCATCCTGTCGTCACAGACGTCTGTACCGAAACCTGTGCCAACCTGTGGAGGCTTAGCAGTGGCCCCATAACTGGTTAATCCAGTCTTTCTTGACGGCATACTCAGTTTAAGCTATTCCTTTTTCTAAAGCGGCAACACCCTGCTTCTACAAATAAAAAACAAACATGAACCAGTATTTCAAAAATAAGAAGAGCATCTTACATCGATCCTCTCTGTTTTTATGGAACCACAGGAACACATAGTTAACTTTGATCTTCTCTTCCGCAAACGCCAGCAGAGCGGTTAGCCTGAGGATGAACAGAGAGAGAGAGAGACACGGTGAGCGCCGATGATGCACACAATGTTTTTCTTTTTACGTAAGCGCTTCAACTTTACATAACGATGCAGTGGCAGCTGCAGCCAGTCGTGCTCAGCCGACTGGCTCTGCGCCCGCAGCAGGCAAGGTTACTCTGCTCTGGCATCGATTACGGCCCAACTCAAGCCCGGGCAATTAAAACAGAAACTCATTCGCATCCATTTTTTATTTGACACACATAAAAAAGAAAAACATAATTATCACAGCTTCTTGTGTATAGTTTTAGACCCACATAACTTGCTCTGTTCGCCTAATTTTCTTATTTTTTGCACTCAATCAGATCATTTTGACGCATTAAGAAACTACATAACACAAAGAAACTTAAAAACTGTGCCCTGTAGAGACTTTGTTGTAAATACATTTCTTTGCAGCCCTTTTCTTTTGCAACCTTTAGGTTTCTTTCGTGTCAGGAAAACACAGCATGGGGATTTTGTGCGTTCTAAATTCGAGGTCTTAACACATTCCTACCCTTCTTTGCTCCCGTCCGCCAGCGGCCCAGCGGGGATCTCCAGGAAGAGGCTGTCTCCTGACAGGGCCGTGTCCCAGAAGGCCGAGCGGCGCTCATTCAGCTGGTAGTTGAAGCGAAGAAAAGAAGGGTTCCCGCTCGCCGGAGTGGCCTGCGTCACCGTTAACTTCTCATCCTGAAGGGACAGGGAAGAAACATTTGGTTCATCAATACAATGCTATTTTTCATCATTAATGCAAAGATTAATTTTTAGACCGGAGAGAGCTTCAGCGGAAGAGAAGGTCTTGACACTTCCGAGCCACAGGAACAAAAAGTCGCTACATTGTAGGCGAGTTTTGTCAGTTTGTAGTTCCATGTCCACGGCTTCCATTGAAAAAGACCTTCTATTGGACCATAGCAATAGGAACTATAGTTACATACAGAAAAGTAATTAAGAATGAATGTTCTGCATTTTCTCTTTTCCTCAACTGACCCCAACTCAAAATACAAAACACGTTTTCTTCTTCTACATCAGGAAACATGACTTACCCAGTACACCACTGGGCTCTTTAAACTTAAAAAAAAAAGTCTGAAGACAGCTTTCTGCTTCCGAGAGCAAACTCGGAACATGTAAATGTGTGTAAATACTGAATCAACACAGTTGCATAACACAAGTACACAAGAGTACATGAAAGTGGAAGTATAGGAGAGTCTGTGACCAAATATGATGAAGCAATAATGTCACAATGTTGTTGTTTTTTTCTGCTCGCTGAGGACAGATGAGGATGTTAGTATGACAGTTGTGACTGATCCGTCTGATCCTAAATCTTTAATCCCCGGGGACAGTCAGTCACATGTCTGGGGTAGAATTTTACACTCACTGACACACACACACACACACACTCACTGACACAGTTTCTGAAGTTCTCCCTACATGAATATAAATTTCTCCGTAATGTAAAACTCGAGCCCACAAAGTGAAAACGAGGCAAATGATCGAATTCATACATTAAATCCACTGCAGGTGCTTATGATGAGCACGGATTTTTAAACTTAAAAAATAATAAAAAAAGAAGATACAACTCATTAACAAGTTGTTGAATGAGTTAGATACAGCTCCTCTGTGTAGTTGTGTGAAGTCGAGGAGCCTCACCTTGTGTAGTAGCACGCCGAGAGAGTGATCCCTGACCGTCCCTCGCCCACTCGGGATCTTCAGTTGTGGGTGAGGGGCATCAGGAGCACCACAGAGGCCCTGGGGACTGAGGGAGGGAGCCGGGCAACCGGGGGCCCGATAACCAGGAACTGGAAAAGGAGAATTATGAATTGGTTAGAATTGCATCTCCTTTCCTGTACGTGCTCTAAAAATGTTTTAATAAAAATATATATACAGTATATATCCTTCCACACACTACTTTTCCCTTACTGCTTCTAAATAAAACAGGCCTCTCAGGGTCCTGGCTTAACACTGTGTGATAAGTTCAGTCACTGAAGGGACCTTTTTTTTTTTTTGTTGGAACATAAAACCCTCAGGACATTTTAAACCTTTACTACCCTTCAAAAAAAATACACTGTGGAGTTGTTTTTCTTTACGGCAAGCAACTTTTTTCCGCATGGATCCCTCACAAAACACATTTCATCTTATTCTTCAGTTAGTTGGCAGAAACACATCAACAAACATAGCAACCAACAACGAAGGGGATCAAGACGCTGGAAGGATGTAAACAAAGCACAATAAATGTGTAATGAGGAAGGAGATGCACTGACTCGTTTGACAAACCTCAGAACCGTCGCGTGTCGACGAGAAGACTTGGAACATGTGACTAAAACCTGCTCTGATAACGACGTAAACCTCTCCGCCCATTAAGTCACGTCTCGGTTATTATTGGGGAATGATGGAACAGTGGAAAAAGCTAACCGAGAAGGTTTTGATGAGTTTTATTTTGTTTGTCATGTCTGAATTGAAAATGTCTGCGTTTTTCCCGATCGAGTCTGGCGGCTTTCAGGAGAGAATATTAACTCTATGTTTTGTACGCGCATCAATTATTATATTGGGGAGAATCAACATTTTTTGGAGAGACCTACATGTTTGAGTGTGTGTATACGGTTTTATGGAATGCAGAAATAATTCTCTTTTTAAAAGCATGTCCATTTCTTTAGCAGATCAGTACACTCCCTAAACTGTTCTGACGCGTGTTCTCCAAATGCCTGGAAGGAGTCTTGGCTTGTAGGATTCGTCTTACAAAGGAAAGGTTCTTGACTTTGAAGACTCTCTGGAACTTCGTGGCATTAAACATGACACTCAGTCGTCATGTTAGTCAGGACTGGTTGGTTATATATAGATTTTGGCATATTCCTCCAATCCCGTGACCCCAATTACTACAAATTCGAGTCATAATACAACAACAAAGGACAAAGCCAAACATGTGACGCGGGCTGATTGTTTATGACGAGCCCACGACAGGCTGAATGAAAGCCTAATGATTTATGACCGTATTCAGAGTCGCGGACGGGTTGTGCGTGTGGTGGAAGGCATGCATGGTAAACAAGCGCATGATCTGTAAACGCCTCTTCAAATAGCATGGGAGGCTTTGGGGGAACAACCATCTCTGGCGTTTTGAGTTACAGTCGTGCATCTCAAAACCAGACATGATGGCCGCCGGCCGCCGCCGCTGCCAGACGGGCACGAGGGCAGGGGGAACTCTCATTTTGTACATTTTTGGGCCTCGTCATGAACGTTTCCTCAGCCTCCGATTTGTCCCCGAGAGACGCAATCTTCGATCTACCGCTGCATCAGATAGACCGACCCGTGTGTGTGAGTGAATATTGTTATGATCGAGTCGCGCCACAAACAACAACAGGTGCGTGCGTCTCGTTTTTTTACGAGAAAGGGAGGAGCCGTGCATACCGGACGGGTAACCCGAACTACCTGATCTGCACAGTGAGAGCCAGGAGAGCGAGCCATGGCAAACAAAGCTCATTATGCCCGGCCTGATTACTCTGCAGCAACCGCACGCATCCTTCCCTCCCCCGCCCCCGTCTCATCACTTCTTGGTTCTCATCTATGCAGAGAAAACGTATGCAATATGACACTTTAACATAAAAAATGCATGAACTTATAAGCAGGTTTTTTGTGCAAAAGTATAACATGCAATGAATTTAGAGGTTTCAACATCGCAATAAATAGATATACTGAACTACGGTAACTTAAACTAAAATATAACCTCAGGTTTTCAGTCTCAGCACATGGGAAGCAGCAGAAGGTAACTTGGAAGTCTCCTCTTAAAGCAGGCGGGTTTCTCCTCATTTATTACAATAGTGATGAAGACTGTGTCGAAGACAACAGGTAGGACGCAGATGGAGGAAGAGATTAGCACCCTTGCCAAGACCTGCTCCTCTTATTCCATCTGCCCGTCCAGAAACAGACAGAAGAGCCTGCCCTTGATGGAAATGCCAGCTTGTTTTGAAAGGCAACACTTTCGTCTTCTGACATTTCAGCCCCCGCCCCACACACACACACACACACACACACACACACACACACACACACACACACACACACACACACACAAATGAAGCCACTCCAGTTGCAGAGCTGCAGCCTTAAGTCTCCCTAATAAGTCACGAGGTCCCCCTAAAAACTGAGTTTAGGTTACGTTTTCGAAGACGGTCGGGGCCGAGCACGCTCACGCTCACAAGCCTGGGCTGCATTAATACGCTTGAGGATTTAATCATCCGTGTGTTGCAGTGAGACTCAAAACATGTAAAGTTCGAGGGCATGAACAGCCGAGTTGGCAGACTGCTGAGGCAGAATTTAGCCGAAAGCCAAGAAACACACAATTCAATCAAAACAGGAAGTGCTCTGGCAGGTTGTCCAAGAAGACTAAAACACACCAAACCAACTGCTAACACTATAATTACGAGCTTAGTAATGGAAAAAAAAAAAAAAAGACTCAACTTCAACCTTCATTTTCAACATAAACAAACTTGTTAGCCCACAAACTAAAGAGGTTAGGTTGAAGACATAAACAACACGTCGCTGTGTGCAGGAAAGTAAACCGGAGAGTCTTCAGACCTCCTCGGACCCCTGGGAGTTTGGCAGGGCAGCGCGTCTTTAAAGATGTCGAGACAGAGACAGGAAAGGCACTCATGCCTCGAGTAATGACGGATGTATCCCCGGCCAAACGCGCTGCACTGACCCCCCGGACCCAAACTGTCTCTGCGCTCGCCCGGTCAGACACACAGAAGACAACACAACTAGTCTAAAGAACCAGAGCAGAGGATTCAAATTAGAAACAAATGTGAACATGTGCCACTGTGGGAGGGTAGAATACTTATTACGTCACATGATTAAGTTAAAATAGAAGTCACAACAATTTAAAAATCCACAGTACTGTGGTGCACGGGATCATTTCAAAAACATCCCTTAAAACACTCCGAATAAGGCCTGAATTCCGACACCTACATTGGTGTAATTCTGCACACTGTGGCAACAATAAATACCGCTATGACAACAAACTGAAGAATGAGCAAAGCAGCGTCATAATTCACCAGCATTTGAGCCTGCATGACCACCTCTTGAGAAAACAAGCTCATCAAAGGATTCATCCAACTGCAAAGAGGGTGCGTCTGGCACCAAACCCATCTTGTGGTGCCATTTTTGCATTGGGTGGTGCGCCGAAAAAAAATGCCTGGCATACTTATATTTCAGTGGGTGAAACCAGGAGCTGCCAACAAGCCTGCTTCAACAAAAACACCTGGAGAGGAACTGAAAACCACTGAGTTGTTTGTCATTGTCTGAGTTCATTGCAGAATAAGCAAAGAACAACAAAGCGGGGTCGCACACCGACAGGAAAAAAAAGATGTGAAGATGACAATGGCACTAAATGTATAACAGACACTTTCACTTTACCGCCACAATTGTCCCACTTTGTCAACTTCTGACTATTTAATAATTTGATTAGAGCTGAAACAGTCAATCAATCAATTAGATAATCGGGAGAAACTAAATCAGCAATTGCAAAATTGCCAAAAATTAGGGCTAACTGGTTTCAGTTTCTCATGACTGCATAGCTATAGGAGGACTGCAACTACTTATGCAATTATTTGTATTGATCGACAGATTAATTATTTGGTCAATCAAATTCCAGGAAATATTGACAAATGTCAATCAAAGTCTCCCAGAGTCCAAGGTGATGTCTTTGAATGTCTTGTCCAAAAAAAAAAAAAGATTTATATCCAATTGATTCATTCTTTTCGCTCCAATTGTTTGGTTTTAGATTGTTGGGCCGGACAAAACAAAACAAAACATTAACGTTAATGTCAACTTGGGCTTTCGGGAAACTGTGCACTTTTTTTTTACTATCCGACACTACATGTGCAAACCAAATGAAGAATAAACTGTGTGGAGTAAAGCAAATGTGGAGAGCCTCCTCAAGTTCAAGTGCACTTTGTTAACTGCATGCCTACGGTCTGCATCACCGCCTCGCCTGAGTTCAACCACAACAGCCGAGGTTGCCGTCTCCAGATGAAATTGGTCGGCACAGTTAATGTTTTAATTTTGTTACGGAAAATTCAACAGCGCTCTGTTCCAGAATCTTCCGAGCGACCTCAGCAACCAGCTGAAAAGATAAGTCTGACAGTCAATTAAAGGAGCACTTAGTTATCTAACACTCCTGTAGGTCAGGTTAGATAATCCAGCTGTTTCTGACTGAATGCACCCCACTTCACGCCACACACACACACACACACACACACACACACACACACACACACGATAAGTGAACCAGTAGAGGGGAGGGGGGTTATGCAACCAGGCTGATGTAGGCCAGTTGATGCCTTCAGCTGACATGGCCATAACAGTCTGAGAGCTAATATAGTCACCGTTCTGGCTCACAGCATCAATGGACCTATCCCTCTCTGCACGTCAGATGATAAAACCCACAGAGGACAAAAACAAGGCCTATGCCAAGTCCCTATAGGACGATTACGGCAGGAACATCCAGTCCAAAGCACGACAGTATAAGGTCATTATGCGACAGAACAGTCTGTTTTTAGGTTTGTTTTAGTTTTTTAACATCTGCCTCTTGGGACTACAGATGGAAAATAGCCTCTTGGATAACTCTGGCACGTTTAACAGACTTTTTTTTTGTATTAATGTGCACTGTCCCCTTATTAGAAAAAACATTTATCAATGACTGCAGCATGCACAGTGTGAATCTGCATTTAGTGTCTTTGTAAACGGCTTTAAAACAGCAGGCTAATCTTTGGGCCATTTTACAGATAACATAATGAATCTCCCACTTCATTACAAACATCAACAGATTGACCAATAGTGAGAATAAATATTGGTTGCAACCGTCTTATAGTATTTGAACAAATAAGAAACAATGATACTTCAAAAGTTTCATACTTAGGGATTTAAACTCCATTTGAATAGGGATTTAAAATATTAAAAACATGCGTGCTGTGTGGTGTCGAGACCTTCTTATTCACTTAAATGAGTAATAATTTCCTTCACGTCTATATACATGTTCAATTATCCTTTGTTTTTGTGGTGCAGCATCCAATCCCAACATACATGTTCACGTCACGTCTGTTTACAGTGCCATATGTGCACATTGTACTTCAATACTAATTCAAGGTACTTGTACTTTACATGTTATGCTACTTATTACTCCACTACATCTCAGAGGCAGATATTTACTTAAAGCTTGAGTTATTATTTACTTTTCAAATGTTTTATTATTTATACAAAATAAAAGTCAACTAATAGGTTATAGTAGCTATATTATTGCAATATCATATAAGCAACCCAACAGTATATAGAGTAATTACAATGTCAATAATAGTATATTATTCAGAAATGGGCCATTCTGCATAAGGAGTACTTTTTGAACTTTAAGTAGATTCTGCTGCTGATACTTTTCTTTTACTGAAGTAAAATGTGCAATTCAGGAGGACTCTTACTGTAAAAGAGTTTTGTTTTTTTAACTGGTTACTTTATAAAAAACCTGACTACTTCCTCCTGCACTGCTTATCTGTCAGTGTTTTCCTGTTTTGTTGCCATATACCTAAAAGTCAAACTATTTTAACAAGCTCAACGCTATAAATATTTAACAACCTCAAACCAGCGGAAATAAACTACCCAGCTGCACTAATTACAACCACTGGCATCCGCAAAGCGTTTCTGTTGTCATGTTTCTAGAAGAACATTAGCAGTCTCCTACCTTTCCTCTGTGTTCAGCATGATAGCTTCGAGGAAACACGGGTCTTTAGCTCCTTTTTCACAACTAAAACAATTACTATTGGATAAAAACTCGACAGACAAGTCCACCATCCGTAAATGAAGATTAAAAACCTCGCTGCGGTAAAAGTATCTGGTGCGTTTGCGTTGCGAGTCTCAGACGCTCCGCTGTGCAGCAGCGAGTCTGCGGTCCACAGCAGCAGGAAGAGAGCTTTTATAGATGGCTGCAAGGCATCATGGGTAATCCGGACTGGTTTAACGAGCCCTCACGAGAAGGTAAACAAACTGGTTAACACCTTCTTCTATGCAGTATATGGTGAAAACACATAATACAAAAAATATTCACATATATGATGATTCTTTTTCATGTTAGGTGTGCTGTGACTTTATCACACATAACGGTAGTTTTAATTGCATTACTGTAGTATTCCAAGAAAAGTATTAAAGTAACAAAAGTACATTTACTCCAGTAGGCTATTTAAGTTAAGTTTAAAATACTTAAATTTTTTGTCAGTTTAAGTTTAGTTTGAGATACTTGTACTTTATTTTCTGCTACTTTGTACTTCTGTTGAAAGTATTTATTTGTATTGCACATTTCAAAAACAAGGCGATTCAAAGTAATTCACATAAAACCATTAAAAGCATCAAAGCATAATGCAGAGGAAAACAAGATTTAAAAAACAATTAAGAACATTCATTAAAACATAAAAAAACAGTCGAGAAGCAAAAAATAGGATAACAGTTGCAGGGCAGTTTAAGAAATAAAATGCAGGAGTGAGATGCATGAATTGATTAATATCCTTTAATCTGGTTCAATTACAGGCAGCAGCAAACAAAAAAGTCTTCAATCTGGATTTAATTTGTTTGATTTAAGTTAAGTTTAAAATACTCAGTTTTTAAGTTAAGTTTGAGATACTTGTACTTTGTTTTCTGCTACTGTGTACTTTGTACTATAATCTGCCATTGTTCAAGTTGTATTCATGCACATTGTTCTCATACCTGTTCTTTGATGTCTGCATTCACTCTCCATCAAAGATGGAATTGATGTTATAATTATGCTACTTGTATACAAAGCTCTCATAGGCCTCAGTATATGAAAAAAGATGAAATTGTTGTATCATCATATGTAGTTTTTTAGCTAAAGCACATTGTTTTGCATTTTAATATGTAATGAAACATCTCAAATAGAGGCCTATAGGAAACAAATAAAGTGTTGAAGCTCTCAGTAGCTAATTTACAGAAGAAATGTCATGGTTATCAAATTCCAAGCAATGTGTCTGTTGTTGGTGTTTTTGTATTTTTAAAGTGTTCCAAGATAAATGTGGAAATAAAAAGGAAACACTTAATTTATACTATGAAAGTATTGTTGAGTCTGAAGCCATGATTGTGGCGACAGATTGTCCCCTATTTCCTTCATGTGTGGGGCAAAAAAAAGAGAGCAGATTTAGGGGTCTGGATTTTGGAATCCTCAAAACTGCTCCGGGGCCCTGCACAATGACCTCTGACCCCTCTGAAGAAAAACCTGTGTATGGAACAACGTGAACTATGGAGAGCGATAAGACGAGCTTAAGTTGAGACAACAGTGTCCTTTTTTTCCCCTGCAACTGTCCTTCTGTCCTTCTGTCCTTCGCAGTGGTTATCTTCTCTCTCAGCTTGAGTCTGAACATAGACCCGGTTATGTAAGGAGGAACGGAAAAGAGCCGCCGTGCCAAACAGATTAGCCGATTAGTAACAAGATAGCGGCCTGAGCTACGCGATCCTGGCACATCACAGCACTAATGTTGGCGGCCCATCGTACCCGGGTGAGCAGGGGACTCGGGGCCACCATGGAAGAGCATCCTAATCGTGATGTAACCGTGAGAGAGACCAGTCAATGACAGTCCATTCTAGACTCAGAGCACATTTGATAGTAAAATCAGCTCCGTCTCTAGTCCGTCGACATTGAGTTGAAGGTGGAAGTTTCCTGCTTCTTTTTCCGTCTCAAACTTTGATGGCAGGAACTTGGCAATGCAGTTACGTGGAAAGAGAGGTTTTACAGGTTTTCAAGTCAGCGTGCTAAAACGTGCTCACTAGCAATACATCTTTTTGTGGATGGAAATGTGTAATGTATTTTTACTGATGAGGAACGTCATTATGTTTTGCATGAATGTCTTCAGAAATCAAAGTATTGGATGAATTACGACTTTGAGATGACAACTTCCATTACAATTCATGCTGAGGTGTGATACTTGTTTACTAAATGTCATGGAAATCCATCCAATAGTCGTCAAGACTTTTAACTTTTGTTAACCTTTATGGCGAGAGCGGTAAAAACTGACAGACCAAACCGACAATCTCAACTTTTCGTCGTGCTGTCATGACTGACAAGCGAGCGCTGATTTAGAGAGAGAGAAGCTGTGAAAGTAGGTCGGTCCCTCAGGGCCGATTGCAAAATACGCGACAATTCAGCCAACATGACTGCACAACTGATGTATAACTGAAGCAGCCATTTGTTTTTACTGTTTGCAGCAGATGCGCAGCAGCAAGACGAAAAGCAATCCGAGCTCGAAGCTGAAGCTCAGGTGAAAACCGAGCACCTTAGTTTCCAGGACAAACTGTCCCCGCTCTGCCCTCCGTGACCTCCGGCGCGGCGTCACAGGGCCGCACATGAGACGCTGGCTGAAAAGCAGAAACACCTCTCGTGTTTCAAACCCCATGGTCTCGGTGTTTGTTTGAGACAGACAGCGCTGACCTGGCCCCGTGGCGCCGGAGACGGAAGGCAGATCGTGTGAACGGCGGGAGACACTCTAGCTCGGCCTCCAGGATGAAATATTCAGCACGGAGCTCGGTGGGGGGACGGAACTTTAAAAACGGTTGCTTTGATGGCAGAAATGGGCTTTATCGGAGGCCGAAGGGCGTGCCGTTCAGATAATAACATTGTCTCGCTCTTTCTCTTGTAGGCATGTGCTTTTTCAGTAAATATATGAAGTGTAGAGAAAAGCACTCAACAAAAACTACATTCATACAGTGGTGAAGTCCGTTTTTGTTGATTTTTTTATTTGGATGTCATTCATGATCACATGAACCGTTCTAACCTTCTAGTCAACACAGTCGCTGCCAGGAAAGTACCAAAGTTTATTCCCCCAAAAAAAGGACTGATGATGATTGTTCATGTCCATTGCAGGGGTTTTTCCCCTGAATTCTAACTTAGATTGTTGCTGATAAAGAGATGAATTGTTAAACGTTATACGAGATATTTGGAGTCAGTTGCACCTGCTACAAAAATAAACAGATCATATTTCCGTCTATACATTGTGTGTGAAAACAAGTAAACATATGTGTTACACATTGTAGGAGGGGAACTTATATACACGTCTTCAGGTTTCATGCTCGTATAAACCATCTCCATTAAAAAACACGAGAAACAAAAGAGTTGGCGTCTGTGTGTGTGTGTGTGTGTGTGTGTGTGTGTGTGTGTGTGTGTGTGTGTGTGTGTGTGTGTGTGTGTGTGTGTGTGTGTGTGTGCTATATGACAATCTCTGAACAAAGACTTGATCTAATTAAAGTTCCCATTGTTCCTCTCCGGGAGCGTCCCATTATTCGTTTCAGGGAAAGGTTATTTACTTGTGCAGGTAATCACAACAAACACAAGGACACACTAACCTTCATGTCTCAATAAATCGACAACTGTTGCCCTCTCTGGAACAGTTTTCTTGTAATGTGCAGATAAAGAGTTTGGATAAAGAGTTTGGATAAAGAGCAGCCCTTCTCTCTTTGCCAAATCCTCAGTGGAAGTTATGACGATGATGACGATGATGATGATAGAGATTGTTGTGGGTGAAGTCCTCGCCAACAATGGAGACAAGCGTGGAGGCGACCAAAGGAAGGACAAGTTGTCTGCTTTTTGTTCTTCAGATGATTTGTTGCATGTGCTCCAGTGTACGGAGCAGTGAGTTGCTAAGGTGGACGGACACGTTCCACTTTTTATTTTTTACTCTTTTACGCAGAATCTTCAAGGCGATTGAGAATTAAATTTAAAACCCCATCGTTTCTTTAAGTTGATAGGTAGAATCAGTACTTGAAATAATGTTAATAATAGACACTTTGTTGCCATGTGATTGTTTTGTCTCATTTGCATTAAATAATGTATTGTCGTTACTATTATTTTTGTATTTACTCTTTGACTAAACAGGTGTCTGAGGTCGCCCTTGAAAACAAAAACGAGGAAACCCGTGCAGGACAGTGAGTCGCCTTGTTTTTCCTCAGGAAGTTGACCTCACGTGACAAAACTCTCACCACGTGCTGGAGTTTGCGTCTGAGAGCCACGCTGTTCTCTCCCTGAAGTCACACTCAGCACCTTTTATTCATAAGCTGATTGTCTCAGCGTAATGCAGCGCTGCCGGAGCCTCTCACTGCTTCCAGGTCGAGCCGTCGTCCCCGTCCTGCAGCTGACTTCAGACACGTCTTCTCTCAGTGTGACCACATCGGTTAACTGCCATCTTTCTCACACATGATATCTCACTTTACCACAAGTTGCTTTGTGGTGTGGAAAATTCATTCAAACTGCATTCTGACGATCATGTGGACATATCAAATTGACAGACAATATAATTTAGTAAAGTTAAAGCTGCAGGCAGTATTCTAGTAAAAACGCGGCCCTCCTTCTGCAACGCTTCCTACATTCCACTTTACACAGTAACCTGTGGGAGCGCCAGGTGTTCATTTCAAACCCGTGCAAACCGGTTGACTTGTAAAGTTGCAACTTTGATTGCAGGATTTCACCGACGGGACGTTGCATCTCCATTTGTGGCCAATCGGAAAACACCGTCCCTCTGAAATGACCTGTGATTGGCCAAAGCCTCCTGTCACTGGCGAGATTTTCTAAAGCCTGAAACCAGAGGCAAGAGGAGCTGCAGAAGTCTAGCTTTCTCTCAGACTACTTGAATTACAATATGCAGAAATGTTATTATGACATTTTTGCCCATAACTTGGACTCATAACTAATGAAACCTGGACAATAGAAAGTAATTTTAAAAACAAAGTAGCATAGATAGAGATAGAGAATAACTGTTTGTCTTGGTTAGAGAGAAGGGTGCATACAGTAACCCACTACTGTGTTTTTAATATCATAAGTAAAACCCCAGAAATACTTGGTGGCACTGTGTAAGTGGGAAATCTCTCAGAAGGCTCCATGTCCGACTGGAGATGTCGACGCCTAAAGTAGCAACAGAACGGCTCCTTCTAAAAGAAGCCCATGTTGATGCCCGTCAGCGCTGCGCTTCATTACGTAAGTCCTGCTGTCCCATTTCCACCCAGCAATCTGCATGCGCTCCACAGAGGAACGTCTGAAAGGACCGTGAAGACTTTTAGTGTAGAAATCACAAGTTAGAGTTCTTTCCTGTGGTTTGCGTCCCCATGCATGTTGAATTAAGCCTTATTTTTACTCTTTCATGCATACATAGAGACCGCCTCTATTTCTATCACAACACATTTCAACATAACTTGAAAACTGGCTCCGGTTCTGAAGCCTGAGGACCTACAGTAAGAATGAATATTTCATGTTCTTACACAACCCAGTAAAGTCAGCATAACCTCGAGCAGCTGCTGTTACCCGGCTACACGAGACGGGCAGGAATGCAGCAGCACTTTTATTGTCTCTCTAGCAGAGCACTTAACAGTGTCCCCGTGCCAAAGCTTTTATCGGGTCCCCAAAAATATGCGTTCAGGCTGTGACTTTAATTAGCCAAGTACCCTGGACTGAGTTTGCAGAGCATTAAGGCCAGCTGGTCTGCACAGAAGGCGTAAAGCCATTATCCCCTGAGAATTTACTTATTAACTACACTTGTGTTTTAATCCGGAGGCTGAGATGGAGATGATGCAGAGAAGATGAGGTTTGGAGGGATTTTAAAGACAATTTATTCAAATTGAAATATAGAAAAAAAGTGCAGTACGATTAAAGTTTTGGTGGTTCACTGATAATATGATACAATGAGCTGTAAGATAGCCCTGCAGTAGCTAGCAGCAGCGCTAGCTTGCTACAGAGGGGACAACCACCGAAGGTAGTAGTGGCTTGTAGCAGGGCTTTTACGGTAGCCCAAAATCACAAATACAAATTTGCCTCGGAGGGCTTTACAGTCTGTACACATAACATCCTGTCCCGGGACCTCACATCGGATCAGGAAAAACTCCCCCAAATAAAGATAGTAAAAACCCTTTCACAGGGAGAAATGGGAAGAAACTTTCAGGAGAGCAACAGAGGAGGATGCCTCTGATGGACAGAAGCAATATATGTCATGTGACCAGAATGAATAGCGTAACAGAGTTACAGCACATTCAATGAATATAAATGATTCATATAATGAGTAGTAGGCATGGACCACAATCCAGATAACCACGATCCATGTCAGCAGTCAGCAGCTTCAGGGAAGACACAGGCACATGATCGTTCACGTAATTCCCATTTAAGGAAAATAGAAACAAATCAAAGCCGGCCTAAATTAGCACATGCCCTGTTGCACCGTCTTCCTGTCCAGAGCGGTGAGCAAGCAGTCACTCTGGAGGAAGGGCAGGAGATCGTGGGAACCCGGCGTGTCACCGCGGCCTCGGCCATAAGAAAGCTCCTTCGGGGAACAACATGAGCGGCAGTATAGAAGGGTGGGGGGGCCGGACCAGAGAGGAAACTGGAGAACAATGAAGAAATGGATGTGACACCACTCACTCGGCTATCGGTCTGGGTGGGAACCCAAAACTCTGTTGTACCGGAGTCTCAAATTCATTGACAAATACACGAGGCCCAGTTCCCACGCTGACCTTTCCCACGCTGCTGCTCATATTGTATATTTATGCTTCTCTTGTCGAACGGTTTCCCCTCTGATTTGTACACTGCGTGTTTATGTTTCCTTATCTTGGTGGACGTGCTCCGGCCGTTGTTATGTTGAACTTGATCCTGGCTTTTTTTCGGGGGCCTTTCAACTGTTTTGTTGTTGGTTGTTGAGATTCTGTCGGTCGCTGCAGTCAAAGTCACTTTCAAGTCCTTCCAAACAAACTTGTTTGACCTGCTTAGTGGTGTTGAAATATGCATATTTTTCCTGATATCTCAAGTATTTCAAACGTTACAAGCTTCGGAAGAAACCCCAGGCTAAAACCATCAACGTATTGATGTAATTATTGCCACACCGTGACAGCCACGCAACTCTCAACACACTCTGAGATGGATTTGATGTCAAGCAGAGATAACACATTGCAAAAGCACTGAATAAGCCCCCAGGAACACAGTGAGCTCCATCAGGAACATGAAACCACCACTAAGACTCTCAAGCTTGAAATGCTGCCAAGCACAGAAGCTGAACAAGAAAAGCGACATTTTCCGACTTCCTCTTTCGAGGTTGGCCACTCAGGTCTTTGCTTTAAAGAGAGAGGCTGAAAGGAACGGGAGCTCACGAGATGAAGATTCAGATTTCAGGACAACAATGATGCAAAACACAAAGAGAGACAACACTGGAATCCCTCTGTATGCTGGAGAAGACACAGCTAATGTTGGGACTTCAACCCCGTGACCTAAAAGTTTCAGAAATAGGAGAAAATGTCCCAATCTGCAAGCCTGTTGATTTGGACATTTCCTGATCTGAACTTTTATATATCTGCAAATAATCAAAAATATTTAATATAATTTAAAGCAGAATTTATCTTTTTTTTTGGGCCACTTGTGGGTGGAACTCAACCAACTGAAAGTCATACACTTTTTTTGACATATCACGGCATAATAAAGTTGCTAGCAAACAACTATTTGGAGCAGTGATGGAGCAACATTAGCATTAATGTGGAGCTGTGTTTGTGGCCACTAAGTGGCTAAAATTCACTCTACATTTGAGCTCTGCTTTGATCTCCACCGACTCCTGAGCAACATGTGGATGTCAAACGTTGCATAAGTGTTCTGTGGCTGCAGAGGCAGCCGAGGAAAAGTATGATAAATTGCCTCAGGTGATGTCACTTGAGTCAGCAGCAGTTGAGACTGAAGAAGTTGGAGTTGAAAAGAAGTGAGTTTACCAGACCTCTTTAGCCTGCTCCTCATCCCTGCATGAGGGTAGCTGCAATACACCCAAATGTCCGACCAAACGGTTGCATTGTGGGTAATTCAGACACAGTGGAATAGGAGGGATGGTATCTCTAGCTCTGTTGCAGATATAGTGCTCCTCTTGGAGTTTGTCGGTGTTATAAGAGTGCAACGCTTCATCAGCTAAATCGCACTGTGAAGCTACCGAGAAACCTCCAGGTTGATGTTGACCTTGTGTTAATTAATACAAAATAAATATTTGTTCACGCAGCTTTACGTCAACAGAAGAAACTAAAGAAGTGGTCTGACTGCTTTCTGGAGGCCTCCTCTGCAGCAGATGCACCTGCTCTGTCTCACACAACACCCACATGTCCCTGGCAGGAGGGCAGGATGAGGACGTTGTCCTGCAGCGTGACAGCGAACCTCCACGCTCCGTGTTGTGATTCCCTCCACTGTTCTTTTAATCTCGTTGACAAAGCCTCTTGCGGGAAGCTATGCCAGATATGTCCGGCTTTTCCAGCAAAGCCAGTAAGTGAAGAATAACAGTGTTTCACCGGACAATCCCCGATCGCCACAAACAAGGCCAAACCGAACAACAGAGGGTTTAACCAGGACCACGGTTGTGCCTACTCCGGGGAATTCTTGCCATATTTTGCTTCTGGTGAGTCACTCCACGCCGGAATGAATCTGGGCAAAACAAGGACTGCCCGGACGCAAACAGGCTTTCTGTATCTCATCAATCTGTAGTTTTCAGCATATTTCCCCTCAATCCGTTGTTTTTTTTTAAAAAGCATGCATGACAGATAATAACACGGACAAATTTTAGGTTGCAAAACCCTTGAGGCACAAAATCTTGCATCAAAACCAGAGTGGATTAGATCATGTCACACGTATAGCGGGATAATCTTCCCAAATGATACTCTGATCGCTCAGTAACGTTTACACACGCCTGTAATTACGCAGCTTCACACAAACCCACGTCTGAAAATAAAGACGGACTTTCCCAGCGGTGGGAAGTCCTGTCAGTTAGGGTGTGTGCCGGTAGCATCACAGGACCTTGTTGTGTCAAAAGATATCTCTCAATGTCTGAGTCAGATGCTCGTGTACGTTTATGTTTCTGATGAGTTGATTTTCATCTGAAGCGTAACGCGTTAGTAGCTGAACTGAAAGACCAACTTCCAGAGCTGTTTTGTAAAGAAAGTGTCTGTAAACTGTAGCTCAGTGGTTAGCATGCCCGTCTTTCGATCGGTGGTTCGACCCCCGGCTCTGCTAGTCTTTGTCATTGCGTCCTTGAGCGAGACACTTAACCCCAAATAGAAAAAATGTAAATTGCTTTGGATAAAAGCGTTGCTACATGACTTGTAATGTAAACATTGATATTGACTCTCGCCTAATACAAACAGTCTGGGACTGAAACCAGGATCATTATTGGAAAAAATTCCAAATAAATGTATGCACTTTTCCTCCAGTTATTGCCAAAACATATGCATTAAAATCCCTACAGAGCCTTTGGATTTCTAACAAACCTGCCTCGACTTTTGGTCTCAAGTAGAAACTTGAACTCCCTTCAAAATGACGAGGATTCAAATAAAATTCCTCTATTTCGGTCTATTTACAGCTCCAGAAAAAGACCGGACAGAAACAAACAAACAGATCAGTGATGAACGCTGGGTAAGTTTGAGATGTGCGAACCGGAAACACATCTCAGACTCCCGTTCCCTGACCCCGGCCCTGTTCCCATGACCTCTGCGTGTTTCCAGACACTGCCTCTAATGCCACAATAAATTACATTATTTTACAATGATATCAGTTGTTTTCAGGGGCAGCCGAAGAGGGCGACTTTAACATATTGCATATATTGTGGTGTAAGAGCCCCAAAATGTCTACGGTCTATGGCTTAACGTTTATTTTCATAATGTATTCCCATGTGGCTACTATATGCATGCATAAAGGCATCTAATGCCATGCTTACACACACTAATACACTCTGTACTGCACTTCTCTCTGCCAGCCTCTAATACGTCGCTATATGAACACAAACCAGGTGAAAAGTCGTTTGCTTCAACACGCTTGAAGCTCCAGATGGGAGCGGCTTTGGCCTCGTGAGCATCAGGAAGATCAGACAATCACAGGAAGGCGTGTCTAATGTCTCCTTTTCTTTTCTGTAATTGACAACATTAAAACACAGCCTGCGACGCTAAAGAAAAAGAGATTCTTCTGGGAAACGACTTTGTTCCCTCGGAGAGAATGCAGCGGAAACAAACCGAGTGAGGAACCAGAGGAATGTCTTCAACAATCACGACGGCACTGAAATCACACAAACAACAAACATGGAGCCGCTCTGTTCTGCTCACTGGTAGCTGGTGTGAGGGAGCCCTCTGCAGTCCAGACCGCCACTTTAATGAGGTCTGTAAAGGCTGCCATGTTTAGTCACTCGGTGAGTGTCTTCTGCAAAGTAAAGATGAAATGCATCAAATAAAAGTATGAAACTTGTGAGATCATTTTTAGCTTTTTAGCAGTGGTGGAAGAGGGTCCAGATCTTTTACTTAAAGAAAAAGCAGCAAAGAATACGTATATTTACTCAGGTACCGACGTTTTGAGGTTCTTTTCTTTTACTTCACTACATTTGTCTGGCAGCTGGAGTCACTAATCCCTTTACAGATTCAGATGTAACAAACAAAACATCCCATAAATTCATGAAATATACAGAACTGTGGATTAAACTATCCAGTACATGAATAAGTTAAGGACATATAGTCGTTTTAACAGTATATAAAGTAGCTCAAAACTATGTACACCGAGTATTTTCAAAGAGAGATAAGAGTACTGTTAGGAGAAACAAATACTCTGTTAAAGGTAAAAGACCTGCATTCAAAATGTTACTTGAGTAAAAGCACAAAAATATTAGCTTTGAAAGTCAGAAAGTCCCATTTCTCAATCAGTATAAATCATTAAACTACAATAATGGTATTAATCTTTGTATTAATTGCCTGTTGCAATGGTGAGGATAATTGTAATCATGTATTCAGCCAGGTCGTTTAATCCACATTAATACATTAAACTGTATTTTTTTGATTACATTTTGTTATATAAATGAAATCTGCAAAGTAAAATAAACTTTAAAATGAATGATATAATATTCATCACTGAATTAGAACTATAAACACATTAAATGGAAATATTCTAGTGTAGTACCTTTTAAATTGTACCTGTATTGCACTTAGAAGAAATCTGTACAAAATAAAGATTCATGTTGAATAAACTAGGAACATATCTGAGCAAATAGCACCTCTAGTGGCCACGAGAAGGATTATAAAGCGTGCGTATGGATGAAGACGGGATGAAGAGTAGTTTGAGGGTTCTCACAGTGCATAACCAGAAGGAATAAATCACTATATCTGCAACACTGAGTGACAGAAATATATTTTTTTCTTGACTTACAAACAATGAAGCTCGATTGAACCTTTTGATCCCCGAAGCCCTTGTAGAGGCCTTAGTGAGGCCTGTTCAAGTAGTCGTATGAACCCCAAATGAGTTCTAATACTTGTGTTATTTTACATAATTTTTTTGTGAATAAAATGTATTTTCCACCCAAAAAAAAACTATGAACATCCAGCATGATATGAGCAAGATTTCCCAAAAATGCCTCCTCGAGCGGTCACTGAGTTTTTCAAACTGTATGGTTCAGGGCCTTAACAACATCCCACATACTAATAAAACACCTTTTTGGAAAAATTAGGACCTAAAGAATCGTAATCTGCAACAATCACAACAAAGCATTCGGGTGTTTTACGAAGGAGTCTTAGTCAAAAAACTGTGTCGTTCGGTTAAAAAATGGGAAAGTTATAACCTTTATGCCAAAACATGGTCGGACTGGTGCATGCTGGGTATCAAACTGCATGCATTTCCGCTTAAGATGTGCGACGCGTTCTAAGAAAGTCAAAAATGTTAAAAATGTTGGAGAAAAAAAAAAAACTGTCTGGCCGCATTTGGATTTTCCAGGTACTAATATACTACGAGTGACTTTGAATGCTTTATTAGACTGCTACAAGCTCGTAGGGTTATGAAGAAGTGTCTTTTATTGAAATACGACTTTGTAAAGTGTATTTATTAACGATCTAGTGAAACGTTACGTCCACCGCCCGGAAGTGATTGCGAGGTTACGGGGTTTATGTAATTACATAAACTTAAGGTAAGTTTATTTTTTCTGAGCTGAGAACTCTTCCCACAAGGCTTTACTGCATTTCAGCAATTTAAATTAAGTTAATCAACATTGTCCAGGGATTCTTTAGGTAACGTCACTTTACTTGTACTAAAAATTATTAATAGAGCTGATTCTTGCCAATCATGTACAAAGAATATGAAAAAGGTAATAAACGCGGTCCCAAGTGGAATCCCTCAGCTAATGACACTAAGAGGCAAGAGTTACAGGAACTGAAACCTTTTCTTTTACAGAATATATATTAAGAACCACTAATAATAATAAATAACCAAAAGGTAAAAAAACAATTCCCAGGGGAAATTTGTTTTTCTAGAATTTATTGGGAAACAACATGGCTTCCTTCATATCAATTGATTATCCCCAACAAATACATTTCAAATAGTACTTATCCCACCAACAAGTTAATCAAGATTTGTGGTCGTTCATTTTTAAACTATATTAGTTACCTAATTTCTTATGATGTCTTAATATTTTCTGTTTGGTCTTCATGTTACATGTAAGTGTTTTCTTACAATAAAGAGTAAAAAAAAAAAAAATTACAAAAACCTCTAAAAACCAACATTTTCTGTCTCAATGTCAAACAGAAGTGAATATTAGAAATGTTCCCACAGCAAATAAAGCCAAAACTTAGTGAAACCTGGGTGTAATGAACTTCACGGCGCAATTTAACAAAATTGAAACCTTTATTTCAGATCTCTCTTTTTTCTTTTTTTTTTACAAAAACAACATGGAACAGTGAAGTGCACCTTGGAATGCTCGTTGGTAAATGGACCCAGTGTGTCGTCATGATCGCTCGATGTGAATGTGAACGCTCGTCTGGTGCTTTAAGATGGCAGCCGCTGACACGGAGTTACCCACAAGCCCTTTCACCTGGACCACAGGGCTGTCAGAAATAAAACAAGATGGGCTGGTGGTGATAAAACAAGGTGGGCTGTATGACCCCCGTCCCCCCCAGTCCTGCTCTCCACTACTCCTTGGGCACCGCGTATGGCTTGTCCACCTCGATTACACCGCAATCGTGGATGACGACGTCTTTAAGAGGCTTATCGCGTCCATCTGTCTTTGTGGCTTCGATCTTCATCACCACATCCTGGAAGAAAAAGAAAAAGTCATCAGAATAGTTTGTCGCCTTATTTCAAGCTTCTCTTCAATATACAGATTAGAGATAAAAATATGTGTACTTCACTAAAAGCAGCAAGAACAGTCTATTAAAAGCCCGAGTTGCACAATGTTAATGAAAGCTAACCAGTCTGCTATATAGTCGGTGTGTGCTTGTTCAACCTGCTATTTGAGCATTTCGTCACGCACACACACGCACACGGTTTGGCCAGACACTCACCATCCCCTCCAGAATTTTCCCAAAGACGACATGTTTGCCGTCCAGCCACGGCGTCTGAATGGTGGTGATGAAGAACTGGGAGCCGTTGGTGTCTTTGCCGGCGTTGGCCATGCTGAGCCAGCCAGGGGCGTAGTGCTTCAGCTTGAAGTTCTCGTCGGGGAAACGGTCTCCGTAGATGCTCTTGCCTTGATTTAAAATAAATATATATATATATATATATATATATATATATATATATATATATATATATATATATATATATATATATATATATATATATATATATATATATATATATATATATATATATATATATATATATATATATATATATACATACACATTTGATTCACGTCAATTAGTTGATGTTTAGTTTCCACAAACAATCCCTCCCTGTAGCGACCTCTGCATCTCATTTGGATGACTTTGATTGCAGCCAAATGTTTCTTTCACTTTTTCCTGATAACCTTTTCTTATTCGTGGGACAACAGAGTCATCTGCCAAATGTCACATAGTACTTGTGAGCATCGTTGCAAAATGGCAGCGTGACAATTGCGAAATACCTCTTGGCACAAAGTTATAGGTCACTTTTTCTGCTTATTTAAAAAAAAAAAAACACAGGTAGTCTCCGTCCTTGTGTCATGAAGTTATTAAACAATAGAATAATTCTTAATTTCATTAAAAGCATAAACACTTTTTGTAGCCCAAAGAATAAAAATATATAAAAACTTAAAACAGTTCAATTGCTTCGTGTATAAACCAAAAGAAACAACTCTCAAGTCCCTAAATGTTCAGGAGCGCATTGGTGCAGAACGTCGTGAACACGTTGGTTCTTGCACAGACAATCTCCCATGTCGTAAAGGCCGGGCTGCAGGTGCCGGCGGTGGCCGTCTTACCTCCGGTGCCGTCTCCTTTGGTGAAGTCTCCACCCTGAATCATGAACTGCTTGATGACTCTGTGGAATTTGCTGCCCTTGTAACCGAATCCTTTCTGTTTCGTCAGAACAAACAAAACAGGTTAAAAATACAGAACAAAAAAGAGGAGGGAACAGCTGCCAATGTTTGAGATGAATGAGTCAAATGATTCATTCAAACTGCGTTGAATTGAATATGTAGTCATGAATCTTGGCCAAACAAGTCATTGCAGACTGTGCCACTTGGCACAAATAATGAGCCGTGAAGTTCTCACCTCTCCTGTCGCCAGAGCCATAAAGTTTTCGGCTGTTTTGGGGACGGTTTTCCCAAACACCCCGATGACGATCCTCCCAACATCTTCATCTCCAACTTTCATGTCAAAGAAAACCTGAGGAAAAGGATGATAATAATAAAGCACATGAGTGGCAGTGATATGCCGTTACAATTAACACTGGAAATTATAGGAAGTACAAGATGTAAACTGTACTGGAGTTCCTTCTTTCCAATGTTTTACTATTTGCTCAGATCAGTCTTCATGTTAAGGTCCATTTCTTTTTTTTAACCACTGCAATTACATCTTCCTCTGAAGAGATTGCCTGCAGCCACTCATGTGATATATTAAAATAAACAATAAAGTCTTATTTTCTCTTGGGTGCTCTTTCTCCAACATTTTACATAACAAAACATGGGCACAGCTACTACACTTTCTTTTTTAATAGACATTAAGATATTTGGCTCGGGCTTATCGCAATAATATGTGTTTACAAGTGGTGAATGAGTAGCTGCGAGTGTTGCATTGTGGGTCAGCCGTTGACCAGTTCACAGCTTCCGGAGAACTGTAGACGTGGACAAACCCGATGCCCCCGAAACAACAACACCTCACCGAGCTGCAGCCCGAGCTACAGACGAACCGTCGGCAGCTCAAGTGTGAAGCTGTAGGACACTAAAAACGTTAAATTACCGACGGTTTACGGCGACCTAGGGTAAACTAACTCGGCCCAACGCAAACTAGCTTGGACTGACGTAAACTAGCTCGGACTGACGTAAACTAGCTCGGACTGAGATTAGCCAGGAACAAATGGTTTGCCTAATCCATACAGACCGGGTTTCATGCACCAATTAATATTCCTGCATATGTCTTCAATTACTGCACTAACGTAAACCATAACCCATCCGAGCTAAAAGCGCCGGTTGACGAGCCTCTTTGTCCCGGTTATACAGGGATATGTTGGTGTGACGTGGCTCCACAGTCCGTTAGCATTAACTACACGGGAGGGAGACGCTTGTTTTTTTTTCCTTTTTTCCCTGCACGATCTGCTAGCATGCTAAGCTAGCAGGTCGCGTTAGCGCACAACCTACCTTGGCAGTCACTTTGGGGCCTTTCTTCTTTTCGTCAGCAGAGGAGCCATTTGGGAAAGCGAGAAAGATCAGCGATCCCACAATGATCGTAACGGCCACAAGGAACTTCATCCTTCTCTCGCACAGTCTCACCATCAACAAGAACAATGAACTGCCGGGGACTGCCCGTCGGTCCTGCTAGCTTTATATATGAGCCGGGGAAGGAGCGTGATATCCGGGGTGGAGACTTGCCGCGGCGGCCGCTCGAGGCTGCGCTGCGGCCGGGCCTCCACGACGCCGCGCGCAGACGCACGGGGCTCTGATTGGTTCACATTACGGAACGCTCGTAGCCAATCAGGTGCAGCCGCGTGAACATTCCGCATTCCTCATAAGTAAACGACTTACAACGGAGACGAGCACGCGCCGAACACACAAACAAACAAACGCACACACCTACCTAGATGTTTATTCACGCTTAAGTCTTATCTTTGCACGCCACTCCCTACTTCTACCCCGGGGAATTAACACACAAGGGCGTAGGTTTGCATACGGTTTATAGGGACTAGTCACGACCAAAGTTTGCACAGTATATTTGCAGGGCTCATTAAGGGATACATTAAGTATTTTCACCCAGAGGGTAAGTTATCAAGAAGCCCAGGTCGTTGTAAGTTAACAGTTAGATAGTAGTAGGCTAACTACCCACACAGTGCAAACCTGCATTGTTTTTTAAATGCATTCAGGAAACTCATAAATCCAGTGAAGATGCAGTGTAGGATGAGGAAGCAGCAGCTGGAGCATCAGGGCTTCAGGTGAGGTCTTAACTTGATTCTGTGTTGAGGTGTTTTATCATGGCTGACAGTGTAAACATTGTCTACCTGTTTTAAGTGAATTATTATTATGTTAAAACATGCATGTGCAGACGAGTACAATGCCTCTGTATGCCATGTATATCAAGCTGCTCTGCACAAGATTGACCTTAAAGATGGAGGCCAACAGTTCATCTGTGTGAATGATAGACGGAGGTTTCTTTTTGGTGTATTTAAATAAGACATCAAAAGAAAAGGAAAGAAAAGTAGCTAATGATTGCATAAAGGAGGAAAGCACTTCATTTATAGCCTATTAAGTGCTGCATAGATTTATTTTACATTTCATTTAGTTTGTCTGTTTTCACTGCACAACTGGGACAAGTTTGTTATATATATTTTGGATATAGAATATACTGTTACTGTATATTGGCATTTGTAAAACGTTATTATTTTATTTTTTCTGTATTGAAACTAGGGTTGTAATATTGTTATTATGTTTAAATCAGTTCCAAGTGACACAAATGTTAATATATTTTAATAAAGTTTGCCTCTTTAACCTTTTTGGTGTGTGTGTTTAACTTTGTACTTAAAGTATTTTGGAAACTTTCCTGATTATATACTTTTTACTGAAGGAGCAATTCCAATGCATAACTTATACTTGTACCAGTGTGGTATTAGTGCTTTTTCTTCAAGGATTTGAATACTTGCACCACAAATTCATAATATGAAAAAAGTGAGGTTGTCCAGGAGCAGGTAATTGTTCATTTAATGTTGTTTAATGAAACCCAGAACCTAATGGATCTGCTTATTAACTACAATGTATTTTTAATGGCGATGTAGCATGAAACCTGAAAATAGTAAAACAAAATTTGATTTGTTCAAAGAACAAACGTATAAGCTTCACAATGATATATGAGAAAGAGAAAATAAAGCAAAGAATTTGGATCAGAGAATGTTTCTTGACAAATAATAAAAAAATTGTTGCTGACGAATGCGAGGTCGATCGATAACTCAACCCATCATTTCAGCACTAACTGTAAGTTCTTTCAGCGTTGCCATTTATGCACAACAATCTGCAGCACCACAATAAGGCCTCTACTCTCCCTACATATTGTAATGACAAACTACAAGTGAAAGAAATAGGTTGACGGATAATAATGAGACACAAACCACCAAATGAGTGAAGTTGAATAGATTGTACTTGCAAAATATAAAGAAGGGTTCGGAGTTAAGGTTACATTCACCTTTGCAGGCACACCTGCCACTTTGTACTAGTGCAAAGAATTTATTCTGCTCAACAAAATGCCATACATCGTTTTGTTGCATGTTCGCTTTAAGACTCCATTATTGCATGCCTTCAGTGGCCATGTGAGGTATACAAACACTTTGTTCTGACAGCTACGTACTTTATATCTAACATGACTAAACAATAAACAAACCCATGACGACGCAAAAAGATCCCATTAGCAAAAGTCAGGAAGCTTTTCCCGCAGTGCGTTACTCTGGCCAGCGTTTTACGAGTTTCCAGCCAATCACTTCACGTAGTCACATTTTTACAAGTGAGCGAAAGTGACAACTGAAAAGAAAGTACAATGGAACAGTAAACAAATAACAAGTACAGTCACCCAGATAACATATGGCGCGTTTTTGGAAATCACATTTTACCTTAAACTTACTTCAATGACAACAGAACCTTTACGTTAATTACCCGAGTGTAAACTCTGCGTTACTGCATAAAGAAGGATCCCCTTCAAAACCAGGTTTGCATTTATCAGTCTAGAATTTCATTATTTGACTAAATAAAAAACTATTAATACGGACGCTGCATCAAGATTTTATAAGCAACAGAGATTACAAGTTTAAACATCTTTATAGTGGGAGTGCTTAAGCCAAAAGCTGAGAACACACAAACTTTGTCACACACTATTACTTTTATCCTCTCGGGACAAATAACGAAAATGTAAAAGTATATCTAGTGAACAGTTTTTACACGTAAAGAGCTTGAGCTTTCAAGTGATCTTTCTATTTGACATGAATGCACCAAAAAAGTTGAGGAGACACAGAACATTAAAAACACCACTTAGATTCTACAATATAGAAAGATGCTCATCAGTTTCCAGTCAACAGAATCATTTATGTGTGTGCATGTGTGTGTGTGGGGGAATCTATGTCTGTGTCAGAATGTATGACGCAACGCTTAGTTTTAAGTTTGGTTCGCTCTGAAATATGAATGAAATATTATAACTTTAAAATTCTTCTGTTTTCTCAAGGCACAGCATACTTAAGATATGCAGGTCTAAGTAAATTAGGTTGAGCCAACAAAACTCTTTGGAGTTTGTGAAGATGGCTTTGAGCTGCGGCCGTTGCATAGAGTCAGGCCACCTCACAGCCCGGTCACGTCCACTTCCGTCAAACGTCTGCCTCAGTTTCTGTGTCTGCTGTAGGACTCGAGGAGGGAGAGCAGAGGAGGGCGGAGCCGGCTGGAGGAGTCCTCAGGCAGGATCTAAAAACTATCGCCTTCGATTCACATTCTTAAACTCAGTCGGAGCTTCGGGGGAAGGAAGACACAGAAACTGGCTCAGGACACGGGAGGCCTGAACGAGTACAGAACCCAAAACCCAACAACCGCGGACTTCCGTTCAAATGGAGTGTCCGATTTAAGCGAACTCGTAGAAGGCCTGCTGGGTCTTTAACTCTGAGTAAACCAGCCCCTCCGCCGAGATGGCGTCCCCGAGCCCGACTGTCCGGAGAGGCTCTTTGCAGACCAGCGCGACTGCCAGGTGGAAGGTGACGTTTCCTCGGCGCCACGCGGTGACGGGCTCCGCGGGGTTCAGCGACAGCTTCTCTCGGGGCTCGCCGTGCGAGCTGTGAAACTCCAGCGGGGCCTTGAGCTCCACTTTGCCGGGGTCGACGAGCTGGAGGCCGCACGCCTGACTGCTGGCCACCCGCGCTCCGGCCATCACCGCCGCCGCCTGGTTCCCCCAGTATCCGTCCACCGTGGCCAGGATGTGGTAGGCCAGCGTGTGGAAGTGGATGCGAGTCAGGTCCGCTTCGGACGACGGCTCGCTGCGGCCGTGCTGCTCCAGGATCCAGAGGAGGATGTCGCTGACCCGGCCCACGTCTGGGATGCCTTTCCAGGCAGCCAGGTCGGCGTGAGGCCCGTCACCAGCCTGAGAGAGGAAGAGCAGCTCCTGCTCGTTCAGCCCAATGGAGCTGACAATGGGCATGACCTGCTAACAGGGAAACGGAGCAAACGCTTTACTTACATATACAGAACCCTCTTCAGGATTTGAGGTCCACCGCGTGGAAGACTCCGTTAGGCGCGACACGTTTTCGCACATGTACCTCCTGCATGATGCTGCTCATGTAGTCTTTGTCCGTCATGCTTGCCAGCTCCAAGTGGATGGGGATATCTTGACGAATGTCAGATATGGCTAACACAGCCTGCGAAGAGAAAGTAAGTTAAAGATGTTCGGTAAGCTACACCAGAATATTATTATTATTTGAGTCATTGACTTGTGACCATGCACATTCCTTACTCCTGGGCAACACACTACATGCAACATTAATCTCTAGCTTTGTGCCGTGAATAATCCACGTCATGCAACATTACATTACAATTGTTCTGCATCAAAGAATCACCTAAAATAAAAAGCAATAGGCACTTTTTGTTTTACTGTGAAGCAGTACCTTGCAGCAAACAATGTTCCAAAGAGAAACAATCATTTTAGTAGTTTTGTATAATAACAATAGTTTTAATTAATAGATATTATTATTCAGTCATTTTTTACTGGCATAAAAGATGACACGTCGGTCGACATCAATAAAAGCAGACGACGCTGTGATAAAGTGATTCATGTTTAAAACCTTTTTACTGCAAAGCTGGAAACAAATAACACATCAAGTACCGTAAAAGTTGTGTTATAAGCTGCTACAACCTTCGGTGGTTGTCCCCGCTGTAGCCAGCTAGCACTGCTGCTAGCTCCCCGCTAGCTCCCCGACAACCACCGAAGGGAGCGGGACCAGCCCCAGCTCGATGCCTGACTCGGGCAGCAGGGACGCAGGCAGTAGCAGCAGCAGCGGGGAGCTAGCAGCAGCGCTAGCTGGCTACAGCGGTGACAACCACCGAAGGTAGTAGAGGCTTATAACCCGACTTTTACGGTATGCTATGATGTGCAGTTAATGGGCCAAACCATGCAAACCTCAGCTTTATCGATCGTAACTAACAGACTTTCAGCCACTGACCTCCTTGAGTCGCTCCTCCCACAGCACTTTGCCCTGACCCTCCATCATGTGGAGGCCCGACAGGACGACCAGGTCAGGCTCGAACTCGTCCAGGCTCTCCACGAACGTCTCCAGGGAGCTCATCGCCCCGTTGGACACATCGTGGGAGAAGATGAAGCGGTTGGCTTGAGGGGCCTGAGTTGAACCCCACTGTTCACCTAGAAACAGGGAAGAACCAAATGCAACTGCTGCATTGAAAAACACGTAAAGTGCAACAGATCCAGTAGAAGCTGCAGCTTGCTCGTGTCTTTACCGGCTTTATACTCCAGGATGAGGTGATATTCGTCCGTCTCCTGCAGAGAGTCTGGGGGAACGACGATCTGCTCATCCAGCATCTCGTGAAGTTTAGGACCCACTGGTCCACATAACAACACCTGAGGTATAAAACAGTCATTTAAAGGCCGGGGTTTCTGAATCACACTACAATATACTGTGTTAGCGGGCTGCCAAAACAATGTAACGAATGAAAAGGACATGTTTTCCCATTTCTTATTAATTCTTTAGTCAAATTGTCAATGGATTTCAGTAAAGTGAAGCAGCCAAAACACTATTTAAATAGATTTCACTGACCAGCTTGACACTTCTATGTTTATTTAATTGGGGTTCTTTGAGAATAAGAGTCTCCATCAGAAGTATAAACATGCTGTTGTACCGTTATATCAGGGTAGGTGGCGAGCTTCTGGCTAATGAGAGCGGCGTTCCCTCCCACATACAGCTGGAAGAAGACACAAAGCAAGTTAACCAGGAGGAAGAACATTTAAAAAAATAAAACAAGAAGTTTGGGGAGTGAGGTAGCCTTGCCTTTGCACCAGGGTACTCTGCTGCGGCGCGTGCGATCCTCTGAAAGACCTCGGGGTCGCTGAAGAAGCGCTCGGCCGCGGCCCCGCGCTCCATGTAATGGACGAAGGCCTCCTTCAAGTCCTCTTTGGAGTGCAGCACTTCGTGGTCCAGGCCGATGCCGGGATCCACCGCCATAGCCTGCAGCAGTCCCACTCCTGAGACCACCACGTCCACACAGGCATTCACCCTTAAAGTGAGAGGAGAGAAAGATAGGTAATACGGGTTATTGGATAGGTAATTATTTAATTAATCATCTGGTTTTTACGAAAAAATAATCCAGTGGATGTTAAAATACTGGTCACCTGATCAGACTAAATTGGCAAAAGAGAAATGAGCAGCTGTTAGAAAGGCCTAGAATTAAGCTGGTCTGGTGTCAGCGGGTTTTGATACAGATACAGACACATCATTTATAATGTAAACAAGTCAGCTTGGAAGGACACATTGAAATAAAAAACACATATACTATACAAGTTCTTATCCTGTCATAAGCATTCATTATCTCTTGGTTTCTGTCAAATATTATAAAAATACTTAAAAATATAATTATGAGTGTTTTAAATTAAATCTCTAAAAAAATATATATATATTCCACTAACTCATCTTGGGGACTCATTTATCAAATTAAATGTGATTTTGGGACAATAACCATCTTATAAAACCGCTCTTGAGCGACGTAACAGCTGGCAGAGGAGTCTAAAAGGATCAGAGGTGTGTGTTTGCATGTCAGGTGGCAAAAATAACTATATTATTATTATGAATATCTCCCTCATCCTGCCTCCCTCAGTATTGTTGGACTTCCCTTAATCAATATTCATATACAGAGGACCACTCTTTGGAACAAGCTGCATTCACGAAGCCACGCCCACTTTTGAGGCAATCAAATCCCTTTTTTAATGAAGCCCCCACACACACACACACACGTTTGTTTTAACTTAACAAACTTAACTTCAGGTGATCACCCACCCCCTCTCTACTTCTCTATTGGTCGAGACAATCTGTCCATCCCTCCAGTAGGCAGTCCTTCAGTTCCAGCCAATCATCATCTTCCACCTTGATCCAGCGTGTTGACTGTTCTAAAGCATCCTAAAGGGCTTCAGGCTTGGTATAGGACCAAGCCACCTGCGCTGGGACCGTCTCCCAACACATTCCTTCACACAGAGAGCGAACTGCCGCCTCTCAACATGCCGCCACGTGCAGGAGCTCAACGTCAGGCGACAGAAAGACAGGCATCTATATTCAACTCACCCTACTGCCACTTTGCTCCACTGGCGGGTCGGCAGAGTTATCAGAGTCTCCCAGGCAGCGGCGATCACCTGCTCCAGGCTGTTCTGACTCTGAGGTGACGACTGAAAGTCTGGCAGGCCGATGTACTGCAGGATTTGCTCCGGCAGGTCCGGGCTGCCGTGGTAGAAGTAGCCAACAGCTAACGCCAGCAGGGCCGCTGCTGAAGCCTGCCTCCACATGATGCTCTCACTCGCTCCTGCAGAAAGAGGGAAAGCTGTCACTTCTTATTTCAGCCAGTCCAAAGTGATTGACAGCTTTGTTGTTGTTGTTGTTGTTGTTATCAGTGAGCTGCATACCAAGGTTCAGCGTTCAAAGACATAAAAGCATGAAAAAAAAAGTAAATACTCATCAAAATTGTAGGTGTAAAACTAAACCATTGACAAATGTTTTAGTCTTTAATGACTGCGTGCTTGAAGAACGATAACATGATGACATGTTTTCATATGACTGAGCTGAAAATTGATAAACAATAATACTGAAAAAGAGGTGTTTGAATTGGAGCGAAAACGATAAGTTCATCAGCAGCTATTTTGATAATCGAATTTGTATTTATTTTAAGTAAAAATGTCAAACATTTGATGGTTGCAAGTTCCCAAATGTGAGAATTTGAGAAATAGACATTCAGCTAAAAGAAAGGACCACAAAGCTGCACAAAGGTAAAAAACAACAACTAAACATTAAACCAATATTTGCACATTTGTGTTAATTTCTGACACATACACATTGCCTATAAAGATATAATTACATTAATTACATTATTTAAACTCATTAGCTATTTAAAAATACAGATTCATAATAATAATAATATAAGTATGCTCTCAATAATGTGTCTTTAACTCAGTTGATCCACATTTACAGCTTGATGACGTGGTCCCTGATACCACTGAGAAGCATTTAAGGTGCAGCTACGCAGGAGTGTACTTATGGGACAGAATGCATAGGTTTGGGCAGTGCACGCGCACACACACACACACACGCACACACAATGTGCGCGCTAACATGCTAGCAGCAGCAGCACACAAGGTGAATCTTTAAGCGTCAGTTGATTACAGCTAATCTGACACTTTAGCAGGCGATCTAATTTAAGAGCAGAGCCTCAATACTTGTCCTGTCACTGTTGTACACGCGGCAGCTCGACAACAAGCTTGTTTTGTTTACATTTCAAGTAGCTCCTCAGCTGTTAGCGGCACGTACCGATAATAATGTGCAGGCTCCGAGTTCAGAGTCAGGAAGAGAGTCCTGCTTCCTGGTGAGGCACACAAACAGCACTCAGTGCCACCGGTGAGATGTAGCTGGAGAAGTCGAAGTCGGTACATTGGAGACAGCGACTTCCGGTTACCGCTCCTGCGCATGCGCCACTACAGGGCTACATTCCAGGGCAGTGGTTCTCAACCTTTTTTCAGTGAAATATATATTTTAAATTAAAAAATATTCAATCAAATATAAGTGTAAGTTCATAAACTGAATTGTATATATTTAATATTCAATCAGACACTAATGGCACAACCAAAAATGATTTGCGCTGGTCAGGGGTTCACATAATTATAAGATACTATCTCATAAATATATTATAGAACACGTAAGCTAGCTGTAGTCGTGAATTCTGCAATGTTTACTTTTTTATATGATATATACTATGTATATGAGAAGGGTTGACACTATATTGAAACAAATATGTTTTTCTGTTTGTATTGTAAGCACGAAAACGACGTTCATTCGACTGAAAGTCTCCGGTTAAACACGGTCGCTTGTTAAACCGTAACACCCCCGAGCCCTTCTCCGCAGTTCCTCCGGGATCTCAGGCCCGTTGTCGTGATTTAAACCAAACGTGAGAGAAAAGAAACAGAAGAAGAGAGGAAAAGTTAAGAAAAAAAAGACAATAAATTAAAACGCACACAGGGAGCTATGCGCCAGGCAGCCGCTGAATGCGTCATCTAAATGTGACGTCATCAGCTAATTCAAAGCCACAGGGCAGATGCCAGACAGTTAATAAGAAGGACACCAGATGAGAGTTTGATAGGGCCAACTTCAAGAAGAAGAAGAAGAAGAAGAAGAAGAAGAAGAAGAAGAAGAAGAAGAAGAAGAAGAAGAAGAAGAAGAAGAAGAAGAAGAAGAAGATTTTGAGAAGGGTATACCACTGCAGCTGAAACAATGAATATTTGGATTAAGATGAAGGAAATTTTGCCAGGCCCATCAGGTCAGTATCAGATGAAGAAGATTCTGGGGCAGGGGACTTTCGGAATTGTGATTGGCTGCCAAAGGATGGACAACGAGGAGAAGGTAGCTGTGAAATTGATAAGGCGCGACGTTTCTGCCAAAAATGAGTTGGACGTGCTTAATGAAATTAGGCAGCTTGGCGAAGACAAGCATAACCTGGTCAGGTTCATCGAGCATTTTAAGCACAAAGGATACACTTGTCTGGTATTGGAATGCCTGCATATGGACCTGGGAACATTTATGCATAGGAGACATAACAAGCCACTATTGTTGGATGAAATTAGTCTCATCACAGAACAGATGCTAGTTGCTTTGAAGGGCCTTGCCAGCATCGGTATCACGCACACCGACATTAAATTGAACAATGTGATGCTCGTAAATCAAAATTTACATCCATTTAAAATCAAGTTGATCGACTTTGGTGTGGCCCGTCGTACTTCTACAATGGTGGCTGGCACCAGAATTCAGATTCGGTGCTACAGGGCCCCTGAGGTCCTCTTAGGCCTACGTCTGACTGAGGCAGTAGACATGTGGTCCCTCGGCTGCATTATGATCTGCCTGTACATGGGACAGCACTTGCATGCAATGGAAACAGACCCACGTGTGCTCATGAGAGACATTGTGAAGCTGCATGGGCAGCCCCCTGCTCACATGCTGGCTAGTGGGTTAAGGACCAACAATTTCTTCCTGAAAGACACAGATTCTTCTCCATGGCGGCTTTATTCAGAAGCTAAAAAGACTTCTTCTACCTACATCAAGGCACCACGCAAATCTGGCATTTTGACCAAGTGTAAAAGTTTTGACCAGGTAGAAAAGGAAATGGGAAAATTGAAGGGTGACTTTCACACGGAGGCTTTTTTTGGTCTCCTGAGACAAATATTTCAGGTGGATCCTGAAATACGTATCTCAGCGAGCCAAGCTTTAGAGCACCCTTTCATCAGTCAAGTCAAACCCCCAGTGATCCCCAAAGATGATGAAGGAACCACAGGCTTTGTTGAAGTTAAATCACGGAAGAAGCACATCAAGAAGATCCGCCAATTCTTCTCCAGGGATTCGAAGTCTGTAAGTAGCTGCAGAGGTCATGATATTGACTCCCCTTCAACTAGTAAAGAAATCGTCGCTGGCACTAAAGAAGAACCACTAGCCACAGATCACACAACAAACACTGGCACTAAAAATGACCAACAAGTCAAAGGTGATAAAACTGCTGCTGGCACTAGCGATGAAGGAACCACAGGCTTTGTTGAAGTCAAAACACGGAAGAAGTACATCAAGAAGATCCGCCACTTCTTCTCCAGGGTGTTGAAGTCTGTAAATAGCTGCAGAGGTCATGATATTGACTCACCTTCAACTAGTGAAGAAACCGTCGCTGGCTCTAAAGAAGAACTACTAGCCACAGATCATACAACAAGCACTGGCACTAAAAATGACCAACAAGTTAAAGGTGATAAAACTGCTGCTGGCACTAGCGATGAAGGAACCACAGGCTTTGTTGAAGTCAAAACACGGAAGAAGCACATCAAGAAGATCCGCCACTTCTTCACCAGGTGATCAAGCCTGTAAGTAGCTGCAGAGGTCGTGACATTGACTCACCTTCAAATTGATGACTGCTGGCACCAAAGATGACCAACAAGTCAAAGGCTGAGACAGACTGTGAGAGCCTGTCTCTGTGTCTCTCTCTCTCACACACACACACACACACACACACACACACACACACACACACACACACACACACACACACACACACACACACAGTGACAGGCTGTCTGTGAGAGCCAGCCTGTCACTGTGTGTGTGTCTCTCTCTCACACACACACACACACACACACACACACACACACACGCACACACACACACACACACACGCACACACACACACACACACACACACAGTGACAGGCTGTCTGTGAGAGCCAGCCTGTCACTGTGTGTGTGTCTCTCTCTCACACACACACACACACACACACACACACACACACACACACACACACACACAGTGACAGGCTGTCTGTGAGAGCCAGCCTGTCACTGTGTGTGTGTGTCTCTCTCACACACACACACACACACACACACACACACACACACACACACACACACACACACACACACACACACACACAGAGTGACAGGCTGTCTGTGAGAGCCAGCCTGTCACTGTGTGTGTATCTCTCTCTCACACACACACACACACACACACACACACACACACACACACACACACACACACACACACACACACAGTGACAGGCTGGCTGTGAGAGCCAGCCTGTCTATACAAAATAAACTAAATTGAATTGAATTGAATTGTATTGAATCTTCTTTTCTGGAGTCCCCGCAAAAAGCCAATGATACCTGTTTCTGGAGAAGATAAGAAACTGGTTTGGGCCGGTTCGGACCTTCACCAATCCCCTCCTGTTACTGTGTGTCACACTGTATAAAGGACAGAGGCTCAGAGATATATCTTTGAGCAGCAACTTGGAAATATGACTTGTCCGTATTTTCAACTCTGCTCCTTCTTGCAGGAATAAATGACCTGATTGACGATTTTACACTTTGTGTCCAGTATAATTTTTCTAACATAATTGGTCCTTCGAGCAGGATCTCAAAACCTCGTCTTCTCTCCAGATTTAGGCCCGACACTGAGTCTGGGACTCTTTGCGAAAGTCCTCCGTCCTATTCTCAGACGAGAATAGTTTGGTAAATTGAGAGGCCAGGATCTGCTGGATAGAGGACGAGTGACGAGATCCAATTTGTTTTTAATCATCAGAATTAATTCAGGTAAGAAGATCGTATTCCATAGATTCGGTTTGAGTCCGGATTAGAATTTGGTTTGAGTCCAGATTAGAAGAGAGGTTCAGGTAGTAACCTTGGATCTAGGAACCTAAAACAGTCCTGAGTAAGACGCTTAAACGACTTATGTGCACGGATTTAGTTCCGGGAACTGAATCAGGGTTTAGGTGGTAAACCTTGGTTCGAGGAACCTAAAAAATCCTAAATAAATATATCTATAAACTCTAAAAATATAACAAGTCATATTTGCCAGGAACATCTGTTCCCTGGAAATCATAACAGAGGCGTAGAGCATGGTGTTCAGAGTTCCCATTCAGTGACAATCCTATAGAGCGAACTTAGATTGCTAATAATGCCAGTTATTATTGAAACGTATGATGAATACCTCTGGACTCTCCGGCTGGTCAATGTTTGTGTGCATCAGTCCAATCTGCCACATCTGCTCTGGACTCTTGTTTCCTTCAGTGCTGAGTGGATGATGGTTCCAGCCTTCTGAAAATATCTCTGGAGTCTGGGAGAAAGTAGGCAGTGTACACAGAACAGGTCCTCAGTAGATGAGATGTCCAGCAGTCCATCCTCCTCAGGGAGTGCAGTAAGTCATAGTACTTGATTGTAATTATGACTCGGAGATCAGATCAGAGACGTTCAATCCTATGAATGAGAATACAGTTTTAAACTGTGTGTATGGAACAATAGGCTTTAATATTGTTTGTCCAGCAGATGGTGAGGGAGAGGCCATGTTATAGCTTTTCCATATCTTGATACATGGATGGAAATGATCTAATCTGCTTCTTGTTTGAAGAACGAACACAAAATTGTCTGATTGTATAGCGCAAAAAAATGGGAATTGGTTGTAAATTAAAAGTGTGGGAGACAATTTACTATCTTTTGTTTTAGTAAATTCAAATTTGTCCTAAAATAAAAGGAAAACAAAGAGTTTTACTGTGCAACCTTCCTTTAAAATGTGTATAAATGTGTTATTGTGTCTGCTCTGAACTATGTTTTAGTCGTGCTTTGTCTGTTTTATTTGTCATTTACAATAGCGAAAAACATAACTCATATATTTCTATATTCTCGTGGATCTGACCATTTTCTCATGGCCTACAGATGTATTACAATTTACATTATCCACTAATTCGTATTGAGCAGACAGTCTGGTATTCGACCACTAGAGGGCAGCAAGTCTGTGTTGTATGTCGTCTATGTATGAAGCAAAGTGCCGACTCACTGTCAGAGACCTGTAGCAAAACAATAAAACATGAGGAATCTTCACACTACTGTTTATTTGTTTAACTCCTTTTATTGTGTCTCTTACAAACACAGCGGATCACGAGCAGGTAATAATATACCAAATGTTGTTTATTGCCTGATAACCTTCTAACTTCTGAACCCAGTGAGAGAAATATATTTTTGATATGTTGGTGTATCCATCCATCCATCCATTATCAGCCGCTTATCCGGGGTCGGGTCGCGGTGGCAGCAGGTTCAGCAGGCCGACCCAGGCTTCCCTCTCACCCGCAACACTTTCCAGCTCATTCTGGGGGACCCCGAGGCGTTCCAAGGCCAGCCGGGAGATATAATCCCTCCAGCGTGTCCTCGGTCTTCCCCGGGGTCTCCTACCAGTTGGACGTGCCTGGAAAACCTCTAATGGGAGGCGTCCAGGAGGCATCCTGACTAGATGCCCGAACCACCTCAGCTGACTCCTTTCGACACGAAGGAGCAGCGACTCGACTCCAAGCTCCCTCCTGATGTCCGAGCTCCTTACCCTATCTCTAAGGGTGAGCCCGGCCACCCTGCGGAGGAAGCTCATTTCGGCCGCTTGTATTCGAGATCTCGTTCTTTCGGTCACGACCCAGAGTTCGTGACCATAGGTGAGGGTTGGAACATAGACCGACCAGTAAATGGAGAGCTTCGCCTTCCGGCTCAGCTCCCTCTTCACCAGGACGGACCGGTACAGCGCCTGTTTTATTGCTGCAGCCGCACCGATCCGTCTGTCGATCTCCCGCTCCACCTTACCCTCACTCGTGAACAAGACCCCGAGATACTTGAACTCCTTCGCTTGGGGTAGGCAGTTTGTCCCCACCTGGAGGGAGCAATCCACCGGTTTCCGGCAGAGCACCATGGCCTCAGATTTGGAGGCGCTAACTCTCATCCCTGCCGCTTCACACTCGGCTGCAAAACGCCCCAGTGAATGCTGGAGGTCACAATCCGAGGAGGCAAACAGGACCACATCATCCGCGAACAGCAGAGAGGCGATCCCGAGACTCCCGAACCGGATCCTCTCCGCCCCCTGGCTGCGCCTAGATATCCTGTCCATGAAAGTCACGAACAGGACCGGTGATAAAGGGCAGCCCTGGCGGAGGCCAACACCCACCGGGAACGTGTCTGACTTACTACCGAGGATACGAACACAGCTCCTACTGCAGGCGTACAAAGACCGGATAGCCCGTGCCAACGGGTCCGGCACCCCATACTCCCGCAGCACCCCCCACAAAAACCCCCGAGGGACCCGGTCGAAAGCCTTCTCCAAGTCCACAAAGCACATGTAGACTGGTTGGGCAAACTCCCAGGACCCCTCCAGTAGTCTTGCAAGGGTAAAGAGCTGGTCCACTGTTCCACGACCGGGACGGAATCCGCACTGCTCGTCTTGAATCTGAGGTTCGACAAGCGGTCGGAGCCTCCCTTCCAGCACCCTGGCATAAGCTTTTCCCGGGAGGCTGAGCAGTGTGATGCCACGATAGTTTGAGCACACTCTCCGGTCCCCCTTCTTGTAGATGGGAACCACCACCCCGGTCTGCCAGTCCATGGGCACTGTTCCCGACCCCCATGCGACACTGAAAAGGCGTGTCAACCAAGACAGCCCAACAATGTCCAGCGCTTTCAGCATCTCAGGGCGGATCTCATCCACCCCTGGCGCCTTGCCACCAAGGAGCTTTTTGACTACCTTAGCGACCTCTGCCAGGGATATGGGAGAAACCACCCCAAAATCTTCCGGCGCTGCCCCCTCTCCGGGGGACATGTTAGCCGGGTTTAGGAGTTCCTCAAAGTGCTCTTTCCACCGCCCGACGATGTCCCCAGTCCGGGTCAGCAGTTCCCCCCCCCTGCTGAGAACAGCCTGGGGTAGGCCCTGCTTTCCCTTCCTGAGCCGTCGGATGGTTTGCCAGAACTTCCTTGAGGCCAACCGAAAGTCCTTCTCCATGGCCTCCCCGAACTCCTCCCATGCCCGAGTTTTAGCATCCGCGACCATCGCAGCTGCAGCCCTTCTGGCCTGCCGGTACCCGTCAGCTGCTTCAGGAGACCCCTGGGCCAGCCAGGCCCGAAAGGCCTCCTTCTTCAGTTTGACGGCTTCCCTCACCCCCAGTGTCCACCACCGGGTTCTCGGGTTGCCGCCACGACAGGCACCGATGACCTTCTGGCCACAGCTCCGAGCAGCCGCGTCCACAGTAGAGGCTTTGAACATGGTCCACTCGGGTTCCATGTCCCCAGCCTCCCTCGGGATTTGTGAGAAGTTCTTCCGGAGGTGGGAGTTGAAGACCTCCCGGACAGGGTCCTCCACCAGACGTTCCCAGTTCACCCTCACTACACGTTTGGGCTTGCCAGGTCTTTCTAGCCGACTCCCCCGCCATCTGATCCAACTCACCACCAGGTGGTGATCAGTTGACAGCTCTGCTCCTCTCTTCACCCGAGTGTCCAAGACATACGGCCGCAGATCAGATGATACGACTACAAAGTCGATCATTGATCTCCGGCCTAAGGTGTTCTGGTACCAGGTACACTTATGAGCCACCTTATGCTCGAACATGGTGTTCGTTATGGACAAACTGTGGCTAGCACAGAAGTCCAACAACAAAACACCATTCGGGTTCAGATCGGGCAAGCCGTTCCTCCCAATCACGCCCCGCCAGGTTTCTCTGTCATTGCCCACGTGAGCGTTGAAGTCTCCCAGGAGAACTATGGAGTCGGCAGGCGGCGCCCTTTCCAGGACCCCTCCCACCGACTCCAAGAAGGCCGGATACTCCGAACTGCTGTTCGGTGCATAAGCACAGACAACAGTCAGAGCCTTACTCCCTGCAACCCGTAGGCGCAGGGAGGCGACCCTCTCGTTCTCCGGGGAAAACTCCAACATAGCGGCGCTCAGCCGGGGGCTCGTGAGTATCCCCACTCCCGCCCGGCGCCTCTCACCCTGGGCAACTCCAGAAAAGGACAAAGTCCAACCCTTCTCCAGGAGCTTGGTTCCAGAGCCCATGCTGTGCGTGGAGGTGAGCCCAACTAAATCTAGCTGGTACCGCTCCACCTCCTGCACCAGCTCCGGCTCTTTCCCCGCTAGCGAGGTGACGTTCCACGTCCCTAGAGCTAGTCTATGCTGCCGGCGATCGGCTCGCCCAGGTCTCCTGCCTGGCCCGCCGCCCGGTCTGCATAGCACCCGACCCCGATAATTCTCCCCGCGGGTGGTGGGTCCACGGGGTGACTGCTGCTCCATGTTGTTTCTTCGGGCTGAGCCCGACCGGGCCCCATGGGCGAAAGCCCGGCCACCAGACGCTCGCCGACGAGCTCCCCTCCTGGGTCTGGCTCCGGGAGGGTGCCCCGGTTTCCCTTGTCCGGGCGAGGTAACTTTAGTCCGTGGGCTGCAATTCATCAGGGTTTTTTGAATCGCTCTTAGTCTGGGCTCTCCCCCGAGACCTGTTTGCCTTGGGAGACCCTACCAGGGGCTGACGCCCCGGACAACATAGCTCCCAGGATCACTGAGCCACTCAAACTCCTCCACCACGTTAAGGTGGCGATTCATTGGAGGAGGATGTTGGTGTATTTGAATTTTAAATCAGAATTGCTTATAAAAAAAACAGCACATTAAAATATAACTTTAATAAGAACATGGCCTAAATGAAAGAAAGTATTTGCAATCGGCATCAACTCATCTATCTGCAGATATCTCCTGCCACGTGTTAATCACAGGGAGGTTCAGCCTTTTCTTGTGGGGCCCAACAGAAGTTGGTGTAGAGTAGACCTCATTATCCCCTCTGGGTGATACTTCCGCCGCACAGCACGGACATGCAGCGTATTGCTGGTGTAAGAAAACAGGAATCCAGACAGTTTATTAGGTAGGCTACACCTCGATGAAACAAATGCAGTCTACTGTTTAAAAATGTACCTACAAATCCTGTCTTCATGATTGGTATAAGATTTTAGAGCTTCAACTTCATGATCATTTTTGGAAGAATGTACTTTGTGGGGCTGTATTGCAAAAATACTTTTGACTGCATTAAACTCAACAAGCAACGTTTTTCTTTTTTTCTCTGCAAATTAGTGGGCGTTACCTTTGAGAAGAGAGTCTTGTATTATGGGAATGTTTGTATTTTTTTTTTTTACATAAGTTTAGCTTAACTCAAAAACATAACAGCCAAGCCACACAATGGTAAGATTAATGTGTTATATTACAACATTATGTGTATATTAAAACACTGTCAGTCTTATTATGACAAACAAGGCTTCTATGATGCTAATTCACTTGTGAATTTGGCAATTATATCTTGTGTAAACATAAAAACAGCAGATACAATGTGCTAGCTTAAATTAAGCCTCGTTTTGAGCTAACGTTAGCTGATTATTAGCATCACGTGATTCGGTCACATAGCGTTCTGTTAGCAAGCATTGAGTGATTACGTCAAAAGTGTATTTTTTACCTGATGTTCAGGAGCATGTGGCTTCATCTCACAGGGTCGACGTGAGCACATTACTTGAACATATTGGATTTAAATATTGTAGAAGACATATAAACTGTATTTTTTAATTTACTGCATTATTATAGCTAGCTAACACTCAACAATTAATTCCGATGTCTTCATTATTGTTGGTGAGCTAGTGTTTATTTAGTTATTACTTGTGTTAATTGTGATATAGCTGTTTTATCTTGTTTTTTTTCAAAGTGTTTGTTGTCTTTAAAACGTCCACACATCTGCAGCACAATAACGAAAATATCGACAGTTGTGAACGCAACCGGAACTCATTCATTAAAGTGCTCTTATTTTGAAAGCTTCACCGGAAAGACATAGTTTTTTTAAGTAAAATAAAATAAAATCTGGCTGGTCAGCAATTTTCAACAGATGTTCTTTTAAATACATTTAAACACAAAATGTCTAATTCAGATCATATCTATACGATTGAGGGATTTCCTCCACGTGGCTCTCAACATGGCGACGGCTGAGGCTAGGAGCTAACAGTGCTAACAGTGAGGGCACACACACACACACACACACATACACTGAGACGTAAACAAAGTACAGAAGAACTCAGATGACAACACACAAAGAGGGAGCGCGACTTCATTCTCTACTATATATCTTTACATAGAAAATAGTTGTTTGCTGCTATATCAATGCTCCGAATTTCACATTTGGACCCCTTAATAATCGGCCTATTATTCTTTTAGATAATCAAGTCAGTGTTTTGTCTTTAAAAATATAAAAAAATAGGTTCCTACAGACCACGGTGACATCTTTAGATTGCTTGTTTTATTGACCAACACTCTCGAATCTAAAGATAAAACATGACACAAACCTTCACAATTGAATTACTGGAACAAGGGAATGTTTTGCATTGTTGCTTGATAGAGATACTTTGAAGGTTAATCAATTATAATAATAGTTGCAGAATATCATCCTGTCATCAACTAATTGATTAATTGAACAATTACTTCAGTCCACAACCCAAAGATGTAGATGTATAACAGAGAAAAGCAAATCTTGACAAATTCTTTATTTAAATTGTTGTCAGTTTATTGTCTTTTTAATATCATAAACCAATCAATTAATCGACTTATCGTTTCAGCATCAAATCATGACAAATGATCATGTTGATCATAACTGCCCTGTATTTAGATTAAACCACCACACAAAGGCTGCACTTCTTCCAGTTTGACTTAGCCACTCGTGAAAGCTTTGTATTCGAGAGAAAATTGTTCCGAACAATATGTCACAACCTTTTATTCACAGTTGAATGAAAACTGCCAGGATGAAGGTTTAACGGGTTCCACAAGGGGTCTCTTATGTTTGTCCACATAACTCGTAATACAAACACTGGAACATAATGACAGCGTGAAACACAGGTTGTTTTGTTCATTCCATTGCTTTCAGCCCCAGGTTAAGGATTCCCACTTCAGGGTTATACAGTAATGTTAAACCTCCCAGTGCAAGTTATTTAAATCCAATTTGACGTTTCTTTATTGACACTTTTTCTTCTTTGGCGATACTCCTCAAAATGTTAGTACATATAACCCCTACAGCTTGAAAGATGTTACTTCATTTGTATAAAATTGCCCTGCTTTTTAAGTGTATGAGTGTCATTTCACCATCAGTCTTATTTGCACTGACTTTAAGACCCTCATTTCCATATATGGACACAGAAATACAGGCTTAAATAAATGAAGAAATACGTGTGGACACATAAATACAGACATAAATAAATGAAGAAATACAGAAATAGATGTATTTAATGATGTCCTGTTTAGGTATCAACTTATATGTATTTATTCCTGTATTTATTCATGCATTTATTTATTTATACTTAAGTCGTTTTCTGTCCTCCATCCTTTCCTCATTGATGAAGGGGTGATATTAGTTTTATAGGGAGAGAGTCCTTTGAGATCTGGTTGGGAGTTTGCCTAACCAGTCTACATGTGCTTTGTAGACTTGGAGAAGGCCTTCGACCGGGAGTATGGGGTGCCAAACCCGTTGGCACGGGCCATCCGGTCTCTGTACGCCTGCAGTAGGAGCTGTGGTCGTATCTTCCAGGGTGCGGAGAAGATCCCGTTCGGGAGTCTCGGGATCGCCTCTCTGCTGTTCGCGGATGATGTGGTCCTGTTTGCCTCCTCGGACCGTGACCTCCAGCATTCACTGGGGCGTTTTGCAGCCGAGTGTGAAGCGGCAGGGATGAGAGTTAGCACCTCCAAATCTGAGGCCATGGTGCTCTGCTGGAAACCGGTGGATTGCTCCCTCCAGGTGGGGACAAACTGCCTACCCCAAGTGAAGGAGTTCAAGTATCTCGGGGTCTTGTTCACGAGTGAAGGTAAGGTGGAGCGGGAGATCGACAGGCGGATCGGTGCGGCTGCAGCTGTAAAACAGGCGCTGTACCGGTCCGTCTTGGTGAAGAGGGAGCTGAGCCGGAAGGCAAAGCTCTCCATTTACTGGTCGGTCTACGTTCCAACCCTCACCTACGTCCACGAACTCTGGGTCGTGACCGAAAGAACGAGGTCTCGGATACATGCGGCCGAAATGAGCTTTCTCCGTAGGGTGGCCGGCCTCAGTCTTAGAGATAGGGTAAGGATGGTTCGGGCATCTAGTCAGGATGCCTCCTGGACGCCTCCTATTAGAGGTTTTCCAGGCACGTCCAACTGGTAGGAGGCCCCGGAAAAGACCAAGGACACGCTGGAGGGATTATATCTCCCGGCTGGCCTTGGAACGCCTCGGGATCCCCCAGAATGAGCTGGAAAGTGTTGCGGGTGAGAGGGAAGGCTGGGTCGGCCTGCTGAACCTGCTGCCACCGCGACCCGACCCCGGATAAGCGACTGATAATGGATGGATGGATGATTAAGGTGGACTCATGATGAGAATACAGAGAATCACACATCATTTCTTTTCACTGCTCCAATTGATTGAACTTCTGATTATGAATAATACATACATACTGATCCGCCCATACACATATTCAAACTCCTATATGGTAATCTAGACATACATGTATATACACAAATATAGTACATATATCCTCATAAGTATGTATTTATCTGTATACTATACTGCCAGCAGGCATATTTAAATAAATATAATCTGATTGATTTGGGTGATGAAGCACTTCAAATTTGCCGATACATTTTCCCAACACATTTAACGCATTTAACTTGTCTGATATATTTGCGATGCTTATGTCTCGCAGCGGGGGTGGTGTTAAGCTGCGTTCACACCAACAACGTTGCAAACGCGTTGCGAATATTCGCTGTATATTTGCTGTGAATGATTAAGCTATTGTTTATGATCATCTCCTGCTTGTCAGCGGAGAGAAAAAAAAGATGTTCCTCTGAGTTAATTTGCCATTGTACTGCTAGAACATCGTGGTGTCAGTGCTCGATTATAATCCCTTCTGAAGAGTAGCGGGCACGCGCATTTATCCAGATGAGTGACTTCTGATTAGAATTAATGAGACCATTTCTGCACGGATCAGCCGTGGAGAAACCGAGTTAGCCTGACGTCAATCATCTTGCTAATTTAAGCTGGATAATAGGACATTTGCTCGACTTTGTTGAGCCAGGTACGAGAAATAGGGCCCTGGTGAATGCCGCCTTGTTATGTGTGTGACACGACTTGCTTTCACAGACTGAGCCCATGATTAGTGACGCTCTCGTGTAAAATCAGTGAGGTTCACTTCACCAGAACATCAAGACACGTCACAGACGGTCAACGTCGCCTTACCATTTATTAAAACACATTTACAACACAAATCAATAAATTCTATTAAAAAGACAAACAAATGAACAATATATGCTCTTTGCACCAGCGGTGGTGCGCTTTCCGGATCCAATTCACGTTGAAGAACTTCCGCTCCCAGGGCCAGCGGTGGTTGGTGACAGACAGTCCAGTTGGTCTTTGTTGTGCTCTCTACGGGACTCCCCTAAACAGGTGCAGAACTTCCCTTGAACAACTACAAGGTTTGGTGGAGTGGTATTTTTTATTTTATTTTTACCATTGTGTAAAAATACCCAAACACGTCACAGACAGCCAATGTTGCCTTATCATTTATAAAACAATACAACACATCAATACATTCTAATAAAAATGAAAACTACTCTCAAAATGACAAACAAATGAACAATGTAACTAACTATTTACAACACAAATCAATAAAATTAAAACAACTATTAAAAAGACAAACAAACGAATGATATAACTAACTAGAACATTATTAAGCACTATTTACAACACACACCAATACATTCTAATAAAAATGAAAACTACTATCAAAAAGACAAACAAATGAACAATATAACTAACTATTTACAACACAAATCAATAAAATTAAAACAACTATTAAAAAGACAAACAAACGAATAATATAACTAACTAGAACATTATTAAACACTATTTACAACACACATCAACACATTCTAATAAAAATGAAAACTACTATCAAAAAGACAAACAAATGAACAATATAACTAACTATTTACAACACAAATCAATAAAATTAAAACAACTATTAAAAAGACAAACAAACGAATAATATAACTAACTAGAACAATATTAAACACTATTTACAACACACATCAATACATTCTAATAAAAATGAAAACTACTATCAAAAAGACAAACAAATGAACAATATAACTAACTATTTACAACACAAATAAATTCTAATAAAATATGATGGGCCCCACCAAAGTCAATGAGCTTTATTTTCCACGGATGTAACTCTTGATTGACGAGCATAACATTATTAATTTTTATGTCAGAGCGAGTGATACCAATGCTGATACAAATGAACAATATAACTAACTATTTATAACACAAATCAATAAAATTAAAACAACTATTAAAAAGACAAACAAACGAATAATATAACTAACTAGAACATTATTAAACACTATTTACAACACACATCAATACATTCTAATAAAAATGAAAACTACTATCAAAAAGACAAACAAATGAACAATATAACTAACTATTTACAACACAAATCAATAAAATTAAAACAACTATTAAAAAGACAAACAAACGAATAATATAACTAACTAGAACAATATTAAACACTATTTACAACACACATCAATACATTCTAATAAAAATGAAAACTACTATCAAAAACACAAGCAATAGAACAATATAACTAACTATTTACAACACAAATCAATAAAATTAAAACAACTATTAAAAAGACAAACAAACGAATAACATAACTAACTAGAACATTATTAAACACTATTTACAACACACACCAATACATTCTAATAAAAATGAAAACTACTATCAAAAAGACAAACAAATGAACAATATAACGTACTATTTACAACACAAATCAATAAAATTAAAACAACTATTAAAAAGACAAACAAACGAATAATATAACTAACTAGAACATTATTAAACACTATTTACAACACACATCAATACATTCTAATAAAAATGAAAACTACTATCAAAAAGACAAACAAATGAACAATATAACTAACTATTTACAACACAAATAAATTATAATAAAATATGATGGGCCCCACCAAAGTCAATGAGCTTTATTTTCCACGGATGTAACTCTTGATTGACGAGCATAACATTATTCATTTTTATGTCAGAGCGAGTGATACCAATGCTGATACAAATGAACAATATAACTAACTATTTATAACACAAATCAATAAAATTAAAACAACTATTAAAAAGACAAACAAACGAATAATATAACTAACTAGAACATTATTAAACACTATTTACAACACACATCAATACATTCTAATAAAAATGAAAACAACTACTATCAAAAAGACAAACAAATGAACAATATAACTAACTATTTACAACAAAAATCAATAAAATTAAAACAGCTATTAAAAAGACAAACAAACGAATAATATAACTAACTAAAACATTATTAAACACTATTTACAACACACATCAATACATTCTAATAAAAATGAAAACTACTATCAAAAAGACAAACAAATGAACAATATAACTAACTATTTACAACACAAATCAATAAAATTAAAACAACTATTAAAAAGACAAACAAACGAATAATATAACTAACTAGAACAATATTAAACACTATTTACAACACACATCAATACATTCTAATAAAAATGAAAACTACTATCAAAAAGACAAACAAATGAACAATATAACGTACTATTTACAACACAAATCAATAAAATTAAAACAACTATTAAAAAGACAAACAAACGAATAATATAACTAACTAGAACATTACTAAGCACTATTTACAACACACATCAATACATTCTAATAAAAATGAAAACTACTATCAAAAACACAAGCAAATGAACAATATAACTAACTATTTACAACACAAATTAATAAAATTAAAACAACTATTAAAAAGACAAACAAACGAATAATATAACTAACTAGAACATTATTAAACACTATTTACAACATACATCAATACATTCTAATAAAAATGAAAACTACTATCAAAAACACAAGCAAATGAACAATATAACTAACTATTTACAACACAAATCAATAAAATTAAAACAACTATTAAAAAGACAAACAAACGAATAATATAACTAACTAGAACATTATTAAACACTATTTACAACACACATCAACACATTCTAATAAAAATGAAAACTACTATCAAAAAGATAAACAAATGAACAATATAACGTACTATTTACAACACAAATCAATAAAATTAAAACAACTATTAAAAAGACAAACAAACAAATAATATAACTAACTAGAACATTATTAAACACTATTTACAACACACATCAATACATTCTAATAAAAATGAAAACTACTATCAAAAAGACAAACAAATGAACAATATAACTAACTATTTACAACACAAATCAATAAATTCTAATAAAATATGATGGGCCCCACCAAAGTCAATGAGCTTTATTTTCCACGGATGTAACTCTTGATTGACGAGCATAACATTATTCATTTTTATGTCAGCGCGAGTGATACCAATGCTGATACAAATGAACAATATAACTAACTATTCATAACACAAATCAATAAAATTAAAACAACTATTAAAAAGACAAACAAACGAATAATATAACTTACTAGAACATTATTAAACACTATTTACAACACACATCAATACATTCTAATGAAAATGAAAACAACTACTATCAAAAAGACAAACAAATGAACAATATAACTAACTATTTACAACAAAAATCAATAAAATTAAAACAACTATTAAAAAGACAAACAAACGAATAATATAACTAACTAAAACATTATTAAACACTATTTACAACACACATCAATACATTCTAATAAAAATGAAAACAACTACTATCAAAAAGACAAACAAATGAACAATATAACTAACTATTTACAACACAAATCAATAAAATTAAAACAACTATTAAAAAGACAAACAAACGAATAATATAACTAACTAGAACATTATTAAACACTATTTACAACACACATCAATACATTCTAATAAAAATGAAAACTACTATCAAAAAGACAAACAAATGAACAATATAACGTACTATTTACAACACAAATCAATAAAATTAAAACAACTATTAAAAAGACAAACAAACAAATGATATAACTAAGTAGAACATTATTAAACACTATTTACAACACACATCAATACATTCTAATAAAAATGAAAACTACTATCAAAAAGACAAACAAATGAACAATATAACTAACTATTTACAACACAAATCAATAAAATTAAAACAACTATTAAAAAGACAAACAAACGAATAATATAACTAACTAGAACATTATTAAACACTATTTACAACACACATCAATACATTCTAATAAAAGTGAAAACTACTATCAAAAAGACAAACAAATGAACAATATAACTAACTATTTACAACACAAATCATTAAAATTAAAACAACTATTAAAAAGACAAACAAACGAATAATATAACTAATAAAAAGGAATCCTCCTCGCCAGGATATTCCTCGAGTGTTCAAGAATTGACAGAACAGGTTATATTACAGTTAAGGTTATTTATTTAGCAATTACACACATACATGAAATGCATAACTACAAGGCCTTGGACTCAGCTCCCCTGATGGTCTGCTCTGCATACAGTCTGCACACAGCCAGCACACCCCCAGAATGAGAGTGGTCAATACATTCTAATAAAATTAAAACTATTAAAAAAGACAAATAAACAAACAATATAATTAATTTGAACATTTGCTCGTGGTCATTTATGGATGAAGTTTACACTCTGCCCAAGTCGGAAGGGCACCAAACACCGGTAGCAGCTTTGCAGACTGGGTGCCCCCCTGATAGGCCGCAAGGTGAATCATGAAAAGTCTTTTAGAAAATGATTCCCGCTCCACAGTCGTGCATCTACACAATCTTTAGTTCATAAAAAAGAACGAGTTGTGCTTAGCTACCAAAAAAAAGTTTGTCGCTGAATTTCCAGTCGATTCTCGCTGCGTCTATGTTTTATGCAAAACTATTTTCTTCAGAGTGTAATAGGATCTTGGTCGCGAGTGGTGGCACGGTTCGACACGTGACCATGCTACACCAAATAAGGTAGCTGATTTTTGTCAACAGTTGCAAGATGGCGGCCACCATGCTTTCATCGAGCACGGACGACAAAGAAAATACACCGAAGTGTCTTAATACGTCGAAAAGCAAATATTGTTTTATGCATATTACTTAAGTCAAGCACGAGGAGGTACATTATTTCACCACTGCATGATGGAATACATACAGGACAAGCCTACAAAAGTGGCTCGGGTTGAAGGGTGAGTCTCGGGACGTGGCGGAGAACTTCAAACACTGTGTTGATGTGGAGTTTGACAATATTCCCGAGGATGCTGGCTTCTATCACACATGTTTTCGTAGATTTACGGACAAAAACGCCATCGCAACGGTGGAAAGACGTCTCGCATGTGAGAGACAAGAAGCTACGCAAGACCACGAGGCCATTCCATCGACTTCTAGCAGCACGAGTACAACAAAAAAACAGATAGTTGTAGTTATAGTGTCATTTCTAGAATGACTTTCTGTGTCGAGTTTGGAAGGTTAAGCTCAAAAGCTGACTAGATGTCTATGACCACTGCATTTCAAAAAAATGTTGACACGAATGTCTCGCTTGGAGGAACAGGTATATCACGTTCCTCGTCCGATTGTTCATAATCAGTACCATTATAAACTGAGTTGACCTCAAGATGGTCTTCATGTTCAGACACATCCTCCTTTAAATCACTGTCGTGATCGAGGATGTGCTCCAGAGTCTCCAGGGCTGTAATCCTTTAGCTTCTGTTGCTCATGTTGTCCTCCAGTAAGCTGCTGCGTAGTTGGGAGGACTCCTAACTAAAGCCTAGTTTATGGTTCTCCGTCACGTCGACGGCGTACCTACGGCGTCGACGTAACGCCGTCGTCGTTGCGCCGTCGTTCGAAGTTCTGCGTCGAGGGACTGCGTTGCTCTGCAATTAACCGCCATGCTGCCAGGGGGGTGTGCCTGTGTGGCTGTGTGGTTTCAGGGGTTATAGCCGAATTCCGGTCACAGTAAACAATGGCGACCAAGTTGGAGCGGCTGCATTAAATTTGGAGCTCATCAATATTGAAGAGCAAATGCTTATATTGCAAATGTTGAAGTGCAGGCGACAGAGAAGACGTTTGCGGAGGTGGTCTGTACGACCACTAAACCGGTCGAGGCTGGGAAAAAGCAACTGCCGGAAATTACGTTCTGAGCGGACCAACCACGTCATCGCAACGCGTAGTTAGGATTTTTTGGAGGTGCGCGTCAGGCTACGGCGCGTCGACGGCGTAGTTACGGCGTAGGGGTCTGCGTTGACGGCGTAGGTACGGCGTAAGGGTCTGCGTCGACGGCGTAGGTACGGCGTAGGGGTCTGCGTTGACGGCGTAGGTACGGCGTAAGGGTCTGCGTCGACGGCGTAGGTACGGCGTAGGTACGGCGTCGACCTGACGGAGAACCATAAATTAGGCTTAAGCAACCGTTTTCTATATTTCGCCCCTCACCTGCTGAGTGTGGGCAGAGTTTTGCCGCGAAAAAATAAATGGTTCCCTTCAAAACTGTAAATGTCTCGTTAAATCGGGTGACTTTCCACACCTCTTAGCGACTCTCTTTTTTGTCAAAAGATACTAGCGACAAATCTAGCGACTTGAGCCCCTCCGCTGTCCCAACGCTCTCACAGGGCGGTCAGTCTCACATGAGCCTTGCGAGACTTCACTCACTCCTCATCCAGACTGAAAATTAATCGCGCATGAAACATGGTGGGAGGGAGTAAGTAAGGCCGTTTCTCAATACCAAGTACACCAAGTCCAGAATTGTGTACTTTTTGGAGTTTGGACTCCAGAAGGATGGGAGGTATGGAGGACAGAAAATTACTTAAGTATAAATAAATGCATGAATTAATACAGTAATAAATAAATGCTTAAATAAATGTATAAATAAATACAGGAATAAATAAATAAATGCTTAAATACATGTATAAATAAATACATGAATACATAAATAAATGCATAAATACATGTATTAATAAATACAGGAATAAATAAATATAAGTTGATACCTAAACAGGATATCATTAAATACATCTATTTCTACATTTCTGTATTTCTTCATGTCTGTATTTATGTGTCCACACGTATTTCTTCATTTATTTATGCCTGTATTTATGTGTCCTTATATGCAAATGAGCTGGGGCGGTCCGAACCTTATTGTTAAACAGGATTGGTCAAGTTGGGGAGTAAAGAAATATACTCAAAAATCCTGGGAGGTGGTGTGGGGAATAATGCCCGGAGTCCAGAAAGAGTTATACTAATAATGATTTAATTAAAGAATGATGACAGAACAGCTTTTGCAATCCCGATCTGGGTCCCTCCTTCCTCAGCGAACTCTACCGACCACCCGTCCGTGTCGCTCGCGTCACCGGAGAGAAGAGACCGCTCGCTCCCATGCAAGTAAGTTTTTCCAAATCTGCAATAACATTTACTTCATGACCAAAAATGCAAATTTACAACTAATACAATATAAAATACTTCCTGGGCTGCCTCGTCCCATTATCCCCTTCACTGTGCTTACTAGGAGACATTTCAACAATACACCTCAGCAAAACAAACCGTGGATTACTCCTCGTGGCCTTAACTATCGCCAAGAAAACTATCCTCATGAACTGGAAATTGAGGAATAACATACACATCACACACTGGAAAAACCTAATGATCGAATACATTTCAATGGAAAATCTAACCCCCTCCATCATTTACAATACAACAGAACACCACCCCATCTGGTCATCCTTCACTATGTTTTTACAAACTTGACCCATTCTATTAATATCCATATTTTTGTCTTTTTTAGCCTGAAACCCAATTGAAACCCACGTACATGCATACACGCTTACGCACATATATATAAATATGCTCTTATTTATACTTTATTTTTTTGTTTTTAATTTTATTTTTAGATGAAATAATAAACACACACAGACACACACATCGTACTTCTATACCACACACCGTACTTGAATATATGTTTTGCTGGCTTGTGTCTCACTGTTTTGTCGTCCTCTTGATGTTATGTCTATGTATTGTCTTTTTATTTTTACAATAAAAGAATGAATAAAATAAAAAATAGTTTGTTTTCTACACAGTCGCGGAGCTTAGAGCCCTTCCTATTGGTGAAAAGTCCTGTTTTATCACCTGAAGTATCACTTTACTCGTTCATTGGCCTGCAGCTTCAGGGGCGGAGCTATTCTTCTTCTTCTTTAGAAAAGGGTAGATTCTATCATCTCAAAAGTCAATGTTCAGCTCCGCCACCTCAGACGAACAAGATAACTACAATTCCTTAAAGTGACCGTTCACTGTTCCAGCAACATGCAAGATTGTCTAACATCCATTTACACATTAATCATTATACGGTAATAAAAACAGTGACCTTCATATGCATACAATTACAAATCCTTCATAATAATATCCCTTATTAATTATCATATTTCTTGTGCATTGTAATGTACACATAAACAATTTCTTTCTTACATGTGCAAGTTTAAATTTGACCAATTAAGTTATAAAAACCCTTCCGGAGCAAGACAGAAGCAATCGATCCCTAGCACATGGCCCCTGTAGACCAAGTCAAAAAGCTGTCTAGGCTAGCAGCACTCATGGCTTCGACCTGGCTGAGCAGCTTGAGAACTGTAAGTTTCTGTTTAAACTTTTAACGTTAGGCAGCATAACAACAGCAGTTGTTTAGCTACCTAAATACTGTTGGTCAAGGTGCCAACATACTAACGTTATTTTAAGATGAACTTGGGAGCCATGTGGCGCTCACTGCTTTTTTATATTTTTTTGCAGCATCAAGAATCGCAAACAACCCAAGTTCCCCTCCAGGGCCACAAAACATAACACCCAGGCAGCCAGTGGATCGTAGGCTTCTGCAGGGAACATGTTTCCATGTTAAATCCCTTGTGTAGACTAAATAACTATTGCCGTGACGAGTGATTTATTTATTCATGCTGTGCGTCATGTGTGCTAGAATTTAGTTGGCCAACACGTTTCTTCTGCAACGTCCTTATTCTCTTGCACTGATTATAGTTTATGCTCAAGCTTCACTTGATTCTAGCCGAGGTTTCAAGACTGTTTGGTCGGTACAGTGGAGGAAGGACGACGACAAGGAGGCGAACTGTTGCTGCTCCTGCACAAGTTCATTCGTACATTCACTCTTTCTGTTGTATTGAGGATGAAAATGCGTCCTTAGTCCCCAACTGATACGCTAAAGATAGACTTGCTGCTGCAGGACTAGGAGAAAAAGTCTTACATTCCAAAGTATGTCAGGCATCATGATTGACAGACGTATTTTTCATGAATTAAGTAACCTTTCCAGTTTGATCGGTTGATTGTATTATTATCCTCTATTTTCAGGTACTCCTACCAATCCAGATGATTTAGAGAATTTATTAAAAAAACTCAAGACACATGGCCTTTACGTTCGTTGACATATTTTGTGTAATACAGTATTGTAAAACTATTTGGTAAATAGTTAGCTCCACGCTGTGGGTATTCTGATCAGTACTTAACAGATCATTTATATCAGACCGACTCATCAGAGTTGAAGTTCAGATGTTGTCTTTCACATTTTGTCTTTTTTGTGCTATACACAGATGAATGTTGAGTTTATTAATTATTGCCAATTAGTTCAAGATTAGTAATCTGCTTTGCTTTTTTTTGTGATGCAAATGTTTTGCAGGTCCTTGGAAGAACCTCAAGACAAGTTAAATAGTTACGAAGAGGGTTAAAAGAGACAGTGATCTGGCCTTTGCTAACTGAGAGGAAAGACACAATTCCCCTCCTCTTTCCAAGAGCATCTGGTTTACAGTGCACACCACAGGTCAGTGACCCTTTGATGCTTTGAAGTCAGAAACACTCCTCTGAACTCGCACAAATTACTTTCTCAGAAATGACATGTGTTTTCTACTCTTTGGCAGCCATTGGTTTCAGTTAATTACAATAAACATAAACATTGTGAGATGTGAAACATTGCAGGGAAATAATTTGATCCCTTTGTTCCCATTTTAAGTTAAACCTACATCACTACATAAGCAAGTACTGCTCAAACATGGTTGTCCTGAAGTCTTTGCAAGGTGAGTTTCATAGAAATGAACTGACCTTAATTGCTGCCTAAAATGAAGGGAACCAATTCAAAACATGTTTTACAATGCAAAAACCTCAAGTACGGTTCTTTAAAATAACAACAATGCCTGATTTAATTAAAGTTATATTATTGGAATTGAAAATGTCTCATTTTCCTTTCTGCTGTTTTATTGTGCTTTCTATTCTCTTGTTTGTTTTGAAACAAGTGTTAACTGATAGTATAAAATCAATCTGTCAGATGGTCTTGGAGAAGATAAAGTGGCCAACAGAAGATGAGGACGAAGACAGTGATGTCTCTTTGGGGGCAGACTTGTCATGGTTCAGCGCCACACTTTTCTTTAAGTTATTTTCATCCTGTCTGCCTGTCTGTTTACTAACTGTCCTGTCATTTCAGATCCTGCTGCACGCCCCCTTCATCAGTCACGCCCTCCTCGTCAGCCCTCATTCCTTGCACCTGGTCCATCCCTGTCTCACCTGTTGCACATCCCCTCATTAGTCTTCACTACTTAGGTCCCCTCACTTGTCCCCTGCCAGATTGTCTTGTGTTTTTGAACCTAGCTCTCCAGCGTTCCTTGTGTGTAACCTGAAGTTACCTGTTGAGTAAAGGAATCATATTCTGTACCTCTGCCTTCCTGAGTTGTGCTTTTGGGTCATCGAGCCGTTACATTACAATCTGGCCAATTATGGACCCAGCACAACCTTCTGCAGCAAGCCGGTTCGAGAGGATCGAGAATGCCCTCCAGCAGCACGAGGCGCAGATGGTCCGCTTCGCTGCGGAGACACGGCGGTTTGCAGCAGTCCAGGAGCAGGCTATGACGGCGATGACCGCCCAGATGCTACAACTGACGACGGTCCTGACCCAGCTGGTAGCCGCTGCGCCGTCTCCTGCCTCTCCACCTCTGGCCTCTCCACCTTCGGTCTCACCGGCGCCTGTGCCAACATACGAGCCTCGTGTGGGTACCCTGGAGCGCTATGCTGGAGAACCTGAGGGCTGCAACCCATACATCACCAACTGCTCCATCCTGTTCTCTCTGCAGCCCCACACCTTCGCCTCGGAGGAGGCTAGCACCTGGTCCATCCCTGTCTCACCTGTAGCACATTCCCTCATTAGTCTTCACTACTTAGGTCCCCTCACTTCCACTTGTCCCCTGCCAGATTGTCTTGTGTTTTTGAACCTAGCTCTCCCTGTGTGTTACCTGTTCAGTAAAATAATTATATTCTTTATCTCTGTCTTCCGAAGTCGTGCTTTTGGGTCCTTGCGTAATCCGACCGTTACACTGGGAGGTTTAACATTACTGTATAACCCTGAAGTGGGAATCCTTAACCTGGGGCTGAAAGCAATGGGATAAACAAAACAACCTGTGTTTCACGCTGTCATTATGTTCCAGTGTTTGTATTACGAGTTATGTGGACAAACATAAGAGACCCCATGTGGAACCCGTTAAACCTTCATCCTGGCAGTTTTCATTCAACTGTGAATAAAAGGTTCTGACATATTGTTCGGAACAATTTTCTCTCGAATACAAAGCTTTCACGAGTGGCTAAGTCACACTGGAAGAAGTGCAGCCTTTGTGTGGTGATTTAATCTAAATACAGGGCAGTAATGATCAACATGATCATTTGTCATGATTTTATGCTGAAACGATAAGTTGATTAATTGATTGTATGATATTAAAAAGACAATTAACTGACAATTTAAATAAAGAATTTGTCAAGATTTGCTTTTCTCTGTTATACATCTACATCTTTGGGTTGTGGACTGAAGTAATTGTTCAATTAATCAATTAGTTGATGACAGGATGATATTCTGCAACTATTATTATAATTGATTAACCTTCAAAGTATCTCTATCAAGTAACAATGCAAAACATTCCCTTGTTCCAGTAATTCAATTGTGAAGGTTTGTGTCATGTTTTATCTTTAGATTCGAGAGTGTTGGTCAATAAAACAAGCAATCTAAAGATGTCACCGTGGTCTGTAGGAACCCATTTTTTATATTTTTAAAGACAAAACACTGACTTGATTATCTAAAAGAATAATAGGCTGATTATTAAAGGGTCCAAATGTGAAATTCGGAGCATTGATATAGCAGCAAACAACTATTTTCTATGTAAAGATATATAGTAGAGAATGAAGTCGCGCTCCCTCTTTGTGTGTTGTCATCTGAGTTCTTCTGTACTTTGTTTACGTCTCAGTGTATGTGTGTGTGTGTGTGCCCTCACTGTTAGCACTGTTAGCTCCTAGCCTCAGCCGTCGCCATGTTGAGGAAATCCCTCAATCGTATAGATATGATCTGAATTAGACATTTTGTGTTTAAATGTATTTAAAAGAACAACTGTTGAAAATTGCTGACCAGCCAGATTTCATTTTATTTTATTTAAAAAAACTATGTCTTTCCGGTGAAGCTTTCAAAATAAGAGCACTTTAATGGATGAGTTCCGGTTGCGTTCACAACTGTCGATATTTTTGTTATTGTGCTGCAGATGTGTGGACGTTTTAAAGACAACAAACACTTTGAAATAAAACAAGATAAAACAGCTATATCACAATTAACACAAGTAATAACTAAATAAACACTAGCTCACCAACAATAATGAAGACATCGGAATTAATTGTTGAGGGTTAGCTAGCTATAATAATGCAGTAAATTAAAAAATACAGTTTATATGTCTTTCACAATATTTAAATCCATTATGTTCAAGTAATGTGCTCACGTCGACCCTGTGAGATGAAGCCACATGCTCCTGAACATCAGGTAAAAAATACACTTTTGACGTAATCACTCAATGCTTGCTAACAGAACGCTATGTGACCGAATCACGTGATGCTAATAATCAGCTAATGTTAGCTCAAAACGAGGCTTAATTTAAGCTAGCACATTGTATCTGCTGTTTTTATGTTTACACAAGATATAATTGCCAAATTCACAAGTGAATTAGCATCATAGAAGCCTTGTTTGTCATAATATGACTGAGAGTGTTTTAATATACACATAATGTTATAATATAACACATTAATCTTACCATTGTGTGGCTTAGCTGGTATGTTTTTGAGTTAAGCTAAACTTACGTAAAAAAAAAAAATACAAACATTCCCATAATACAAGACTCTCTTCTCAAAGGTAACGCCCACTAATTTGGAGAGAAAAAAAGAAAAACGTTGCTGGTTGAGTTTAATGCAGTCAAAAGTATTTTTGCAATACAGCCCCACAAAAGTATCATGAAGTTGAAGCTCTAAAATCTTATACCAATCATGAAAACAGGATTGTAGGTACATTATTAGACAGTAGACTGCATTAGTTTTTCCGAGGTGTACTTAATAAACTGTCTGGATTCCTGTTTTCTTGCTTATATGCATGAAAAACATGAATATTACACAAACCATATTTAGACATGATAGGCTACCTTCTACTTTACAGTTCCATTCCTTTGAAATCTCACAAAAGCTGAATCAGACAGCCTGAGCGTGACTACGAACTGTGACACAGGAACGGCACATTTCAAGGAAAAGATTGCACAGTTTAGCAGGATTTAAATGGAATTAGACCTCTCTAAACGTCAATCAGGCACCGCTGCTCCCTCTTCGTCTCCATGTGGGATTCAGATGATGTGTGAATGTAGTCAGTCTCGTACAGTGGAGGACTTATTCAAAATAATCGGCTCGACAATTAAATGACAACTTCTCCAGAGATCTGTGGTTTTTTTTTCATATACACACACACACACACACACACACACACACACACACACACACACACACACACACACACACAGAATGCCGGCCGGCCTTAAAATAGCCTCAGAGAAATGTTCCTCTTTCAGCTTTCCTCCCGGTTTAACCTTGAGCGTGGCACATTTCCAGTGTGTAGCAGAGGGCGTCTCAGCATAAACTGTCAGCATCACCCAGAGGTGGTAATAAGGAGGTCTACACCAACTTCTGTTGGGCCCCACAAGAAAAGGCTGAACCTCTCTGTGATTAACACGTGGCAGGAGATATCTGCAGATAGAAGCGTTGATACCGATTGCAAATACTTTCTTTCATTTAGGCCATGTTCTTATTAAAGTTGTATTTTAATGTGCTGTTTTTTTCATAAGCAATTCTGATTTAAAATTCAAATACACCAACGTATCAAAAATCTATTTCTCTCACTGGGTTCAAATTAAGCTAAAGTTAGAAGGTTATCAGGCAATAAACAACATTTGGTATATTATTACCTGCTCGTGATCCGCTGTGTTTGTAAGAGACACAATAAAAGGAGTTAAAAAAATAAACAGTAGTGTGAAGATTCCTCATGTTTTATTGTTTTGCTACAGGTTTCTGACAGTGAGTCAGCACTTTGCTTCATACATAGACGACATACAACACAGACTTGCTGCCCTCTAGTGGTTGAATACCAGACTGTCTGCTCAATACGAATTAGTGGATGATGTAAATTGTAATACATCTGTAGGTCATGAGAAAATTGTCAGAACCATGAGAATATAGAAATATCTGAGATATGTTTTTCGCTATTGTAAATGACAAATAAAACAGACAAAGCACGACTAAAACATAGTTCAGAGCAGACACAATAACACATTTATTCACATTTTAAAGGAACGTTCCACAGTAAAACTCTTTGTTTTTCTTTTATTTTTGAAAGAAAATTAATTTACTAAAACAAAAGATAGTAAATTGTCTCCCACACTTTTAATTTACAACCAATTCCCATTTTTTTGCGCTATACAATCAGACAATTTTGTGTTCGTTCTTCAAACAAGAAGCAGATTAGATCATTTCCACCCATGTATCAAGATATGGAAAAGCTATAACATGGCCTCTCCCTCACCATCTGCTGGACAAACAATATTAAAGCCTATTGTTCCATACACACAGTTTAAAACTGTATTCTCATTCATAGGATTGAACGTCTCTGGTGTGATCTCCGAGTCATAATTACAATCAAGTACTATGACTTACTGCACTCCCTGAGGAGGATGGACTGCTGGACATCTCATCTACTGAGGACCTGTTCTGTGTACACTGCCTACTTTCTCCCAGACTCCAGAGATATTTTCAGAAGGCTGGAACCATCATCCACTCAGCACTGAAGGAAACAAGAGTCCAGAGCAGATGTGGCAGATTGGACTGATGCACACAAACATTGACCAGCCGGAGAGTCCAGAGGTATTCATCATACGTTTCAATAATAACTGGCATTATTAGCAATCTAAGTTCGCTCTATAGGATTGTCACTGAATGGAAACTCTAAACACCATGCTCTACGCCTCTATTATGATTTCCAGGGAACAGATGTTCCTGGCACACTGCAAAAATTTCAATCTAAGTAAGATGATATATCTCAAATCAAGGCAATATACGCTTGTTTTTTGACTGACAAGATCTTTCTTCTTATCAGGCAGTTTTTATGTTAGAGCATTTCACTTGTTTCAAGCATTCTAATCCTTAATTATCTTAATACGGTATTAAAACTTGTTTATGAGATTTTATTACTGATTCTGAGCAAGTTAATGCTTGAAACAAGAATTGCCGTAATCATAAGGCTGTTTGATCAACACTGACAAGTACAAAACTGCTTTGTCAAAGTCAGAATTTTTTATTTCAAGCTTCCCATCCTTTCCATCTCTTTACAAATTAAAAACAGATAACGACTCAATGGAATTAATTGTTTTATTGTCAATCTCAAAACACAGCACAGCAATTATGAATTCCTGGACAAAATACAGAACACAATTGTATATAATATACATATCTGGGGAACACACTATGAGTCATTTGAACTGTTGTGCAATTCTATTATATCCCCAAGATGATATTTTAGTTGTACGTACGTTTGGCTCTTCCTGCTGATTGTGTAATAAGAGGTATAATCAACCAGCTTTTCAGCATCCACTAACTCAGTGGCCTGTGCAAGGTGTGGCACCTCAACTTGTTAAGCCATGACGTTTCTATCAAAGCATACAGTTTGAAATGGTTGATATTCCAAACAATAAAGCCTAGAATCAACCAGAAATATGTTTTTCACCAGTCCAAATTCTGGCATATTACCATTCAGTACTTTGGCAAAGATCATGGACTTCAGAGTTATGTATTTATTACCATTTATTACAAGCCACTTGACTGATACAGCATGGTTTACTTCATTGAAACCTAGGAAGTCTCTCAATTTTCCACATAAATACTGGAGATCTTTAACCTCAGATACAGGTCCCATTTCCCTTTCATTTGAAATAATTGGGTGCATTAAAGGGTCAACGTTTTGGCAGCTTTCATATATTTGGTTCTGATTAATCAGAGACTTGCAAATATTTTTAAAATTGAGCTTAGTAGCCCATTGTTTAAATAAACAATGTTTAGACTCGAATCGCATACACATATGTCTGACCATTGGACCCATTGATTTTATCTGTGATGGCAAATGTATCATATAATGCTGTTTAGGTGTAACATTGCGGTCTGGAAAAAGCTCCTTCCAAAGCTTCAAATGATTTTCAATTAGTAACTTCAATCTACACACAGTTGCTATGGAAATAAAAGGTGCAAACACTATCTGCACAATCTCTATTAGCTTAATTATCAATTGCACAAATGCGTTGACTTCCAAACTCTCCAAAACAAATGGCAATACCCTTAACAGGACAAGCATTTGCCCAGATGACTGCTTAAGTTTACCGTCACTTGACATTAATGTAGTACCAGAAATTGGGGATGGCCGATCTCTAACATCTAGAGGAGAATAAGGGAAACCAAGAATAGATCTAGAATAGAGTCAAGATCTATCTGTCCCGATTGAACAAGATGATTCAAAACACATTTAATTTCCAATGGGGCTATGCCTTCCAGAATTACATGCATAATGTCTGCGGAGTTTGTTGTATAATATCAAAGGTTGGGAATTCAACTAACTTGCTCCTTCGATTGATCCCGTATGTTGTTCTCAGGCTGTTGCGAACCAAGTCTGTGTTTGCCTTTTCTATTTCATCACACTGTCTGATATGTTTCTCCAATGTCCTTTTAGTATATTCATCCTCATTGAAGTGTGACTGCATATCCTCAAAAGAACACTCACAATGTCTGCACTTACTGTAGGCAAAGCCCACACCCTCTTTGAACCCCGCTAGGTAATGCTGTGCCAGGGTATCGCCACAGAGAGAGACCATAGCACCATATATCGTTTTCTCTCCGTTAATAGTTTGCATTTTAACCCCACTGTACAAGGCATCCAAGTCATCTTTGATTCTATCCAATATTACATCTACACCAGATTGGCGGAGGTCTGCTGATCTAGCCAGGGCAAGTAGCCTAATAGCAGCCAGTTTAGACCATTAACAACTTGTTTTATGATGCAAAGGATCCTAGTGGATTACAGATCTCTATTTCATCTGTGTACAGAACAATCTGCAATGCATTTGGTTTCTCTGAAAATAAGGGATGTGATTTTATAAGAGCACCATCAACAATGTCATGAAAAAAACCTTCCCTGCACCTCTGGGGTACCGTTTCAATCATAAATAAAATCCTTTGGTGTGATAATAACTGTTCTAGACTTTTAACTAATGATACATAATGAAACAGTTTGTCTTTAATGAAGAAGTCTTTTGATCCTCCATGTTTCTTTCTGCATATGGTTCGAGCAATTGGAATTTCCTCTGCGTCCAAACAGCTAAACTGCTTCTTGATAACACTGTTCTGTCGAAATGTTGTTGCAACGCTAGCAAAAGGGTCAATGAAATTGACAAATATATCCATTGCATCTTTTTCAAATTGACCTGACGTGCTCCCTGAATGCTTTATGACTCCTTCCATCTGCTTCCTGAGGTTGTCCAATAGTGATGACTGATACTGCTGTACCCCAGCAACAATGTCATTCATGCCTTTCTGAAAATATGCGAGAGAGAGAGAGAGAGAGAGAGAGAGAGAGAGAGAGAAAACGTCATCGACCCTGGAGAATGGAACACACCATCATGGTACTTGCAGTTTTATTTAAGGGATCTGCAATGGTAATGTTGATAACATAGCACTAAGATTAAACTCTTGAAAATGCTTTGCATAATTGTGTAACTAACCAACCAAATGTTGTGCTCTGAAAAACATATCTTACCTGTGAGAGACGATGCTTGGCTCGGGCATTTATCACGAAGGCAGTGGCATGTGTTGTCAAATCCTAAAAAAAGTGGAAATTGAATGTAGCATCATGAAATGTGCAGGTTATACATTACTAGTTCATTACAAACACAATGTTTGTGACAGAATAAATGGTTGTAAAGACCAACTATAAATGCTTTAACTATAGCTAAGCACTGAAAAAGTATTTGGTTGAACTGAGTAACTTACATGTTGCACTGTGACAGCACCAACTTGGTCAATGCCCATTTGCCCTTCATCTGAGTCTTGTGTTGGGAGTTGGTGATCAGTGATGCTGGAGTTGGTTAGAAGCTGATCAGGTTGAACGTTGTCCTGTGTACCACATATCAAAGAAACAGATCATTTTAAATCGTATGTAGTTTCACCAAAACAGTTATTTAAGTGTTTTATTCCCATTTATTATTATTTTCACGTTATACAAGCTTCAGACGTAAAAGTTATTTTAGCTACAATTATTGTCTAGCAGTATGACTTTGGTTTGGGTATTGTCTGTTCATTGTTATCTTTTTTCAATCCATAAAAAACTACTATATATATACAGTATATGATCAAATAAAATAGAAAACTTAAACCAAAAAATAATGTAATTTCTAGATGCCCTGCAGCCTGCTATTACTAATAATCATACAGGTATTATTAGACCAGAAATATATGGAGGTATTTGCAACAGCAGGCCAAGCATCATAATGATAATGACAGCTCAGTTTTAATTGAAAAAAAGTTACTTTTATTTGTTATATTGCTTATTTCAAGATAAACATGAAAACAGTATTTTTTCTTTATTTTGTTTAAGTAACTTAGCTAACAAGCACAATGGATTTCATAAAACTATGGTGACACCAACCATGCAACAATCCTAGCTAGCTACGTTACTTACTTGTTGTGGCAGTACTTGGCTTTCCTCCAGTGGATGATCACCTGCCTGGATGCAGTCACCTGGTCTGGTCAATACTGTCAATACCACAGAGCAACCTGAAATCAGTGCAGTCGATTGATATGGCTCAGTAACAGTTTCAAGGAAAACGAAATAAAAACGCAGCAGATAAAGCACTGCCAAAGCATTTTGAACTATACTAAAACCAAATGCAAATATAACGTTCACCCTCAAATTCAGGAAAAGGTCGGGGGGGAAAAGACCGTGAAACTGAGTATTTATTGACGTAGCATTATCTAAATGAGGCGGGGGGGCTGTGAATCTTCTTTTTTATATAACCTTATATACCATAATAAGGTCTATGTAAATAACCTGTATATGGGGGTGTATAATTACATATACATATTAATTTATAAACGTGACTCAGTTAATACTATTCTCAATATTTAAAATATGTATAATATTTATATCACCCCTCTTTACGAAATGGTACCTTTCAACGGGAAAACCTGAAGAGGGTCCGTTGAGAGCGCGTGCAGCTTCCACAAGTGTAGCTTGTACTGTGGTGGCTAGCTTTTCTCCCTTTGTAACTTTAAGTCATCAAGATCAACAACGCCATGGAGGAAGATGAAATGAATGCTACATATCCGGGCATGGATAATGTATCAACCGCAGTATTTAAAGGTAATGTTAATTTGTTAATGCATGTCTACCTCTTCTTAGCAAGCTAACATTTATTTTATTGGGAAGTTGGCTAACGAATTAGCATGCTGATTTGAGCTAACTAACGTTAGCTATTAGTTAAGTTAATGTTGACTGTAAGCAGTTAAATGCAGGAACGGCCATTCGTTTAAAACATTAAACTTTGGTTAATAGTGTTGTATTGCAAGAAACAGTGTTAAAGTGCAAATGATTCATTACTGACAGTCTGTTATTTAACTTAAGCTTCACATCCTTCCCGCCCCTTCTGTTGATGCAACGTTAGCGTTAATGCTTAAAATACATTTGGGTTTCACTGTTTAACGTCACGTCAACATTGATGATATAACTAGACCTACTTAAGTCTAATTTTTGTGTTCAGGTTAACAGGCTTGGTACATTAAAAAAACATTCCTGTATTACCTGAAAAGGGCAGACAAACAGTACGCTAACGTCTCATAACCTGTACAGTAACTTAGATGATACACTTAGGCTTGTAAGGTGCTTCTCTGCCACCACCATCATCTTGCAGCAGGTTCTGACCAATTAAAATAGATTTAAATGTGACTTTTGAGCTGCTTTTGGATGTTATAATTAAATAGAGATATTTGTATTGTTCTCCATTATACAGCCCTAAGTAATTTCCTTAGTGCTTTTAATTTCACTCGTACAAAACTAAGATGACTGTTACTCTGCACAATCCTACTGATGTACTGGATATACACAATGTATACGGAAGTCACTTTGGATAAAAGCGTCAGCTAAATAATAATAGTAATGTAATATACAATTTGTAATATACGATTGGCAAAATAATAACTTGACACTTTGCATCTATAAACTATATATTGCTAATTACTGAAGTATTTACCATGTGGTTGAATGTGTTTTTCAGCTGCTAATATAGACACTGACATGCTGTACAGCCTTTCCAAGGAAGACTTGCGTGACCTCTTTCCTGGACCAGAGCACTTTTTCAGAAGGAGAACCATTTGGAGTGTTACTCATGATGAAAATGAGGTAACGTTTGATTTTAACATTTTGGATACATTTAAACAAGCAGTGTTTCCTGTTATCAAGGAAGCATTTGCTGGCCATTGTTCCTTTTATCTAAAGATTTGGGGTTTTCTTTTGTCGTTTGGTTGTTGTTACAGTGTTGTGTTCTTTGCCTTAAAATTACAATTAAATAATGTATGTCTTATACAGGGTCAGGAAGCAGACCGGTGTAGATCAGGCACCTCCTCTGGCATCTGTGATTTCAGCCCCATTCCCACCCCTCCAAGTCCCTTCTCCACCACCCCTGTCCCTGCTCCAAACCCAAGAGACCAACTTCAGCAGGTCCTTGATTGAGGAAACTCCAACTTCATGCATGAACTGAAGACCCGCTGGGAAAGCTTTTTCGAGAAGGCACAGTTTTATGGGGTTTTCAAAAAGGTCTTAAGGCCTCCACTGCAAGACAAAGGTAGTTGTACGTAAATTTTGATGCATGTTTAAATAACTGGCTGCAGTAAATCAAATGAAACTGTTTTGTTTTTAACAGTAAAGCGCTCAATTGCAATGTTGAAGGCTTTGCCAGACATGTTCCCGTCACCTGTGGCTCCACCCAAGAAGTTAGGACATGCAAGTGAGGCAGTGCTTCACATACTTGAGGTAAGACATTTGTGCATGTATGATCATTTTCACCATATCATACGAGTGAATTGTTTTTAATGGTCTAATGATACCGGGTGCAACTCATTTTATTTGTAAACTGTGATCCAAACTCTCTGTGTTCTGTGTGTGCAGTTTGATTCCTGAGGTCCTGTGTGAGTCCCTGTGGCGTCTCACGAGCAGTCAGACAAGAGACAGATTCAAGTTCATACGGCATCAGGTGCATCATCAAAGAAGGACATCAGCCACAACACAAGTAATAATAATTAAATACAAAATAAAAGACTATTTAAGTCATTTTGGTGCTGAATAAATGTTGAAAATAAAATGAGTATTACTTTGACATGTAATTTCAATGAAGGCCACAAGCTTTCACTCTGGGAAGAAATCCAGTATTATTTGAAAGATAAAATATGAATGTTCATATTAAAGTCATGACATAATAAATACAAACAGATTAAACATATTTAGAAACTACCTATTGTTACAAAGGTTAAAGTTATAAATAAGGTAAATCAAATACAAGTAATAGTATTTAACTGTCAATGATAACGTAATTAAAGTCAATGTTACCTAATCCAGTGGTCTCCAGGTCAAAGAAAACGATGGTGTAGTTGTAAGACATCTGAAAGAATTTAGAGAGAAATATTAGAACATGAACCTAAAAACCCTTCAGGCATGTCCGACAATGCATTAAAAATCATCTAAAAATACAAGTATAGTCATTTTGAAGATAACCAATGAAGTGAGAAATGTACAAACATACAATAATAACTACAAGTCTTGACTCACCTTGGCCAGTATACAGTACAGAGGTGTCAGCTGAGCTGTAGCTGGATGTCATCTGGTTATTATTAATATTCTCGCGTGTCTTCACAGGCTCAGCAGGGAGGAGTTAACAGGTGAATCACTGCCACATCATTTAAAAACCACGAAACTCTACTTTCATTTCAGTGGAACAGAAACACAGGTTGTGGTATCTTCTTGTGCTCCTCCTCCTCCTCCTCCTCCTCTTCCTCCTGATGAAGGTCCTTCCTGCTGCGCGTGCTGCTCTCTGCTCTTCTGTCACAAGAAAACAACAGCAGCTCTTTTCTGTGAAGGTGGAAACTTCGCCGCTGTTCAGTTAGTTTTGGTTTTGACCGGCGGAAAGTTACGAGAACTGTCACGTGAGGCGGAAACCCAACACAGGCTGAAACATGAACACAACATGGAATACATTAACCAAAAGAATGAAACAATAAAATGAAAAAAGACATAATAATACTTGTTAAACAGTTCGCTGGTGCGTATTGATGTTATTCCTAAAACCTTTTATTTTGTATTTCAAGCTTTAAAGAGGCTCATTGGAGATTTTGGGAGAAACGACTTCAGCACAGAAGTGGGGGGAGTAAAAAGAGGAATGCACTTTTGTCTTTTGGATCTGAGGGACACCTGGTTTAGATTGTTTTAGATTGTTAGCAATTAAATAAGTCACCGACACAAAGGACGAGGGGAACCGCCTTATTTCTTCATGGGTTAATATACCGAATAATAATTCGTGACAAACTCTACGAGGGGATGTAACAGCTATGCATCCTTTTCAGAGGGCAGGTATACATATCTCTCTCTTAATTCTACACCAAATAGTTGTGTGTTATGTAAGTGTGTGTTAGTACCAGTGAGGACCCTGAACTCACCTCTCAGGGTTGTCGTGAGCTCGGCCTCTCAGGTGATTCATCTCTTCATTAAGCAGCATCAGGCCTCTGTGGCGTCTCGTGCTCCTTCCTTTCCTTACTTACAGCCTCGTTACCTCCTGCAGTGATGCTGCGGGCCTTTTCAAAACCCCTTTCTTTCTCCTCCTTAACTTCTCCTTTTTTGCACTTCAGTTTGACAAGCCTCTTCTCGCTAATTTCACAATTGATATTATCAACAAACAAAAAATCACATGGTATTACAAACTCTGTAATACCATGTTATACTTTTGTTATAGCACATTATAAATATTGTAATGTTTACGTATTTGTAAAATACTAATTATATATTTCAAATATACTTAAAACACAAAAAAGTATAATTTAAGTGAGCTATCGGCATGTATATTAGCACATACACAGTAATATACTTACATTGTAAAGAACATTAATTAATTAATATTTATTGGATCCACTCATCTCATTCTTGGGAGATAGTGAATTCCTTAACTTTCCAAAACCCTTGAAGAAAAGTCTTAAAGATGTATTTTATTACACAACTATATATATATATATATATATATTATTTTTTAAACAAATAATTCTATGAAATACCAAGTTGACTAGAATAATCAAACAGAAGTTTAATGTTACTGGAATTATTTACTAGCATTTATTATTGCTGGAAAGACATAAGAGTACAACACGTGTGAGTATAGCAGATGTTACAATATATTAACACAACAATAAGACAAATTAGTATCCAGTATGCACATTAAATATCTCTAAGTTTGGGGTGTAACACACATTCATTTGTCTACAAATCACAAGAACTTGATTCTACCTGTAGGTTTTTAAAATAACAGTCTGAGGCCACATGATGAGAACAAAAACTGTGAAGAAAAGGTTCAGTTTTAAATGGAATACTTAGTTTTCATGGCAATATTTAGTTTCTTGGCTGTATCTTTTTTTTCCTCAAAATGGGAAGGGGACTCTCGTAACTCTAAACCCGACTCTGGACTCTGGGTCTATTGGTCCTGCTACATCTGTGTGTACCAACTCTAGAGCTGCTGTTGCTCTTACATCAGGGCCCTATTCTTCGTACCTGGTTTACTGAGTTAGCCGGATAATTTTCAGGAGAAGATGACGCAGGTCAGGCTTTTCGGTTCTTCGAAGCAAGTTGAGATAAATCAGGTTTAGTGAAATTCACTGAATAAGGTGGCCACTCCCACCGGACAAAAATGTCAGCTCCCTTCCTCATTGATGAAGGAGCGATATTAGTTATATTAGTTTTTTAGGGGGAGAGTTCTTCCAGATCGCCAAGATCCGTTCTCACGTCATCATGACTTCCTGTACGCGGCGCTGTAGATTCTGACGAGACCTCCTTGAGTCGTACATTAAACGGGAAAGCCGCTGCGTTTATTTAGCGTTTAACACTCTGGGGTCATTTTCTCGATTTTGTTGTCAACAAACACACGTTAGTTACGGTCTTACAAACACATAAAGGAGGTCCAACACGACTAGTCGTACTAAGTTCACTGTAAGAAAGTTAACGGTGATCGGGACAACAATTGATTACTCACCGTTCAGTCTCACAGAAACGCTCTAGCAGCTTCACTAGTTGAAGGTGAGTCAATATCATGACCTCTGCAGCAACTTACAGGCTTCAAATCCCTGGAGAAGAAGTGGCGGATCTTCTTGATGTGCTTCTTCCGTGTTTTGACTTCAACAAAGCCTGTGGTTCTTTTATCGCTAGTGCCAGCAACAATTCTATCACCTTTGACTTGTTGGTCATTTTTAGTGCCAGTGTTTGTTGCATGATCTGTGGCTAGTAGTTCTTCTTTAGTGCCAGCGACGGTTTCTTTACTAGTTGAAGGGGCGTCAATATCATGACCTCTGCAGCTACTTACAGACTTCAAATCCCTGGAGAAGAATTGGTGGACCTTCTTGATGTGCTTCTTCTGTGATTTGACTTCAACAAAGCCTGTGGTTCCTTCATCATCTTTGGGGATCACTGGGGGTTTGATTTGACTGATGAAAGGGTGCTCTAAAGCTTGGCTCGCTGAGATACGTATTTCAGGATCCACCTGAAATATTTGTATCAGGAGACCAAAAAAAGCCTCCGTGTGAAAGTCACCCTTCAATTTTCCCATTTCCTTTTCTACCTGGTCAAAACTTTTACACTTGGTCAAAATGCCAGATTTGCGTGGTGCCTTGATGTAGGTAGAGGAAATCTTTTTAGTTTCTGAATAAAGCCGCCATGGAGAAGAATCTGTGTCTTTCAGGAAGAAATTGTTGGTCCTTAACCCACTAGCCAGCATGTGAGCAGGGGGCTGCCCATGCAGCTTCACAATGTCTCTCATGAGCACACGTGGGTCTGTTTCCATTGCATGCAAGTGCTGTCCCATGTACAGGCAGATCATAATGCAGCCGAGGGACCACATGTCTACTGCCTCAGTCAGACGTAGGCCTAAGAGGACCTCAGGGGCCCTGTAACACCGAATCTGAATTCTGGTGCCAGCCACCATTGTAGAAGTACGACGGGCCACACCAAAGTCGATCAACTTGATTTTAAATGGATGTAAATTTTGATTTACGAGCATCACATTGTTCAATTTAATGTTGGTGTGCGTGATACCGATGCTGGCAAGGCCATTCAAAGCAACTAGCATCTGTTCTGTGATTAGACTAATTTCATCCAACAATAGTGGCTTGTTATGTCTCTTATGCATAAATGTTCCCAGGTCCATATGCAGGCATTCCAATACCAGACAAGTGTATCCTTTGTGCTTAAAATGCTCGATGAACCTGACCAGGTTATGCTTGTCTTCGCCAAGCTGCCTAATTTCATTAAGCACGGCCAACTCATTTTTGGCAGAAACGTCGCGCCTTATCAATTTCACAGCTACCTTCTCCTCGTCGTCCATCCTTTGGCAACCAATAACAATTCCGAAAGTCCCCTGCCCCAGAATCTTCTTCATCTGATACTGACCTGATGGGCCTGGCAAAATGTCCTTCATCTTAATCCAAAGATGCATTGTTTCAGCTGCAGTGGTATACCCTTCTCAAAATCTTCTTCTTCTTTTTGAAGTTGGCCCTATCAAACTCTCATCTGGTGTCCTTATTAACTGTCTGGCATCTGCCCTGTGGCTTTGAATAAGCTGATGACGTCACATTTAGATGACGCATTCAGCGGCTGCCTGGCGCATAGCTCCCTGTGTGCGTTTTAATTTATTGTCTTTTTTTTCTTCACTTTTCCTCTCTTCTTCTGTTTCTTTTCTCTCACGTTTGGTTTAAATCACGACAACGGGCCTGAGATCCCGGAGGAACTGCGGAGAAGGGCTCGGGGGTGTTACGGTTTAACAAGCGACCGTGTTTAACCGGAGACTTTCAGTCGAATGAACGTCGTTTTCGTGCTTACAATACAAACAGAAAAACATATTTGTTTCAATATAGTGTCAACCCTTCTCATATACATTGTATATATGATATAAAAAAGGAAACAGCTAGCTTACGTGTTCTCTTCCTATTTTTAACGGCTGAAAGTCGCCAGTTAACACGGTCGCCTGTTTAACCGTAACACCAGTCGGGTGCTAAACGGAAGAGCTCAAACGAGGAAGTACAAACCTTCGTTACCGGGGTTACGGATTAACTGGCGGCCTTGTAAATGGCGACTTTCGGTCGAAAGGGTCTATTGTTGTCGTTCTTACGGCAGATGTTGAGAATAGCAAGATAACACGTAGCTGTCCTCGTGAATGCCGTATTGTTTGATTCTGCAATTAAATGTCAAACGTATACAGTCTCTGGTCAAAACTATGGAATAGTTTCCGCCACTATGATACAAAATAAAAATCCTGCAAGACATAATTACAGGATCTTAATGTTTTTTATCACAGTCTTGGAAACGGGCTTCCATTTGATTGTCACCTGATTGTAATAAAAAAGATTATATTTTCAGCAAGGCATCCTTTTACGACTGTCTCTTTTAATACTTTATCAAAATATATTGTACAGAATGGCTCATTTCAGAATAATATATATTAATGGATTACAACTAGTGATGCGTTAATATACTGTATTCATTACTCGCAGCTGGTAAAGGTGGAACTCATTTGAATTACTTACGCATATACTGCTGCTATGGTAGCAGTAGTTTATTTAATTTATAGTATTACATCATCATTTATTATCTGATTATATTTATATAAATAATTGCACAATAACTTAAACTGTCAGATACATACTGTGAACTAAACTTTTTTATATTTACAAATTAACTAGAAATATAAATGTGGCCCTACAACTACCTAAAAACTGTATGTACATTTCTTGAATAAATATATTTATTTATTTTCCTGACATCAACTTTTAATGGAATTAGTGAATCCCTTAATTTCACTTTTAATTTAATTTTCCCTTGTATTTCATATATATACTTATATATTTATATAGATACACACACAGGACCTCAAATCCTCTCTTAAAATATTATATTATATTATAGATATTGGCTCTCTCAAGTACGCTCAAGTCTGCTCTGATGCATCCACAGTGGGGAAGTTGCTCTGCACCACGTTAATATCCAGCTCGTGTCTGGGAAGCACATTCCATCCTATCCAGAACTGCATTAGTTTCCCAAGGATGCTTGGAGACGCTTTCAAAAAAGAAAAGTCAATATTTATTCAATTGCCGAGAAGGATTTTGTTCAACCATAAATGCGATGTAAAAATAATGGCCTTACTTAATTTGTGCTTTGGGTTGTTAGTGTAGCTGAGAATTCATAGTTAAAAGAAAAGTAGAGGAAGCCCAGATAAATAACCTTTGGGGAACTATTAAAAGTTTCTATTAATTTACCCTTCTCAATAAATGTGCGAAGGAATCCTGTGATCCGACATGTATCCCCCAAAGAGACATCACTGTCTTCGTCCTCATCTTCTGTTGGCCACTTTATCTTCTCCAAGACCATCTGACAGATTGATTTTATACTATCAGTTAACACTTGTTTCAAAACAAACAAGAGAATAGAAAGCACAATAAAACAGCAGAAAGGAAAATGAGACATTTTCAATTCCAATAATATAACTTTAATTAAATCAGGCATTGTTGTTATTTTAAAGAACCGTACTTTTCACCAATAGGAAGGGCTCTAAGCTCCGCGACTGTGTAGAAAACGAACTATTTTTTATTTTATTCATTCTTTTATTGTAAAAATAAAAAGACAATACATAGACATAACATCAAGAGGACGACAAAACAGTGAGACACAAGCCAGCAAAACATATATTCAAGTACGGTGTGTGGTATAGAAGTACGATGTGTGTGTCTGTGTGTGTTTATTATTTCATCTAAAAATAAAATTAAAAACAAAAAAATAAAGTATAAATAAGAGCATATTTATATATATGTGCGTAAGCGTGTACGCATGTACGTGGGTTTCAATTGGGTTTCAGGCTAAAAAAGACAACAATATGGATACTAATAGAATGGGTCAAGTTTGTAAAAACATAGTGAAGGATGACCAGATGGGGTGGTGTTCTGTTGTATTGTAAATGATGGAGGGGGTTAGATTTTCCATTGAAATGTATTCGATCATTAGGTTTTTCCAGTGTGTGATGTGTATGTTATTCCTCAATTTCCAGTTCATGAGGATAGTTTTCTTGGCGATAGTTAAGGCCACGAGGAGTAATCCGCGGTTTGTTTTGCTGAGGTGTATGGTTGAAATGTCTCCTAGTAAGCACAGTGAAGGGGATAATGGGACGAGGCAGCCCAGGAAGTATTTTATATTGTATTAGTTGTAAATTTGCATTTTTGGTCATGAAGTAAATGTTATAGCAGATTTCAAGTTGCTAGATTTGTCGCTAGTATCTTTTGACAAAAAAGAGAGTCGCTAAGAGGTGTGGAAAGTCGCCCGATTTAACGAGACATTTACAGTTTTGAAGGGAACCATTTCAAACTCTGCCCACACTCAGCAGGGGAGGGGCGAAACATAGAAAACGGTTGCTTGAGCCTAGTTTATGGTTCTCTGTCAGGTCGACGCCGTACCTACGCCGTACCTACGCCGTAGCCTGACGCCGTAGCCTGACGCCGTAGCCTGACGCCGTAGCCTGATGCGCACCTCCAAAAAATCCTAATTGCGCGTCGCGTTGACGCGGACCGCAAGCGCTGTGATTGGTCCGCTCAGAACGTAATTTCCGGCAGTTGCTTTTTCCCAGCCTCGACCGGTTTAGGCAAGGCAAGGCAAGGCAAGTTTATTTGTATAGCACATTTCAACAACAAGGCGATTCAAAGTGCTTCACATAAAACCATTAAAAGCATCAAAACATAATGCAGATTTTAAAACAGTAAAACATTAAAACAGTCAAAAAACAAAATAAAAGAAAAAGCAACTTAAAAAATAAAAGTTGAATAAAAGTTGCAGTGCAGTTTAAGAAATAAAATGCAGTAGTGAGATGCAGTAATTGAATCTGGTTCAGTTAAAGGCAGCAGCAAACAGAAAAGTCTTCAATGTGGACTTAAAGGAGCTGAGGGTCTCAGCAGACCTGCAGCTTTCAGGGACCTTGTTCCAGATATGTGGAGCAGAAAAGCTGAACGCTGCTTCTCCATGTTTAGTTCTGTTTCTTGGAACAGGAAGTAGACCCGTCCCAGGTCACCTGAGGGGTCGGGATGGTTCATAAGGGAGCAGCAGATCACAAACATACTTAGGCCCTAAACCATTCAGTGCTTTATAAACCAGCAGCAGGATTTTAAAGTCAATTCTTTGTTTGACAGGGAGCCAGTGCAAAGACCTCAGAACTGGAGTGATGTGATCCACTTTCCTGGTCTTAGTGAGGACTCGAGCTGCAGCGTTCTGAATCAGCTGCAGCTTTCTGATTGACTTTTTACAGAGGCCTGTGAACACACCGTTACAGTAGTCAAGTCTACTGAAGATAAATGCATGGACAAGTTTCTCCAGATCCTGTTGAGACATAAGTCCTCTAACCCTTGATATATTCTTCAGGTGGTAGTAGGCTGATTTTGTAATTGTCTTGATATGGCTGTTCAGGTTGAGGTCTGAATCCATAACTACACCTAGATTTCTAGCTTGGTTTGAGGTTTTTGACATTAGTGATTGAAGCTGAGCGCTGACTTTCAATCGTTCGTCCTTGGGACCAAAAACAATTACTTCTGTTTTATCTTGATTTAATTGAAGAAAATTTTGGCACATCCACTTATTGATTTATTCAATGCATTTAGCCAGCCCTTGTATGGGACTATAGTCCCCTGGTGATATAGTTATGTAGAGTTGTGTGTCATCTGCATAATTATGATAACACACTTTGTTGTTTTTCATAATCTGAGCCAGTGGAAGCATGTAGATGTTGAACAGAAGAGGCCCCAGTATTGAACCTTGGGGAACACCACATGTCATCCTAGTCAGCTCTGATGTGTAATTAGCTACCGACACAAAGTATTGTCGGTCCTTCAAGTAGGATTCAAACCAGTTAAGTGCTGCGCCAGAGAGTCCTACCCAGACTTTCAGTCCGTCTAGTAGTATGTCATGATCAACCGTGTCGAATGCAGCACTGAGATCCAGTAATACTAAGACTGAGATTCTGCCACTGTCTGTGTTTAAGTGGATGTCGTTGAAAACCTTAACAAGAGCAGTTTCAGTACTGTGGTGCTGACGAAAGCCGGACTGGAAGACATCGAAACAGTTATTTTCGGCCAAGAAGTTGTTCAGCTGTTGAAAAACCGCTTTTTCCATTATTTCACTTAAGAATGGGAGGTTTGATATTGGTCTATAGTTTTTCAATATTTCGGGGTCTAAACTAGCCTTCTTTAGAAGTGGTTTAATAACTCCAGTTTTTAGGGCTTGTGGGAAGACACCAGAGAGAAGGGATGTGTTTACAATTTGTAAAAGATCAGAGGCCTTTTATGTTCGGTTCTTACCCTGCTTTGTGAAGATAGCTGCTTATCCAGATCATCAGATTTAGGATCCTGCGACAGTGGAGCGAATCTGTTTTTAAGTTGCAGGCTTGGTTGTTGTGGAGTTTCTTTACTGGTTTTACTTTTCCCAGCTGTTTTCTGCTGTGTCCAGCTGCGTATCGGGGTTGAGGAGGAATTTTGCCTGCGTGGTAGTGCAGGCCAGCCAGTCGCATCTGAGATCTCAGGGTGCTGGGCTCTGCCTGTTAGTCGTCCTGTTAGTCGTCCTCCCACAGACCGAGGGTGTGAATGCCTCTTCGGCTTTGCAGCGAGAGAGTTCCAGGGAGGACTACCATTTGAGGTTTCGTTAACAGCTAAACAGTCCTCCTGTTTCTTGGTAGGCCTAGTGGTGCTAGTTAGCTGTGTCTTAGCTTGCATTTGTACAATATTTTGAGTCCATGGTAAAGTGGTAACATTCTGACACAGTCCATTTACTTCCCCATTCACTTCTATTCGGTGGATTTTTGTTTCCAAAACTGCAACCTTCTGCAGGAGTTTGTAGTAGTTGTCCATGGAGAGAGATGGCATCTTGCTGCTCCTTAGCTTTAGCTTAGCTGCTAAGTAGCCTTTAGCTTAGCTGCTAAGTAGCCTATAGCAATTCATCTTTAAACCAGCGGAATTAGGGCAATAGCCAGCCAAATCTATAGAAAAATAGAGTCCCAGTGGTTTTCAAGTGTCCGGGAGCTGCTGCTCAAAGATTCTCACAGAAGAAAAAACAAGAATATCAGAAGGTATTAGCAGAAAAATGCAAACAGAGGCGAAAGCAAGCAGAAAAGCGTGTGCACTGTAAGAAAGCAGGAAGCAGGAAGTAGGTTTAGTGGTCGTACAGACCACCTCCGCAAACGTCTTCTCTGTTGCCTGCGCTTCAACATTTGCAATATAAGCATTTGCTCTTCAATATTGATGAGCTCCAAATTTAATGCAGCCGCTCCAACTTGGTCGCCATTGTTTACTGTGACCGGAATTCGGCTATAACCCCTGAAACCACACAGCCACACAGGCACACCCCCCTGGCGACATGGCGGTTAATTGCAGAGCAACACGGTCCCTCGACGCAGAACTTCGAACGACGGCGCAACGACGACGGCGTCACGTCGATGCCGTAGGTTCGCCGTCGACGTGACGGAGAACCATAAACTAGGCTTTAGTTAGGAGTCCTCCCAACTACGCAGCAGCTTACTGGAGGACAACATGAGCAACAGAAACTAAAGGATGACAGCTCTGGAGACTCTGGAGCACATCCTCGATCACGACAGTGAAATAGAGGAGGATGTGTCTGAGCATGAAGACCATCTTGAGGTCAACTCAGTTTATAATGGTACTGATTATGAACAATCGGACGAGGAACGTGATATACCTGTTCCTCCAAGCGAGACATTCGTGTCAACATTTTTTTGAAATGCAGTGGTCATAGACATCAAGTCAGCTTTTGAGCTTAACCTTCCAAACTCAACACAGAAAGTCATTCTAGAAATGACACTATAACTACAACTATCTGTTTTTTTGTTGTACTCGTGCTGCTAGAAGTCGATGGAATGGCCTCGTGGTCTTGCGTAGCTTCTTGTCTCTCACGTGCGAGACGTCTTTCCACCTTTGCGATGGCGTTTTTGTCCGTAAATCTACGAAAACATGTGTGATAGAAGCCAGCATCCTCGGGAATATTGTCAAACTCCACATCAACACAGTGTTTGAAGTTCTCCGCCACGTCCCGAGACTCACCCTTCAACCCGAGCCACTTTTGTAGGCTTGTCCTGTATGTATTCCATCGTGCAGTGGTGAAATAATGTACCTCCTCGTGCTTGACTTAAGTAATATGCATAAAACAATATTTGCTTTTCGACGTATTAAGACACTTCGGTGTATTTTCTTTGTCGTCCGTGCTCGATGAAAGCATGGTGGCCGCCATCTTGCAACTGTTGACAAAAATCAGCTACCTTATTTGGTGTAGCATGGTCACGTGTCGAACCGTGCCACCACTCGCGACCAAGATCCTATTACGCTCTGAAGAAAATAGTTTTGCATAAAACATAGACGCATCGAGAATCGACTGGAAATTCAGCGGCAAACTTTTTTTTGGTAGCTAAGCACAACTCGTTCTTTTTTATGAACTAAAGATTGTGTAGATGCACGACTGTGGAGCGGGAATCATTTTCTAAAAGACTTTTCATGGTTCACCTCGCGGCCTATCAGGGGGGCACCCAGTCTGCAAAGCTGCTACCGGTGTCCGGTGCCCTTCCGACTTGGGCAGAGTGTAAACTTCATCCATAAATGACCACGAGCAAATGTTCAAATTAATTATATTGTTTGTTTATTTGTCTTTTTTAATAGTTTTAATTTCAATAGAATGTATTGATGTGTGTTGTAAATAGTTAGTTAAATTGTTTATTTGTTTGTCGTCTCCTCACTTTGGCCTTTTTGTGTTGCTAAGTGGCAGAGGCCCTGATGAGCCTCTACACTGAGAAAGGTGACTTGGGCAGAGTGCATCGGATTTATTCATGAAAGACCACGAGCAAATGTTCTAGTTAGTTATATTATTCGTTTGTTTATCTTTTTAATAGTTGTTTTGATTTTATTGATTTGTGTTGTAAATAGTTAGTTATATTGTTCATTTGTATCAGCATTGGTATCACTCGCGCTGACATAAAAATGAATAATGTTATGCTCGTCAATCAAGAATTACATCCGTGGAAAATAAAGCTCATTGACTTTGGTGGGAATGTATGTAGAATGTATTGATGTGTGTTGTAAATAGTGTTTAATAATGTTCTAGTTAGTTATATTATTTGTTTGTTTGTCTTTTTAATAGTTGTTTTAATTTTATTGATTTGTGTTGTAAATAGTTAGTTATATTGTTCATTTGTTTGTCTTTTTGATAGTAGTTTTCATTTTATTAGAATGTATTGATGTGTGTTGTAGTGTTTAATAAATGATAAGGCAACATTGGCTGTCTGTGACGTGTTTGGGTATTTTAACACAATGGTAAAAATAAAATAAAAAATACCACTCCACCAAACCCTGTAGTTGTTCAAGGGAAGTTCTGCACCTGTTTAGGGGAGTCCCGTAGAGAGCACAACAAAGACCAACTGGACTGTCTGTCACCAACCACCGCTGGTGCAAAGAGCATATATTGTTCATTTGTTTGTATTTTTAATAGAATTTATTGATTTGTGTTGTAAATGGCAAGGCGACGTTGACCGTCTGTCTAAAAAGACAAACAAACGAATAATATAACTAACTAGAACATTATTAAACACTATTTACAACACACATCAATACATTCTAATAAAAATTAAAACTACTATCAAAAAGACAAACAAATGAACAACATAACTAACTATTTATAACACACATCAATACATTCTAATAAAATATGATGGGCCCCACCAAAGTCAATGAGCTTTATTTTCCACGGATGTAATTCTTGATTGACGAGCATAACATTATTCATTTTTATGTCAGCGTGAGTGATACCAATGCTGGTACAAATGAACAATATAACTAACTATTTACAACACAAATCATTAAAATTAAAACAACTATTAAAAAGACAAACAAACGAATAATATAACTAACTAGAACATTTGCTCGTGGTCTTTCATGAATAAATCCGATGCACTCTGCCCAAGTCAGAAGGGCACGGGACACCTTTCTCAGTGTAGAGGCTCATCAGGGCCTCTGCCACCTAGCAACACAAAAAGGCCAAAGTGAGGAGACGACAAACAAATAAACAATATAACTAACTATTTACAACACACATCAATACATTCTAATAAAATTAAAACTATTAAAAAAGACAAATAAACAAACAATATAATTAATTTGAACATTTGCTCGTGGTCATTTATGGATGAAGTTTACACTCTGCCCAAGTCGGAAGGGCACCGGACACCGGTAGCAGCTTTGCAGACTGGGTGCCCCCCTGATAGGCCGCGAGGTGAACCATGAAAAGTCTTTTAGAAAATGATTCCCGCTCCACAGTCGTGCATCTACACAATCTTTAGTTCATAAAAAAGAACGAGTCGTGCTTAGCTACCAAAAAAAAGTTTGTCGCTGAATTTCCAGTCGATTCTCGGAGAACTTCAAACACTGTGATTCTCGGAGAACTTCAAACACTGTGTTGATGTGGAGTTTGACAATATTCCCGAGGATGCTGGCTTCTATCACACATGTTATCGTAGATTTACGGACAAAAACGCCATCGCAAAGGTGGAAAGAGAGACAAGAAGCTACGCAAGACCACGAGGCCATTCCATCGACTTCTAGCAGCACGAGTCCAACAAAGAAACAGATAGTTGTAGTTATAGTGTCATTTCTAGAATGACTTTCTGTATTGAGTTTGGAAGGTTAAGCTCAAAAGCTGACTTGATGTCTATGACCACTGCATTTCAAAAAAATGTTGACACGAATGTCTCGCTTGGAGGAACAGGTATATCACGTTCCTCGTCCGATTGTTCATAATCAGTACCATTATAAACTGAATTGACCTCAAGATGGTCTTCATGCTCAGACACATCCTCCTTTATTTCACTGTCGTGATGGAGGATGTGCTCCAGAGTCTCCAGGGCTGTCATCCTTTAGTTTCTGTTGCTCATGTTGTCCTCCAGTAAGCTGCTGCGTAGTTGGGAGGACTCCTAACTAAAGCCTAGTTTATGGTTCTCTGTCACGTCAACGGCGTACCTACGGCGTCGACGTGACGCCGTCGTTGAGCATTCAAAGTTCTGCGTCGAGGGACTGCGTTGCTCTGCAATTAACCGCCATGTCGCCAGGGGGGTGTGCCTGTGTGGTTTCAGGGGTTATAGCCGAATTCCGGTCACAGTAAACAATGGCTACCAAGTTGGAGCGGCTGCATTAAATTTGGAGCTCATCAATATTGAAGAGCAAATGCTTATATTGCAAATGTTGAAGCGCAGGCAACAGAGAAGACGTTTGCGGAGGTGGTCTGTACGACCACTAAACCGGTCGAGGCTGGGAAAAAGCAACTGCCGGAAATTACGTTCTGAGCGGACCAATCACAGCGCTTGCGGTCCGCGTCAACGCAACGCGTAGTTAGGATTTTTTGGAGGTGCGCGTCAGGCTACGGCGTAGGGGTCTGCGTCGACGGCGTAGGTACGGCGTAGGTACGGCGTAGGTACGGCGTCGACCTGACGGAGAACCATAAATTAGGCTTAAGCAACCGTTTTCTATGTTTCGCCCCTCATCTGCTGAGTGTGGGCAGAGTTTTGCCGCGAAAAAAATAAATGGTTTCCTTCAAAACTGTAAATGTCTCGTTAAATCGGGTGACTTTCCAAAAGATACTAGTGACAAATCTAGCGACTTGAGCCCCTCCGCTGTCCCAACGCTCTCACAGGGCGGTCAGTCTCACATGAGCCTTGCGAGACTTCACTCACTCCGCATCCAGACTGAAAATTAATCGCGCATGAAACATGGTGGGAGGGAGTAAGTAAGGCCGTTTCTCAACACCAAGTACGCCAAGTCCAGAATTGTGTACTTTTTGGAGTTTGGACTCCAGAAGGATGGGAGGTATGGAGGACAGAAAATTACTTAGTATAAATAAATGCATGAATGAATACAGTAATAAATAAATGCTTAAATAATTGTATAAATAAATACAGGAATACATAAATAAATGCATAAATAAATGTATAAATAAATACAGGAATAAATAAATATAAGTTGATACCTAAACAGGATATCATTAAATACATCTATTTCTACATTTCTGTATTTCTTCATGTCTGTATTTATGTGTCCATACGTATTTCTTCATTTATTTATGCCTGTATTTATGTGTCCTTATATGCAAATGAGCTGGGGCGGTCCGAACCTCATTGTTAAACAGGATTGGTCAAGTTGGGGAGTAAAGAAATATACTCAAAAATCCTGGGAGGTGGTGTGGGGAATAATGCCCGGAGTCCAGAAAGAGTTATACTAATAATGATTTAATTAAAGAATGATGACAGAACAGCTTTTGCAATCCCGATCTGGGTCCCTCCTTCCTCAGCGAACTCTACCGACCACCCGTCCGTGTCGCTCGCGTCACCGGAGAGAAGAGACCGCTCGCTCCCATGCAAGTAAGTTTTCCCAAATCTGCAATAACATTTACTTCATGACCAAAAATGCAAATTTACAACTAATACAATATAAAATACTTCCTGGGCTGCCTCGTCCCATTATCCCCTTCACTGTGCTTACTAGGAGACATTTCAACAATACACCTCAGCAAAACAAACCGCGGATTACTCCTCGTGGCCTTAACTATCGCCAAGAAAACTATCCTCATGAACTGGAAATTGAGGAATAACATACACATCACACACTGGAAAAACCTAATGATCGAATACATTTCAATGGAAAATCCAACCCCCTCCATCATTTACAATACAACAGAACACCACCCCATCTGGTCATCCTTCACTATGTTTTTACAAACTTGACCCATTCTATTAATATCCATATTTTTTATCTTTTTTAGCCTGAAACCCAATTGAAACCCACGTACATGCATACACGCTTACGCACATACATATAAATATGCTCTTATTTATACTTTATTTTTTTGTTTTTAATTTTATTTTTAGATGAAATAATAAACACTGTCTATTTTGATAAACATTGTCTTTTTATTTTTACAATAAAAGAATGAATAAAATAAAAAATAGTTTGTTTTCTACACAGTCGCGGAGCTTAGAGCCCTTCCTATTGGTGAAAAGTCCTGTTTTATCACCTGAAGTATCACTTTACTCGTTCATTGGCCTGCAGCTTCAGGGGCGGAGCTATTCTTCTTCTTCTTTAGAAAAGGGTAGATTCTATCATCTCAAAAGTCAATGTTCAGCTCTGCCACCTCAGGCGAACAAGATAACTACAATTCCTTAAAGTGACCGTTCACTGTTCCAGCAACATGCAAGATTGTCTAACATCCATTTACACATTAATCATTATACGGTAATAAAAACAGTGACCTTCATATGCATACAATTACAAATCCTTCATAATAATATCCCTTATTAATTATCATATTTCTTGTGCATTGTAATGTACACATAAACAATTTCTTTCTTACATGTGCAAGTTTAAATTTGTCCAATTAAGTTATAAAAACCCTTCCGGAGCAAGACAGAAGCAATCGATCCCTAGCATATTTTGTGTAATACAGTATTGTAAAACTATTTGGTAAATAGTTAGCTCCACGCTGTGGGTATTCTGATCAGTACTTAACAGATCATTTATATCAGACCGACTAATCAGAGTTGAAGTTCAGATGTTGTCTTTCACATTTTGTCTTTTTTGTGCTATACACAGATGAATGTTGAGTTTATTAATTATTGCCAATTAGTTCAAGATTAGTAATCTGCTTTGCTTTTTTTTGTGATGCAAATGTTTTGCAGGTCCTTGGAAGAACCTCAAGACAAGTTAAACAGTTACGAAGAGGGTTAAAAGAGACAGTGATCTGGCCTTTGCTAACTGAGAGGAAAGACACAATTCCCCTCCTCTTTCCAAGAGCATCTGGTTTACAGTGCACACCACAGGTCAGTGACCCTTTGATGCCGAGTCAGAAACACTCCTCTGAACTCGCACAAATTACTTTCTCAGAAATGACATGTGTTTTCTACTCTTTGGCAGCCATTGGTTTCAGTTAATTACAATAAACATAAACATTGTGAGATGTGAAACATTGCAGGGAAATAATTTGATCCCTTTGTTCCCATTTTAAGTTAAACCTACATCACTACATAAGCAAGTACTGCTCAAACATGGTTGTCCTGAAGTCTTTGCAAGGTGAGTTTCATAGAAATGAACTGACCTTAATTGCTGCCTAAAAGGAAGGGAACCAATTCAAAACATGTTTTACAATGCAAAAACCTCAAGTACGGTTCTTTAAAAATAACAACAATGCCCTGATTTAATTAAAGTTATATTATTGGAATTGAAAATGTCTCATTTTCCTTTCTGCTGTTTTATTGTGCTTTCTATTCTCTTGTTTGTTTTGAAACAAGTGTTAACTGATAGTATAAAATCAATCTGTCAGATGGTCTTGGAGAAGATAAAGTGGCCAACAGAAGATGAGGACGAAGACAGTGATGTCTCTTTGGGGGATACATGTCGGATCACAGGATTCCTTCGCACATTTATTGAGAAGGGTAAATTAATAGAAACTTTTAATAGTTCCCCAAAGGTTATTTATCTGGGCTTCCTCTACTTTTCTTTTAACTATGAATTCTCAGCTACACTAACAACCCAAAGCACAAATTAAGTAAGGCCATTATTTTTACATCACATTTATGGTTGAACAAAATCCTTCTCGGCAATTGAATAAATATTGACTTTTCTTTTTTGAAAGCGTCTCCAAGCATCCTTGGGAAACTAATGCAGTTCTGGATAGGATGGAATGTGCTTCCCAGACACGAGCTGGATATTAACGTGGTGCAGAGCAACTTCCCCACTGTGGATGCATCAGAGCAGACTTGAGCGTACTTGAGAGAACCAATATCCCAGAATGCATTTCGGACCAGCAAACGGGGAACAATGGCAGATGAGAAAACTCACAACTGATAGTTGACATTCTATGAATACTACTGTTGTTGAGTCACAAAAGGTAATTTTAGGATGTTTTCAGGCGAGATGTTAGTTGTTTTAGCATCACATCTGTGGTCAGTTTGTCAAGATTCAGCCTACTTAAAAAGATAGGCTTTTTAAGAGAGGATTTGAGGTCCTGTGTGTGTATCTATATAAATATTTAAGTATATATGTATGAAATACACATTTATAAACATATTATATATACAATTGTATGTGTATATATATACACATATAAGTATATATATATATATATATATTTATAAACATATTATATATACAATTATATGTGTATCTATATAAGTATATAAAATACATATTTATAAACACAATATATATATACAATGATATGTGTATGTCGGTAAAACCAGTGCAAAAAAAGCAGGGTTGTCATATTTTAAAATACTTTACAGTGAAGAATCAGAGTAAACTCATGACAACAACAGCTGAGGTGGTGACGTCATCCAGTCAGCGGCTGTTCCAATTGAAGAAAGACAGTCCTGCGTGCTCCCGGCCTTGGGAGTCCAAACTCCCAAGTCCAAACTCCAAAAGTACACAAGTCTGGACTTAGCGTACTTGGTATTGAGAAATGGCCGCTTATTCTGCGGAGAGAAATTGGAGGAGCCATGATTGAGGAGCCCCAAGGAAAATATTGCCATGAAAACAAATTATTCTATTTAAAACTGAACCTTTCCTTTGCAGTTTTTGTTCTCATCATGTGGCCTCAGGTGGATGGACAGACTGTTATTTTAAACTCTTACAGGTAGAATCAAAGTCTTGTGATTTGGAGACAAATAAATGTGTGTTACAACCCAAACTTAGAGATATTTAATGTGTATACTGTATACTTATTTGTCTTATTGTTTTGTTAATGTATTGTAACATCTGCTATACTCAGTGTTATACTCTTGTGTCTTTCCAGCAATAATAAATACTAGTAAATAATTCCAGTAACATTAAACTTTTGTTTGATTCTTCTTGTTGGAATTAAGGGATTCACTAATTCCATTAAAAGTTGATGTCAGGAAAATAAATAAATATATTTATTCAAGAAATGTACATACAGTTTTTAGGTAGTTGTAGGGCCACATTTATATTTCTAGTTAATTTGTAAATATAAAAAATTTTAGTTCACAGTATGTATCTGACAGTTTAAGTTATTGTGCAGATTATTTATATAAATATAATCAGATAATAAATGATGTAATACTATAAATTAAATAAACTACTGCTACCATAGCAGCAGTATATGCGTAAGTAATTAAAATGAGTTCCACCTTTACCAGCTGCGAGTAATGAATACAGTATATTAACGCATCACTAGTTTTAATCCATTAATATATATTTTTCTGAAATGAGCCATTCTGTACAATATATTTTGATAAAGTATTAAAAGAGACAGTCGTAAAAGGATGCCTTGCTGAAAATATAATCTTTTTTATTACAATCAGGTGTTCCATAGTTATTCCATAGTTTTGACCAGAGACTGTATACGTTTGACATTTAATTGCAGAATCAAACAATACGGCATTCACGAGGACAGCTACGTGTTATCTTGCTATTCTCAACATCTGCCGTAACAACGACAACAATAGACCCTTTCGACCGAAAGTCGCCATTTACAAGGCCGCCAGTTAATCCGTAACCCCGGTAACGAAGGTTTGTACTTCCTCGTTTGAGCTCTTCCGTTTAGCACCCGACTGGTGTTACGGTTAAACAGGCGACCGTGTTAACTGGCGACTTTCAGCCGTTAAAAATAGGAAAAGAACACGTAAGCTAGCTGTTTCCTTTTTTTATATCATATATACAATGTATATGAGAAGGGTTGACACTATATTGAAACAAATATGTTTTTCTGTTTGTATTGTAAGCACGAAAACGACGTTCATTCGACTGAAAGTCTCCGGTTAAACACGGTCGCTTGTTAAACCGTAACACCCCCGAGCCCTTCTCCGCAGTTCCTCCGGGATCTCAGGCCCGTTGTCGTGATTTAAACCAAACGTGAGAGAAAAGAAACAGAAGAAGAGAGGAAAAGTGAAGAAAAATAAAAAATAAATTAAAACGCACACAGGGAGCTATGCGCCAGGCTGCCGCTGAATGCGTCATCTAAATGTGACGTCATCAGCTAATTCAAAGCCACAGGGCAGATGCCAGACAGTTAATAAGGACACCAGATGAGAGTTTGATAGGGCCAACTTCAAGAAGAAGAAGAAGAAGAAGAAGAAGAAGAAGAAGAAGAAGAAGAAGAAGAAGAAGAAGAACATTTTGAGAAGGGTATACCACTGCAGCTGAAACAATGAATATTTGGATTAAGATGAAGGAAATTTTGCCAGGCCCATCAGGTCAGTATCAGATGAAGAAGATTCTGGGGCAGGGGACTTTCGGAATTGTGATTGGCTGCCAAAGGATGGACAACGAGGAGAAGGTAGCTGTGAAATTGATAAGGCGCGACGTTTCTGCCAAAAATGAGTTGGACGTGCTTAATGAAATTAGGCAGCTTGGCGAAGACAAGCATAACCTGGTCAGGTTCATCGAGCATTTTAAGCACAAAGGATACACTTGTCTGGTATTGGAATGCCTGCATATGGACCTGGGAACATTTATGCATAGGAGACATAACAAGCCACTATTGTTGGATGAAATTAGTCTCATCACAGAACAGATGCTAGTTGCTTTGAAGGGCCTTGCCAGCATCGGTATCACGCACACCGACATTAAATTGAACAATGTGATGCTCGTAAATCAAAATTTACATCCATTTAAAATCAAGTTGATCGACTTTGGTGTGGCCCGTCGTACTTCTACAATGGTGGCTGGCACCAGAATTCAGATTCGGTGTTACAGGGCCCCTGAGGTCCTCTTAGGCCTACGTCTGACTGAGGCAGTAGACATGTGGTCCCTCGGCTGCATTATGATCTGCCTGTACATGGGACAGCACTTGCATGCAATGGAAACAGACCCACGTGTGCTCATGAGAGACATTGTGAAGCTGCATGGGCAGCCCCCTGCTCACATGCTGGCTAGTGGGTTAAGGACCAACAATTTCTTCCTGAAAGACACAGATTCTTCTCCATGGCGGCTTTATTCAGAAGCTAAAAAGACTTCTTCTACCTACATCAAGGCACCACGCAAATCTGGCATTTTGACCAAGTGTAAAAGTTTTGACCAGGTAGAAAAGGAAATGGGAAAATTGAAGGGTGACTTTCACACGGAGGCTTTTTTTGGTCTCCTGAGACAAATATTTCAGGTGGATCCTGAAATACGTATCTCAGCGAGCCAAGCTTTAGAGCACCCTTTCATCAGTCAAGTCAAACCCCCAGTGATCCCCAAAGATGATGAAGGAACCACAGGCTTTGTTGAAGTTAAATCACGGAAGAAGCACATCAAGAAGATCCGCCAATTCTTCTCCAGGGATTTGAAGTCTGTAAGTAGCTGCAGAGGTCATGATATTGACTCCCCTTCAACTGGTAAAGAAACCGTCGCTGGCACTAAAGAAGAACCACTAGCCACAGATCATACAACAAGCACTGGCACTAAAAATGACCAACAAGTCAAAGGTGATAAAACTGCTGCTGGCACTAGCGATAAAGGAACCACGGGCTTTGTTGAAGTCAAAACACGGAAGAAGTACATCAAGAAGATCCGCCACTTCTTCTCCAGGGATTTGAAGTCTGGAAGTAGCTGCAGAGGTCGTGACATTGACTCACCTTCAACTAGTAAAGAAACCGTCGCTGGCACTAAAGAAGAACCACTAGCCACAGATCACACAACAAACACTGGCACTAAAAATGACCAACAAGTCAAAGGTGATAAAACTGCTGCTGGCACTAGCGATGAAGGAACCACAGGCTTTGTTGAAGTCAAAACACGGAAGAAGTACATCAAGAAGATCCGCCACTTCTTCACCAGGGTGTTGAAGTCTGTAAATAGCTGCAGAGGTCATGATATTGACTCATCTGTAACTAGTGAAGAAACCGTCGCTGGCTCTAAAGAAGAACTACTAGCCACAGATCATACAACAAGCACTGGCACTAAAAATGACCAACAAGTCAAAGGTGATAAAACTGCTGCTGGCACTAGCGATGAAGGAACCACAGGCTTTGTTGAAGTCAAAACACGGAAGAAGCACATCAAGAAGATCCGCCACTTCTTCACCAGGTGATCAAGCCTGTAAGTAGCTGCAGAGGTCGTGACATTGACTCACCTTCAAATTGATGACTGCTGGCACCAAAGATGACCAACAAGTCAAAGGCTGAGACAGACTGTGAGAGCCTGTCTCTGTGTCTCTCTCTCTCACACACACACACACACACACACACACACACACACACACACACACACGCACACACACACACACACACACACAGTGACAGGCTGTCTGTGAGAGCCAGCCTGTCACTGTGTGTGTGTCTCTCTCTCACACACACACACACACACACACACACACACACACACACACACACACACACACACACACACACACACACACACACACACACACACAGTGACAGGCTGTCTGTGAGAGCCAGCCTGTCACTGTGTGTGTGTGTCTCTCTCTCACACACACACACACACACACACACACACACACACACACACACACACACACACACACACACACACACACACACACACACACACAGAGTGACAGGCTGTCTGTGAGAGCCAGCCTGTCACTGTGTGTGTATCTCTCTCTCACACACACACACACACACACACACACACACACACACACACACACACAGTGACAGGCTGGCTGTGAGAGCCAGCCTGTCTATACAAAATAAACTAAATTGAATTGAATTGAATTGTATTGAATCTTCTTTTCTGGAGTCCCCGCACAAAGCCAATGATACCTGTTTCTGGAGAAGATAAGAAACTGGTTTGGGCCGGTTCGGACCTTCACCAATCCCCTCCTGTTACTGTGTGTCCCACTGTATAAAGGACAGAGGCTCAGAGATATATCTTTGAGCAGCAACTTGGAAATATGACTTGTCCGTATTTTCAACTCTGCTCCTTCTTGCAAGAATAAATGACCTGATTGACGATTTTACACTTTGTGTCCAGTATAATTTTTCTAACATAATTGGTCCTTCGAGCAGGATCTCAAAACCTCGTCTTCTCTCCAGATTTAGGCCCGACACTGAGTCTGGGACTCTTTGCGAAAGTCCTCCGTCCTATTCTCAGACGAGAATAGTTTGGTAAATTGAGAGGCCAGGATCTGCTGGATAGAGGACAAGTGACGAGATCCAATTTGTTTTTAATCATCAGAATTAATTCAGGTAAGAAGATCGTATTCCATAGATTCGGTTTGAGTCCGGATTAGAATTTGGTTTGAGTCCAGATTAGAAGAGAGGTTCAGGTAGTAACCTTGGATCTAGGAACCTAAAACAGTCCTGAGTAAGACGCTTAAACGACTTATGTGCACGGATTTAGTTCCGGGAACTGAATCAGGGTTTAGGTGGTAAACCTTGGTTCGAGGAACCTAAAAAATCCTAAATAAATATATCTATAAACTCTAAAAATATAACAAGTCATATTTGCCAGGAACATCTGTTCCCTGGAAATCATAACAGAGGCGTAGAGCATGGTGTTCAGAGTTCCCATTCAGTGACAATCCTATAGAGCGAACTTAGATTGCTAATAATGCCAGTTATTATTGAAACGTATGATGAATACCTCTGGACTCTCCGGCTGGTCAATGTTTGTGTGCATCAGTCCAATCTGCCACATCTGCTCTGGACTCTTGTTTCCTTCAGTGCTGAGTGGATGATGGTTCCAGCCTTCTGAAAATATCTCTGGAGTCTGGGAGAAAGTAGGCAGTGTACACAGAACAGGTCCTCAGTAGATGAGATGTCCAGCAGTCCATCCTCCTCAGGGAGTGCAGTAAGTCATAGTACTTGATTGTAATTATGACTCGGAGATCAGATCAGAGACGTTCAATCCTATGAATGAGAATACAGTTTTAAACTGTGTGTATGGAACAATAGGCTTTAATATTGTTTGTCCAGCAGATGGTGAGGGAGAGGCCATGTTATAGCTTTTCCATATCTTGATGCATGGATGGAAATGATCTAATCTGCTTCTTGTTTGAAGAACGAACACAAAATTGTCTGATTGTATAGCGCAAAAAAATGGGAATTGGTTGTAAATTAAAAGTGTGGGAGACAATTTACTATCTTTTGTTTTAGTAAATTCAAATTTGTCCTAAAATAAAAGGAAAACAAAGAGTTTTACTGTGCAACTTTCCTTTAAAATGTGTATAAATGTGTTATTGTGTCTGCTCTGAACTATGTTTTAGTCGTGCTTTGTCTGTTTTATTTGTCATTTACAATAGCGAAAAACATAACTCATATATTTCTATATTCTCGTGGATCTGACCATTTTCTCATGACCTACAGATGTATTACAATTTACATTATCCACTAATTCGTATTGAGCAGACAGTCTGGTATTCGACCACTAGAGGGCAGCAAGTCTGTGTTGTATGTCGTCTATGTATGAAGCAAAGTGCCGACTCACTGTCAGAGACCTGTAGCAAAACAATAAAACATGAGGAATCTTCACACTACTGTTTATTTGTTTAACTCCTTTTATTGTGTCTCTTACAAACACAGCGGATCACGAGCAGGTAATAATATACCAAATGTTGTTTATTGCCTGATAACCTTCTAACTTCTGAACCCAGTGAGAGAAATATATTTTTGATATGTTGGTGTATCCATCCATCCATCCATTATCAGCCGCTTATCCGGGGTCGGGTCGCGGTGGCAGCAGGTTCAGCAGGCCGACCCAGGCTTCCCTCTCACCCGCAACACTTTCCAGCTCATTCTGGGGGACCCCGAGGCGTTCCAAGGCCAGCCGGGAGATATAATCCCTCCAGCGTGTCCTCGGTCTTCCCCGGGGTCTCCTACCAGTTGGACGTGCCTGGAAAACCTCTAATGGGAGGCGTCCAGGAGGCATCCTGACTAGATGCCCGAACCACCTCAGCTGACTCCTTTCGACACGAAGGAGCAGCGACTCGACTCCAAGCTCCCTCCTGATGTCCGAGCTCCTTACCCTATCTCTAAGGGTGAGCCCGGCCACCCTGCGGAGGAAGCTCATTTCGGCCGCTTGTATTCGAGATCTCGTTCTTTCGGTCACGACCCAGAGTTCGTGACCATAGGTGAGGGTTGGAACATAGACCGACCAGTAAATGGAGAGCTTCGCCTTCCGGCTCAGCTCCCTCTTCACCAGGACGGACCGGTACAGCGCCTGTTTTATTGCTGCAGCCGCACCGATCCGTCTGTCGATCTCCCGCTCCACCTTACCCTCACTCGTGAACAAGACCCCGAGATACTTGAACTCCTTCGCTTGGGGTAGGCAGTTTGTCCCCACCTGGAGGGAGCAATCCACCGGTTTCCGGCAGAGCACCATGGCCTCAGATTTGGAGGCGCTAACTCTCATCCCTGCCGCTTCACACTCGGCTGCAAAACGCCCCAGTGAATGCTGGAGGTCACAATCCGAGGAGGCAAACAAGACCACATCATCCGCGAACAGCAGAGAGGCGATCCCGAGACTCCCGAACCGGATCCTCTCCGCCCCCTGGCTGCGCCTAGATATCCTGTCCATGAAAGTCACGAACAGGACCGGTGATAAAGGGCAGCCCTGGCGGAGGCCAACACCCACCGGGAACGTGTCTGACTTACTACCGAGGATACGAACACAGCTCCTACTGCAGGCGTACAAAGACCGGATAGCCCGTGCCAACGGGTCCGGCACCCCATACTCCCGCAGCACCCCCCACAAAAACCCCCGAGGGACCCGGTCGAAAGCCTTCTCCAAGTCCACAAAGCACATGTAGACTGGTTGGGCAAACTCCCAGGACCCCTCCAGTAGTCTTGCAAGGGTAAAGAGCTGGTCCACTGTTCCACGACCGGGACGGAATCCGCACTGCTCGTCTTGAATCTGAGGTTCGACAAGCGGTCGGAGCCTCCCTTCCAGCACCCTGGCATAAGCTTTTCCCGGGAGGCTGAGCAGTGTGATGCCACGATAGTTTGAGCACACTCTCCGGTCCCCCTTCTTGTAGATGGGAACCACCACCCCGGTCTGCCAGTCCATGGGCACTGTTCCCGACCCCCATGCGACACTGAAAAGGCGTGTCAACCAAGACAGCCCAACAATGTCCAGCGCTTTCAGCATCTCAGGGCGGATCTCATCCACCCCTGGCGCCTTGCCACCAAGGAGCTTTTTGACTACCTTAGCGACCTCTGCCAGGGATATGGGAGAAACCACCCCAAAATCTTCCGGCGCTGCCCCCTCTCCGGGGGACATGTTAGCCGGGTTTAGGAGTTCCTCAAAGTGCTCTTTCCACCGCCCGACGATGTCCCCAGTCCGGGTCAGCAGTTCCCCCCCCCCTGCTGAGAACAGCCTGGGGTAGGCCCTGCTTTCCCTTCCTGAGCTGTCGGATGGTTTGCCAGAACTTCCTTGAGGCCAACCGAAAGTCCTTCTCCATGGCCTCCCCGAACTCCTCCCATGCCCGAGTTTTAGCATCCGCGACCATCGCAGCTGCAGCCCTTCTGGCCTGCCGGTACCCGTCAGCTGCTTCAGGAGACCCCTGGGCCAGCCAGGCCCGAAAGGCCTCCTTCTTCAGTTTGACGGCTTCCCTCACCCCCGGTGTCCACCACCGGGTTCTCGGGTTGCCGCCACGACAGGCACCGATGACCTTCTGGCCACAGCTCCGAGCAGCCGCGTCCACAATAGAGGCTTTGAACATGGTCCACTCGGGTTCCATGTCCCCAGCCTCCCTCGGGATTTGTGAGAAGTTCTTCCGGAGGTGGGAGTTGAAGACCTCCCGGACAGGGTCCTCCGCCAGACGTTCCCAGTTCACCCTCACTACACGTTTGGGCTTGCCAGGTCTTTCTAGCCGACTCCCCCGCCATCTGATCCAACTCACCACCAGGTGGTGATCAGTTGACAGCTCTGCTCCTCTCTTCACCCGAGTGTCCAAGACATACGGCCGCAGATCAGATGATACGACTACAAAGTCGATCATTGATCTCCGGCCTAAGGTGTTCTGGTACCAGGTACACTTATGAGCCACCTTATGCTCGAACATGGTGTTCGTTATGGACAAACTGTGGCTAGCACAGAAGTCCAACAACAAAACACCATTCGGGTTCAGATCGGGCAAGCCGTTCCTCCCAATCACGCCCCGCCAGGTTTCTCTGTCATTGCCCACGTGAGCGTTGAAGTCTCCCAGGAGAACTATGGAGTCGGCAGGCGGCGCCCTTTCCAGGACCCCTCCCACCGACTCCAAGAAGGCCGGATACTCCGAACTGCTGTTCGGTGCATAAGCACAGACAACAGTCAGAGCCTTACTCCCTGCAACCCGTAGGCGCAGGGAGGCAACCCTCTCGTTCTCCGGGGAAAACTCCAACATAGCGGCGCTCAGCCGGGGGCTCGTGAGTATCCCCACTCCCGCCCGGCGCCTCTCACCCTGGGCAACTCCAGAAAAGGACAAAGTCCAACCCTTCTCCAGGAGCTTGGTTCCAGAGCCCATGCTGTGCGTGGAGGTGAGCCCAACTAAATCTAGCTGGTACCGCTCCACCTCCTGCACCAGCTCCGGCTCTTTCCCCGCTAGCGAGGTGACGTTCCACGTCCCTAGAGCTAGTCTATGCTGCCGGCGATCGGCTCGCCCAGGTCTCCTGCCTGGCCCGCCGCCCGGTCTGCATAGCACCCGACCCCGATAATTCTCCCCGCGGGTGGTGGGTCCACGGGGTGACTGCTGCTCCATGTTGTTTCTTCGGGCTGAGCCCGACCGGGCCCCATGGGCGAAAGCCCGGCCACCAGACGCTCGCCGACGAGCTCCCCTCCTGGGTCTGGCTCCGGGAGGGTGCCCCGGTTTCCCTTGTCCGGGCGAGGTAACTTTAGTCCGTGGGCTGCAATTCATCAGGGTTTTTTGAATCGCTCTTAGTCTGGGCTCTCCCCCGAGACCTGTTTGCCTTGGGAGACCCTACCAGGGGCTGACGCCCCGGACAACATAGCTCCCAGGATCACTGAGCCACTCAAACTCCTCCACCACGTTAAGGTGGCGATTCATTGGAGGAGGATGTTGGTGTATTTGAATTTTAAATCAGAATTGCTTATAAAAAAAACAGCACATTAAAATATAACTTTAATAAGAACATGGCCTAAATGAAAGAAAGTATTTGCAATCGGCATCAACTCATCTATCTGCAGATATCTCCTGCCACGTGTTAATCACAGGGAGGTTCAGCCTTTTCTTGTGGGGCCCAACAGAAGTTGGTGTAGAGTAGACCTCATTATCCCCTCTGGGTGATACTTCCGCCGCACAGCACGGACATGCAGCGTATTGCTGGTGTAAGAAAACAGGAATCCAGACAGTTTATTAGGTAGGCTACACCTCGATGAAACAAATGCAGTCTACTGTTTAAAAATGTACCTACAAATCCTGTCTTCATGATTGGTATAAGATTTTAGAGCTTCAACTTCATGATCATTTTTGGAAGAATGTACTTTGTGGGGCTGTATTGCAAAAATACTTTTGACTGCATTAAACTCAACAAGCAACGTTTTTCTTTTTTTCTCTGCAAATTAGTGGGCGTTACCTTTGAGAAGAGAGTCTTGTATTATGGGAATGTTTGTATTTTTTTTTTTTACATAAGTTTAGCTTAACTCAAAAACATAACAGCCAAGCCACACAATGGTAAGATTAATGTGTTATATTACAACATTATGTGTATATTAAAACACTGTCAGTCTTATTATGACAAACAAGGCTTCTATGATGCTAATTCACTTGTGAATTTGGCAATTATATCTTGTGTAAACATAAAAACAGCAGATACAATGTGCTAGCTTAAATTAAGCCTCGTTTTGAGCTAACGTTAGCTGATTATTAGCATCACGTGATTCGGTCACATAGCGTTCTGTTAGCAAGCATTGAGTGATTACGTCAAAAGTGTATTTTTTACCTGATGTTCAGGAGCATGTGGCTTCATCTCACAGGGTCGACGTGAGCACATTACTTGAACATATTGGATTTAAATATTGTAGAAGACATATAAACTGTATTTTTTAATTTACTGCATTATTATAGCTAGCTAACACTCAACAATTAATTCCGATGTCTTCATTATTGTTGGTGAGCTAGTGTTTATTTAGTTATTACTTGTGTTAATTGTGATATAGCTGTTTTATCTTGTTTTTTTTCAAAGTGTTTGTTGTCTTTAAAACGTCCACACATCTGCAGCACAATAACGAAAATATCGACAGTTGTGAACGCAACCGGAACTCATTCATTAAAGTGCTCCTATTTTGAAAGCTTCACCGGAAAGACATAGTTTTTTTAAGTAAAATAAAATAAAATCTGGCTGGTCAGCAATTTTCAACAGATGTTCTTTTAAATACATTTAAACACAAAATGTCTAATTCAGATCATATCTATACGATTGAGGGATTTCCTCCACGTGGCTCTCAACATGGCGACGGCTGAGGCTAGGAGCTAACAGTGCTAACAGTGAGGGCACACACACACACACACACACATACACTGAGACGTAAACAAAGTACAGAAGAACTCAGATGACAACACACAAAGAGGGAGCGCGACTTCATTCTCTACTATATATCTTTACATAGAAAATAGTTGTTTGCTGCTATATCAATGCTCCGAATTTCACATTTGGACCCCTTAATAATCGGCCTATTATTCTTTTAGATAATCAAGTCAGTGTTTTGTCTTTAAAAATATAAAAAAATAGGTTCCTACAGACCACGGTGACATCTTTAGATTGCTTGTTTTATTGACCAACACTCTCGAATCTAAAGATAAAACATGACACAAACCTTCACAATTGAATTACTGGAACAAGGGAATGTTTTGCATTGTTGCTTGATAGAGATACTTTGAAGGTTAATCAATTATAATAATAGTTGCAGAATATCATCCTGTCATCAACTAATTGATTAATTGAACAATTACTTCAGTCCACAACCCAAAGATGTAGATGTATAACAGAGAAAAGCAAATCTTGACAAATTCTTTATTTAAATTGTTGTCAGTTTATTGTCTTTTTAATATCATAAACCAATCAATTAATCGACTTATCGTTTCAGCATCAAATCATGACAAATGATCATGTTGATCATTACTGCCCTGTATTTAGATTAAACCACCACACAAAGGCTGCACTTCTTCCAGTTTGACTTAGCCACTCGTGAAAGCTTTGTATTCGAGAGAAAATTGTTCCGAACAATATGTCACAACCTTTTATTCACAGTTGAATGAAAACTGCCAGGATGAAGGTTTAACGGGTTCCACAAGGGGTCTCTTATGTTTGTCCACATAACTCGTAATACAAACACTGGAACATAATGACAGCGTGAAACACAGGTTGTTTTGTTCATTCCATTGCTTTCAGCCCCAGGTTAAGGATTCCCACTTCAGGGTTATACAGTAATGTTAAACCTCCCAGTGCAAGTTATTTAAATCCAATTTGACGTTTCTTTATTGACACTTTTTCTTCTTTGGCGATACTCCTCAAAATGTTAGTACATATAACCCCTACAGCTTGAAAGATGTTACTTCATTTGTATAAAATTGCCCTGCTTTTTAAGTGTATGAGTGTCATTTCACCATCAGTCTTATTTGCACTGACTTTAAGACCCTCATTTCCATATATGGACACAGAAATACAGGCTTAAATAAATGAAGAAATACGTGTGGACACATAAATACAGACATAAATAAATGAAGAAATACAGAAATAGATGTATTTAATGATGTCCTGTTTAGGTATCAACTTATATGTATTTATTCCTGTATTTATTCATGCATTTATTTATTTATACTTAAGTCGTTTTCTGTCCTCCATCCTTTCCTCATTGATGAAGGGGTGATATTAGTTTTATAGGGAGAGAGTCCTTTGAGATCTGGTTGGGAGTTTGCCTAACCAGTCTACATGTGCTTTGTAGACTTGGAGAAGGCCTTCGACCGGGAGTATGGGGTGCCAAACCCGTTGGCACGGGCCATCCGGTCTCTGTACGCCTGCAGTAGGAGCTGTGGTCGTATCTTCCAGGGTGCGGAGAAGATCCCGTTCGGGAGTCTCGGGATCGCCTCTCTGCTGTTCGCGGATGATGTGGTCCTGTTTGCCTCCTCGGACCGTGACCTCCAGCATTCACTGGGGCGTTTTGCAGCCGAGTGTGAAGCGGCAGGGATGAGAGTTAGCACCTCCAAATCTGAGGCCATGGTGCTCTGCTGGAAACCGGTGGATTGCTCCCTCCAGGTGGGGACAAACTGCCTACCCCAAGTGAAGGAGTTCAAGTATCTCGGGGTCTTGTTCACGAGTGAAGGTAAGGTGGAGCGGGAGATCGACAGGCGGATCGGTGCGGCTGCAGCTGTAAAACAGGCGCTGTACCGGTCCGTCTTGGTGAAGAGGGAGCTGAGCCGGAAGGCAAAGCTCTCCATTTACTGGTCGGTCTACGTTCCAACCCTCACCTACGTCCACGAACTCTGGGTCGTGACCGAAAGAACGAGGTCTCGGATACAAGCGGCCGAAATGAGCTTTCTCCGTAGGGTGGCCGGCCTCAGTCTTAGAGATAGGGTAAGGATGGTTCGGGCATCTAGTCAGGATGCCTCCTGGACGCCTCCTATTAGAGGTTTTCCAGGCACGTCCAACTGGTAGGAGGCCCCGGAAAAGACCAAGGACACGCTGGAGGGATTATATCTCCCGGCTGGCCTTGGAACGCCTCGGGATCCCCCAGAATGAGCTGGAAAGTGTTGCGGGTGAGAGGGAAGGCTGGGTCGGCCTGCTGAACCTGCTGAACCTGCTGCCACCGCGACCCGACCCCGGATAAGCGACTGATAATGGATGGATGGATGATTAAGGTGGACTCATGATGAGAATACAGAGAATCACACATCATTTCTTTTCACTGCTCCAATTGATTGAACTTCTGATTATGAATAATACATACATACTGATCCGCCCATACACATATTCAAACTCCTATATGGTAATCTAGACATACATGTATATACACAAATATAGTACATATATCCTCATAAGTATGTATTTATCTGTATACTATACTGCCAGCAGGCATATTTAAATAAATATAATCTGATTGATTTGGGTGATGAAGCACTTCAAATTTGCCGATACATTTTCCCAACACATTTAACGCATTTAACTTGTCTGATATATTTGCGATGCTTATGTCTCGCAGCGGGGGTGGTGTTAAGCTGCGTTCACACCAACAACGTTGCAAACGCGTTGCGAATATTCACTGTATATTTGCTGTGAATGATTAAGCTATTGTTTATGATCATCTCCTGCTTGTCAGCGGAGAGAAAAAAAAGATGTTCCTCTGAGTTAATTTGCCATTGTACTGCTAGAACATCGTGGTGTCAGTGCTCGATTATAATCCCTTCTGAAGAGTAGCGGGCACGCGCATTTATCCAGATGAGTGACTTCTGATTAGAATTAATGAGACCATTTCTGCACGGATCAGCCGTGGAGAAACCGAGTTAGCCTGACGTCAATCATCTTGCTAATTTAAGCTGGATAATAGGACATTTGCTCGACTTTGTTGAGCCAGGTACGAGAAATAGGGCCCTGGTGAATGCCGCCTTGTTATGTGTGTGACACGACTTGCTTTCACAGACTGAGCCCATGATTAGTGACGCTCTCGTGTAAAATCAGTGAGGTTCACTTCACCAGAACATCAAGACACGTCACAGACGGTCAACGTCGCCTTACCATTTATTAAAACACATTTACAACACAAATCAATAAATTCTATTAAAAAGACAAACAAATGAACAATATATGCTCTTTGCACCAGCGGTGGTGCGCTTTCCGGATCCAATTCACGTTGAAGAACTTCCGCTCCCAGGGCCAGCGTTGGTTGGTGACAGACAGTCCAGTTGGTCTTGGGTTGTGCTCTCTACGGGACTCCCCTAAACAGGTGCAGAACTTCCCTTGAAAACAACTACAGGGTTTGGTGGAGTGGTATTTTTTATTTTATTTTTACCATTGTGTAAAAATACCCAAACACGTCACAGACAGCCAATGTTGCCTTATCATTTATTAAACAATACAACACATCAATACATTCTAATAAAAATGAAAACTACTCTCAAAATGACAAACAAATGAACAATGTAACTAACTATTTACAACACAAATCAATAAAATTAAAACAACTATTAAAAAGACAAACAAACGAATGATATAACTAACTACAACATTATTAAGCACTATTTACAACACACACCAATACATTCTAATAAAAATGAAAACTACTATCAAAAAGACAAACAAATGAACAATATAACTAACTATTTACAACACAAATCAATAAAATTAAAACAACTATTAAAAAGACAAACAAACGAATAATATAACTAACTAGAACATTATTAAACACTATTTACAACACACATCAACACATTCTAATAAAAATGAAAACTACTATCAAAAAGACAAACAAATGAACAATATAACTAACTATTTACAACACAAATCAATAAAATTAAAACAACTATTAAAAAGACAAACAAACGAATAATATAACTAACTAGAACAATATTAAACACTATTTACAACACACATCAATACATTCTAATAAAAATGAAAACTACTATCAAAAAGACAAACAAATGAACAATATAACTAACTATTTACAACACAAATAAATTCTAATAAAATATGATGGGCCCCACCAAAGTCAATGAGCTTTATTTTCCACGGATGTAACTCTTGATTGACGAGCATAACATTATTAATTTTTATGTCAGAGCGAGTGATACCAATGCTGATACAAATGAACAATATAACTAACTATTTATAACACAAATCAATAAAATTAAAACAACTATTAAAAAGACAAACAAACGAATAATATAACTAACTAGAACATTATTAAACACTATTTACAACACACATCAATACATTCTAATAAAAATGAAAACTACTATCAAAAAGACAAACAAATGAACAATATAACTAACTATTTACAACACAAATCAATAAAATTAAAACAACTATTAAAAAGACAAACAAACGAATAATATAACTAACTAGAACAATATTAAACACTATTTACAACACACATCAATACATTCTAATAAAAATGAAAACTACTATCAAAAACACAAGCAATAGAACAATATAACTAACTATTTACAACACAAATCAATAAAATTAAAACAACTATTAAAAAGACAAACAAACGAATAACATAACTAACTAGAACATTATTAAACACTATTTACAACACACACCAATACATTCTAATAAAAATGAAAACTACTATCAAAAAGACAAACAAATGAACAATATAACGTACTATTTACAACACAAATCAATAAAATTAAAACAACTATTAAAAAGACAAACAAACGAATAATATAACTAACTAGAACATTATTAAACACTATTTACAACACACATCAATACATTCTAATAAAAATGAAAACTACTATCAAAAAGACAAACAAATGAACAATATAACTAACTATTTACAACACAAATAAATTATAATAAAATATGATGGGCCCCACCAAAGTCAATGAGCTTTATTTTCCACGGATGTAACTCTTGATTGACGAGCATAACATTATTCATTTTTATGTCAGAGCGAGTGATACCAATGCTGATACAAATGAACAATATAACTAACTATTTATAACACAAATCAATAAAATTAAAACAACTATTAAAAAGACAAACAAACGAATAATATAACTAACTAGAACATTATTAAACACTATTTACAACACACATCAATACATTCTAATAAAAATGAAAACAACTACTATCAAAAAGACAAACAAATGAACAATATAACTAACTATTTACAACAAAAATCTATAAAATTAAAACAGCTATTAAAAAGACAAACAAACGAATAATATAACTAACTAAAACATTATTAAACACTATTTACAACACACATCAATACATTCTAATAAAAATGAAAACTACTATCAAAAAGACAAACAAATGAACAATATAACTAACTATTTACAACACAAATCAATAAAATTAAAACAACTATTAAAAAGACAAACAAACGAATAATATAACTAACTAGAACAATATTAAACACTATTTACAACACACATCAATACATTCTAATAAAAATGAAAACTACTATCAAAAAGACAAACAAATGAACAATATAACGTACTATTTACAACACAAATCAATAAAATTAAAACAACTATTAAAAAGACAAACAAACGAATAATATAACTAACTAGAACATTACTAAGCACTATTTACAACACACATCAATACATTCTAATAAAAATGAAAACTACTATCAAAAACACAAGCAAATGAACAATATAACTAACTATTTACAACACAAATCAATAAAATTAAAACAACTATTAAAAAGACAAACAAACGAATAATATAACTAACTAGAACATTATTAAACACTATTTACAACATACATCAATACATTCTAATAAAAATGAAAACTACTATCAAAAACACAAGCAAATGAACAATATAACTAACTATTTACAACACAAATCAATAAAATTAAAACAACTATTAAAAAGACAAACAAACGAATAATATAACTAACTAGAACATTATTAAACACTATTTACAACACACATCAACACATTCTAGTAAAAATGAAAACTACTATCAAAAAGATAAACAAATGAACAATATAACGTACTATTTACAACACAAATCAATAAAATTAAAACAACTATTAAAAAGACAAACAAACAAATAATATAACTAACTAGAACATTATTAAACACTATTTACAACACACATCAATACATTCTAATAAAAATGAAAACTACTATCAAAAAGACAAACAAATGAACAATATAACTAACTATTTACAACACAAATCAATAAATTCTAATAAAATATGATGGGCCCCACCAAAGTCAATGAGCTTTATTTTCCACGGATGTAACTCTTGATTGACGAGCATAACATTATTCATTTTTATGTCAGCGCGAGTGATACCAATGCTGATACAAATGAACAATATAACTAACTATTCATAACACAAATCAATAAAATTAAAACAACTATTAAAAAGACAAACAAACGAATAATATAACTTACTAGAACATTATTAAACACTATTTACAACACACATCAATACATTCTAATGAAAATGAAAACAACTACTATCAAAAAGACAAACAAATGAACAACATAACTAACTATTTACAACAAAAATCAATAAAATTAAAACAACTATTAAAAAGACAAACAAACGAATAATATAACTAACTAAAACATTATTAAACACTATTTACAACACACATCAATACATTCTAATAAAAATGAAAACAACTACTATCAAAAAGACAAACAAATGAACAATATAACTAACTATTTACAACACAAATCAATAAAATTAAAACAACTATTAAAAAGACAAACAAACGAATAATATAACTAACTAGAACATTATTAAACACTATTTACAACACACATCAATACATTCTAATAAAAATGAAAACTACTATCAAAAAGACAAACAAATGAACAATATAACGTACTATTTACAACACAAATCAATAAAATTAAAACAACTATTAAAAAGACAAACAAACAAATGATATAACTAAGTAGAACATTATTAAACACTATTTACAACACACATCAATACATTCTAATAAAAATGAAAACTACTATCAAAAAGACAAACAAATGAACAATATAACTAACTATTTACAACACAAATCAATAAAATTAAAACAACTATTAAAAAGACAAACAAACGAATAATATAACTAACTAGAACATTATTAAACACTATTTACAACACACATCAATACATTCTAATAAAAGTGAAAACTACTATCAAAAAGACAAACAAATGAACAATATAACTAACTATTTACAACACAAATCATTAAAATTAAAACAACTATTAAAAAGACAAACAAACAAATAATATAACTAATAAAAAGGAATCCTCCTCGCCAGGATATTCCTCGAGTGTTCAAGAATTGACAGAACAGGTTATATTACAGTTAAGGTTATTTATTTAGCAATTACACACATACATGAAATGCATAACTACAAGGCCTTGGACTCAGCTCCCCTGATGGTCTGCTCTGCATACAGTCTGCACACAGCCAGCACACCCCCAGAATGAGAGTGGTCAATACATTCTAATAAAATTAAAACTATTAAAAAAGACAAATAAACAAACAATATAATTAATTTGAACATTTGCTCGTGGTCATTTATGGATGAAGTTTACACTCTGCCCAAGTCGGAAGGGCACCGGACACCGGTAGCAGCTTTGCAGACTGGGTGCCCCCCTGATAGGCCGCAAGGTGAATCATGAAAAGTCTTTTAGAAAATGATTCCCGCTCCATAGTCGTGCATCTACACAATCTTTAGTTCATAAAAAAGAACGAGTTGTGCTTAGCTACCAAAAAAAAGTTTGTCGCTGAATTTCCAGTCGATTCTCGCTGCGTCTATGTTTTATGCAAAACTATTTTCTTCAGAGTGTAATAGGATCTTGGTCGCGAGTGGTGGCACGGTTCGACACCAAATAAGGTAGCTGATTTTTGTCAACAGTTGCAAGATGGCGGCCACCATGCTTTCATCGAGCACGGACGACAAAGAAAATACACCGAAGTGTCTTAATACGTCGAAAAGCAAATATTGTTTTATGCATATTACTTAAGTCAAGCACGAGGAGGTACATTATTTCACCACTGCATGATGGAATACATACAGGACAAGCCTACAAAAGTGGCTCGGGTTGAAGGGTGAGTCTCGGGACGTGGCGGAGAACTTCAAACACTGTGTTGATGTGGAGTTTGACAATATTCCCGAGGATGCTGGCTTCTATCACACATGTTTTCGTAGATTTACGGACAAAAACGCCATCGCAACGGTGGAAAGACGTCTCGCACGTGAGAGACAAGAAGCTACGCAAGACCACGAGGCCATTCCATCGACTTCTAGCAGCACGAGTACAACAAAAAAACAGATAGTTGTAGTTATAGTGTCATTTCTAGAATGACTTTCTGTGTCGAGTTTGGAAGGTTAAGCTCAAAAGCTGACTTGATGTCTATGACCACTGCATTTCAAAAAAATGTTGACACGAATGTCTCGCTTGGAGGAACAGGTATATCACGTTCCTCGTCCGATTGTTCATAATCAGTACCATTATAAACTGAGTTGACCTCAAGATGGTCTTCATGTTCAGACACATCCTCCTTTAAATCACTGTCGTGATCGAGGATGTGCTCCAGAGTCTCCAGGGCTGTCATCCTTTAGCTTCTGTTGCTCATGTTGTCCTCCAGTAAGCTGCTGCGTAGTTGGGAGGACTCCTAACTAAAGCCTAGTTTATGGTTCTCCGTCACGTCGACGGCGTACCTACGGCGTCGACGTGACGCCGTCGTCGTTGCGCCGTCGTTCGAAGTTCTGCGTCGAGGGACTGCGTTGCTCTGCAATTAACCGCCATGCTGCCAGGGGGGTGTGCCTGTGTGGCTGTGTGGTTTCAGGGGTTATAGCCGAATTCCGGTCACAGTAAACAATGGCGACCAAGTTGGAGCGGCTGCATTAAATTTGGAGCTCATCAATATTGAAGAGCAAATGCTTATATTGCAAATGTTGAAGTGCAGGCGACAGAGAAGACGTTTGCGGAGGTGGTCTGTACGACCACTAAACCGGTCGAGGCTGGGAAAAAGCAACTGCCGGAAATTACGTTCTGAGCGGACCAACCACGTCATCGCAACGCGTAGTTAGGATTTTTTGGAGGTGCGCGTCAGGCTACGGCGCGTCGACGGCGTAGTTACGGCGTAGGGGTCTGCGTCGACGGCGTAGGTACGGCGTAGGGGTCTGCATTGACGGCGTAGGTACGGCGTAGGGGTCTGCGTCGACGGCGTAGGTACGGCGTAGGTACGGCGTCGACCTGACGGAGAACCATAAATTAGGCTTAAGCAACCGTTTTCTATATTTCGCCCCTCACCTGCTGAGTGTGGGCAGAGTTTTGCCGCGAAAAAAATAAATGGTTCCCTTCAAAACTGTAAATGTCTCGTTAAATCGGGCGATTTTCCACACCTCTTAGCGACTCTCTTTTTTGTCAAAAGATACTAGCGACAAATCTAGCGACTTGAGCCCCTCCGCTGTCCCAACGCTCTCACAGGGCGGTCAGTCTCACATGAGCCTTGCGAGACTTCACTCACTCCGCATCCAGACTGAAAATTAATCGCGCATGAAACATGGTGGGAGGGAGTAAGTAAGGCCATTTCTCAATACCAAGTACGCCAAGTCCAGAATTGTGTACTTTTTGGAGTTTGGACTCCAGAAGGATGGGAGGTATGGAGGACAGAAAATTACTTAAGTATAAATAAATGCATGAATGAATACAGTAATAAATAAATGCTTAAATAAATGTATAAATAAATACAGGAATAAATAAATAAATGCTTAAATACATGTATAAATAAATACATGAATACATAAATAAATGCATAAATACATGTATTAATAAATACAGGAATAAATAAATATAAGTTGATACCTAAACAGGATATCATTAAATACATCTATTTCTACATTTCTGTATTTCTTCATGTCTGTATTTATGTGTCCACACGTATTTCTTCATTTATTTATGCCTGTATTTATGTGTCCTTATATGCAAATGAGCTGGGGCGGTCGAACCTTATTGTTAAACAGGATTGGTCAAGTTGGGGAGTAAAGAAATATACTCAAAAATCCTGGGAGGTGGTGTGGGGAATAATGCCCGGAGTCCAGAAAGAGTTATACTAATAATGATTTAATTAAAGAATGATGACAGAACAGCTTTTGCAATCCCGATCTGGGTCCCTCCTTCCTCAGCGAACTCTACCGACCACCCGTCCGTGTCGCTCGCGTCACCGGAGAGAAGAGACCGCTCGCTCCCATGCAAGTAAGTTTTTCCAAATCTGCAATAACATTTACTTCATGACCAAAAATGCAAATTTACAACTAATACAATATAAAATACTTCCTGGGCTGCCTCGTCCCATTATCCCCTTCACTGTGCTTACTAGGAGACATTTCAACAATACACCTCAGCAAAACAAACCGCGGATTACTCCTCGTGGCCTTAACTATCGCCAAGAAAACTATCCTCATGAACTGGAAATTGAGGAATAACATACACATCACACACTGGAAAAACCTAATGATCGAATACATTTCAATGGAAAATCTAACCCCCTCCATCATTTACAATACAACAGAACACCACCCCATCTGGTCATCCTTCACTATGTTTTTACAAACTTGACCCATTCTATTAATATCCATATTTTTGTCTTTTTTAGCCTGAAACCCAATTGAAACCCACGTACATGCATACACGCTTACGCACATATATATAAATATGCTCTTATTTATACTTTATTTTTTTGTTTTTAATTTTATTTTTAGATGAAATAATAAACACACACAGACACACACATCGTACTTCTATACCACACACCGTACTTGAATATATGTTTTGCTGGCTTGTGTCTCACTGTTTTGTCGTCCTCTTGATGTTATGTCTATGTATTGTCTTTTTATTTTTACAATAAAAGAATGAATAAAATAAAAAATTGTTTGTTTTCTACACAGTCGCGGAGCTTAGAGCCCTTCCTATTGGTGAAAAGTCCTGTTTTATCACCTGAAGTATCACTTTACTCATTCATTGGCCTGCAGCTTCAGGGGCGGAGCTATTCTTCTTCTTCTTTAGAAAAGGGTAGATTCTATCATCTCAAAAGTCAATGTTCAGCTCCGCCACCTCAGACGAACAAGATAACTACAATTCCTTAAAGTGACCGTTCACTGTTCCAGCAACATGCAAGATTGTCTAACATCCATTTACACATTAATCATTATACGGTAATAAAAACAGTGACCTTCATATGCATACAATTACAAATCCTTCATAATAATATCCCTTATTAATTATCATATTTCTTGTGCATTGTAATGTACACATAAACAATTTCTTTCTTACATGTGCAAGTTTAAATTTGACCAATTAAGTTATAAAAACCCTTCCGGAGCAAGACAGAAGCAATCGATCCCTAGCACATGGCCCCTGTAGACCAAGTCAAAAAGCTGTCTAGGCTAGCAGCACTCATGGCTTCAACCTGGCTGAGCAGCTTGAGAACTGTAAGTTTCTGTTTAAACTTTTAACGTTAGGCAGCATAACAACAGCAGTTGTTTAGCTACCTAAATACTGTTGGTCAAGGTGCCAACATACTAACGTTATTTTAAGATGAACTTGGGAGCCATGTGGCGCTCACTGCTTTTTTATATTTTTTTGCAGCATCAAGAATCGCAAACAACCCAAGTTCCCCTCCAGGGCCACAAAACATAACACCCAGGCAGCCAGTGGATCGTAGGCTTCTGCAGGGAACATGTTTCCATGTTCAATCCCTTGTGTAGACTAAATAACTATTGCCGTGACGAGTGATTTATTTATTCATGCTGTGCGTCATGTGTGCTAGAATTTAGTTGGCCAACACGTTTCTTCTGCAACGTCCTTATTCTCTTGCACTGATTATAGTTTATGCTCAAGCTTCACTTGATTCTAGCCGAGGTTTCAAGACTGTTTGGTCGGTACAGTGGAGGAAGGACGACGACAAGGAGGCGAACTGTTGCTGCTCCTGCACAAGTTCATTCGTACATTCACTCTTTCTGTTGTATTGAGGATGAAAATGCGTCCTTAGTCCCCAACTGATACGCTAAAGATAGACTTGCTGCTGCAGGACTAGGAGAAAAAGTCTTACATTCCAAAGTATGTCAGGCATCATGATTGACAGACGTATTTTTCATGAATTAAGTAACCTTTCCAGTTTGATCGGTTGATTGTATTATTATCCTCTATTTTCAGGTACTCCTACCAATCCAGATGATTTAGAGAATTTATTAAAAAAACTCAAGACACATGGCCTTTACGTTCGTTGACATATTTTGTGTAATACAGTATTGTAAAACTATTTGGTAAATAGTTAGCTCCACGCTGTGGGTATTCTGATCAGTACTTAACAGATCATTTATATCAGACCGACTCATCAGAGTTGAAGTTCAGATGTTGTCTTTCACATTTTGTCTTTTTTGTGCTATACACAGATGAATGTTGAGTTTATTAATTATTGCCAATTAGTTCAAGATTAGTAATCTGCTTTGCTTTTTTTTGTGATGCAAATGTTTTGCAGGTCCTTGGAAGAACCTCAAGACAAGTTAAATAGTTACGAAGAGGGTTAAAAGAGACAGTGATCTGGCCTTTGCTAACTGAGAGGAAAGACACAATTCCCCTCCTCTTTCCAAGAGCATCTGGTTTACAGTGCACACCACAGGTCAGTGACCCTTTGATGCCGAGTCAGAAACACTCCTCTGAACTCGCACAAATTACTTTCTCAGAAATGACATGTGTTTTCTACTCTTTGGCAGCCATTGGTTTCAGTTAATTACAATAAACATAAACATTGTGAGATGTGAAACATTGCAGGGAAATAATTTGATCCCTTTGTTCCCATTTTAAATTAAACCTACATCACTACATAAGCAAGTACTGCTCAAACATGGTTGTCCTGAAGTTTTTGCAAGGTGAGTTTCATAGAAATGAACTGACCTTAATTGCTGCCTAAAAGGAAGGGAACCAATTCAAAACATGTTTTACAATGCAAAAACCTCAATTACGGTTCTTTAAAATAACAACAATGCCTGATTTAATTAAAGTTATATTATTGGAATTGAATATGTCTCATTTTCCTTTCTGCTGTTTTATTGTGCTTTCTATTCTCTTGTTTGTTTTGAAACAAGTGTTAACTGATAGTATAAAATCAATCTGTCAGATGGTCTTGGAGAAGATAAAGTGGCCAACAGAAGATGAGGACGAAGACAGTGATGTCTCTTTGGGGGCAGACTTGTCATGGTTCAGCGCCACACTTTTCTTTAAGTTATTTTCATCCTGTCTGCCTGTCTGTTTACTAACTGTCCTGTCATTTCAGATCCTGCTGCACGCCCCCTTCATCAGTCACTCCCTCCTCGTCAGCCCTCATTACTTGCACCTGGTCCATCCCTGTCTCACCTGTTGCACATCCCCTCATTAGTCTTCACTACTTAGGTCCCCTCACTTGCCCCCTGCCAGATTGTCTTGTGTTTTTGAACCTAGCTCTCCAGCGTTCCTTGTGTGTAACCTGAAGTTACCTGTTGAGTAAAGGAATCATATTCTGTACCTCTGCCTTCCTGAGTTGTGCTTTTGGGTCATCGAGCCGTTACATTACAATCTGGCCAATCATGGACCCAGCACAACCTTCTGCAGCAAGCCGGTTCGAGAGGATCGAGAATGCCCTCCAGCAGCACGAGGCGCAGATGGTCCGCTTCGCTGCGGAGACACGGCGGTTTGCAGCAGTCCAGGAGCAGGCTATGACGGCGATGACCGCCCAGATGCTACAACTGACGACGGTCCTGACCCAGCTGGTAGCCGCTGCGCCGTCTCCTGCCTCTCCACCTCTGGCCTCTCCACCTTCGGTCTCACCGGCGCCTGTGCCAACACACGAGCCTCGTGTGGGTACCCCGGAGCGCTACGCTGGAGAACCTGAGGGCTGCAACCCATACATCACCAACTGCTCCATCCTGTTCTCTCTGCAGCCCCACACCTTTGCCTCGGAGGAGGCTAGCACCTGGTCCATCCCTGTCTCACCTGTAGCACATTCCCTCATTAGTCTTCACTACTTAGGTCCCCTCACTTCCACTTGTCCCCTGCCAGATTGTCTTGTGTTTTTGAACCTAGCTCTCCCTGTGTGTTACCTGTTCAGTAAAATAATTATTTTCTTTATCTCTGTCTTCCGAAGTCGTGCTTTTGGGTCCTTGCGTAATCCGACCGTTACACTGGGAGGTTTAACATTACTGTATAACCCTGAAGTGGGAATCCTTAACCTGGGGCTGAAAGCAATGGGATAAACAAAACAACCTGTGTTTCACGCTGTCATTATGTTCCAGTGTTTGTATTACGAGTTATGTGGACAAACACAAGAGACCCCATGTGGAACCCGTTAAACCTTCATCCTGGCAGTTTTCATTCAACTGTGAATAAAAGGTTCTGACATATTGTTCGGAACAATTTTCTCTCGAATACAAAGCTTTCACGAGTGGCTAAGTCACACTGGAAGAAGTGCAGCCTTTGTGTGGTGATTTAATCTAAATACAGGGCAGTAATGATCAACATGATCATTTGTCATGATTTTATGCTGAAACGATAAGTTGATTAATTGATTGTATGATATTAAAAAGACAATTAACTGACAATTTAAATAAAGAATTTGTCAAGATTTGCTTTTCTCTGTTATACATCTACATCTTTGGGTTGTGGACTGAAGTAATTGTTCAATTAATCAATTAGTTGATGACAGGATGATATTCTGCAACTATTATTATAATTGATTAACCTTCAAAGTATCTCTATCAAGCAACAATGCAAAACATTCCCTTGTTCCAGTAATTCAATTGTGAAGGTTTGTGTCATGTTTTATCTTTAGATTCGAGAGTGTTGGTCAATAAAACAAGCAATCTAAAGATGTCACCGTGGTCTGTAGGAACCCATTTTTTATATTTTTAAAGACAAAACACTGACTTGATTATCTAAAAGAATAATAGGCTGATTATTAAAGGGTCCAAATGTGAAATTCGGAGCATTGATATAGCAGCAAACAACTATTTTCTATGTAAAGATATATAGTAGAGAATGAAGTCGCGCTCCCTCTTTGTGTGTTGTCATCTGAGTTCTTCTGTACTTTGTTTACGTCTCAGTGTATGTGTGTGTGTGTGCCCTCACTGTTAGCACTGTTAGCTCCTAGCCTCAGCCGTCGCCATGTTGAGGAAATCCCTCAATCGTATAGATATGATCTGAATTAGACATTTTGTGTTTAAATGTATTTAAAAGAACAACTGTTGAAAATTGCTGACCAGCCAGATTTCATTTTATTTTATTTAAAAAAACTATGTCTTTCCGGTGAAGCTTTCAAAATAAGAGCACTTTAATGGATGAGTTCCGGTTGCGTTCACAACTGTCGATATTTTTGTTATTGTGCTGCAGATGTGTGGACGTTTTAAAGACAACAAACACTTTGAAATAAAACAAGATAAAACAGCTATATCACAATTAACACAAGTAATAACTAAATAAACACTAGCTCACCAACAATAATGAAGACATCGGAATTAATTGTTGAGGGTTAGCTAGCTATAATAATGCAGTAAATTAAAAAATACAGTTTATATGTCTTCTACAATATTTAAATCCAATATGTTCAAGTAATGTGCTCACGTCGACCCTGTGAGATGAAGCCACATGCTCCTGAACATCAGGTAAAAAATACACTTTTGACGTAATCACTCAATGCTTGCTAACAGAACGCTATGTGACCGAATCACGTGATGCTAATAATCAGCTAACGTTAGCTCAAAACGAGGCTTAATTTAAGCTAGCACATTGTATCTGCTGTTTTTATGTTTACACAAGATATAATTGCCAAATTCACAAGTGAATTAGCATCATAGAAGCCTTGTTTGTCATAATATGACTGAGAGTGTTTTAATATACACATAATGTTATAATATAACACATTAATCTTACCATTGTGTGGCTTAGCTGGTATGTTTTTGAGTTAAGCTAAACTTACGTAAAAAAAAAAAATACAAACATTCCCATAATACAAGACTCTCTTCTCAAAGGTAACGCCCACTAATTTGGAGAGAAAAAAAGAAAAACGTTGCTGGTTGAGTTTAATGCAGTCAAAAGTATTTTTGCAATACAGCCCCACAAAAGTATCATGAAGTTGAAGCTCTAAAATCTTATACCAATCATGAAAACAGGATTGTAGGTACATTATTAGACAGTAGACTGCATTAGTTTTTCCGAGGTGTACTTAATAAACTGTCTGGATTCCTGTTTTCTTGCTTATATGCATGAAAAACATGAATATTACACAAACCATATTTAGACATGATAGGCTACCTTCTACTTTACAGTTCCATTCCTTTGAAATCTCACAAAAGCTGAATCAGACAGCCTGAGCGTGACTACGAACTGTGACACAGGAACGGCACATTTCAAGGAAAAGATTGCACAGTTTAGCAGGATTTAAATGGAATTAGACCTCTCTAAACGTCAATCAGGCACCGCTGCTCCCTCTTCGTCTCCATGTGGGATTCAGATGATGTGTGAATGTAGTCAGTCTCGTACAGTGGAGGACTTATTCAAAATAATCGGCTCGACAATTAAATGACAACTTCTCCAGAGATCTGTGTTTTTTTTTTCATATACACACACACACACACACACACACACACACACACACACACACACACACACACACACACACAGAATGCCGGCCGGCCTTAAAATAGCCTCTTTCTTCTCAGAGAAATGTTCCTCTTTCAGCTTTCCTCCCGGTTTAACCTTGAGCGTGGCACATTTCCAGTGAGTAGCAGAGGGCATCTCAGCATAAACTGTCAGCATCACCCAGAGGTGGTAATACGGAGGTCTACACCAACTTCTGTTGGGCCCCACAAGAAAAGGCTGAACCTCCCTGTGATTAACACGTGGCAGGAGATATCTGCAGATAGAAGCGTTGATACCGATTGCAAATACTTTCTTTCATTTAGGCCATGTTCTTATTAAAGTTGTATTTTAATGTGCTGTTTTTTTCATAAGCAATTCTGATTTAAAATTCAAATACACCAACGTATCAAAAATCTATTTCTCTCACTGGGTTCAAATTAAGCTAAAGTTAGAAGGTTATCAGGCAATAAACAACATTTGGTATATTATTACCTGCTCGTGATCCGCTGTGTTTGTAAGAGACACAATAAAAGGAGTTAAAAAAATAAACAGTAGTGTGAAGATTCCTCATGTTTTATTGTTTTGCTACAGGTTTCTGACAGTGAGTCAGCACTTTGCTTCATACATAGACGACATACAACACAGACTTGCTGCCCTCTAGTGGTTGAATACCAGACTGTCTGCTCAATACGAATTAGTGGATGATGTAAATTGTAATACATCTGTAGGTCATGAGAAAATTGTCAGAACCATGAGAATATAGAAATATCTGAGATATGTTTTTCGCTATTGTAAATGACAAATAAAACAGACAAAGCACGACTAAAACATAGTTCAGAGCAGACACAATAACACATTTATTCACATTTTAAAGGAACGTTCCACAGTAAAACTCTTTGTTTTTCTTTTATTTTTGAAAGAAAATTAATTTACTAAAACAAAAGATAGTAAATTGTCTCCCACACTTTTAATTTACAACCAATTCCCATTTTTTTGCGCTATACAATCAGACAATTTTGTGTTCGTTCTTCAAACAAGAAGCAGATTAGATCATTTCCACCCATGTATCAAGATATGGAAAAGCTATAACATGGCCTCTCCCTCACCATCTGCTGGACAAACAATATTAAAGCCTATTGTTCCATACACACAGTTTAAAACTGTATTCTCATTCATAGGATTGAACGTCTCTGATCTGATCTCCGAGTCATAATTACAATCAAGTACTATGACTTACTGCACTCCCTGAGGAGGATGGACTGCTGGACATCTCATCTACTGAGGACCTGCTCTGTGTACACTGCCTACTTTCTCCCAGACTCCAGAGATATTTTCAGAAGGCTGGAACCATCATCCACTCAGCACTGAAGGAAACAAGAGTCCAGAGCAGATGTGGCAGATTGGACTGATGCACACAAACATTGACCAGCCGGAGAGTCCAGAGGTATTCATCATACGTTTCAATAATAACTGGCATTATTAGCAATCTAAGTTCGCTCTATAGGATTGTCACTGAATGGGAACTCTAAACACCATGCTCTACGCCTCTATTATGATTTCCAGGGAACAGATGTTCCTGGCACACTGCAAAAATTTCAATCTAAGTAAGATGATATATCTCAAATCAAGGCAATATACGCTTGTTTTTTGACTGACAAGATCTTTCTTCTTATCAGGCAGTTTTTATGTTAGAGCATTTCACTTGTTTCAAGCATTCTAATCCTTAATTATCTTAATACGGTATTAAAACTTGTTTATGAGATTTTATTACTGATTCTGAGCAAGTTAATGCTTGAAACAAGAATTGCCGTAATCATAAGGCTGTTTGATCAACACTGACAAGTACAAAACTGCTTTGTCAAAGTCAGAATTTTTTATTTCAAGCTTCCCATCCTTTCCATCTCTTTACAAATTAAAAACAGATAACGACTCAATGGAATTAATTGTTTTATTGTCAATCTCAAAACACAGCACAGCAATTATGAATTCCTGGACAAAATACAGAACACAATTGTATATAATATACATATCTGGGGAACACACTATGAGTCATTTGAACTGTTGTGCAATTCTATTATATCCCCAAGATGATATTTTAGTTGTACGTACGTTTGGCTCTTCCTGCTGATTGTGTAATAAGAGGTATAATCAACCAGCTTTTCAGCATCCACTAACTCAGTGGCCTGTGCAAGGTGTGGCACCTCAACTTGTTAAGCCATGACGTTTCTATCAAAGCATACAGTTTGAAATGGTTGATATTCCAAACAATAAAGCCTAGAATCAACCAGAAATATGTTTTTCACCAGTCCAAATTCTGGCATATTACCATTCAGTACTTTGGCAAAGATCATGGACTTCAGAGTTATGTATTTATTACCATTTATTACAAGCCACTTGACTGATACAGCATGGTTTACTTCATTGAAACCTAGGAAGTCTCTCAATTTTCCACATAAATACTGGAGATCTTTAACCTCAGATACAGGTCCCATTTCCCTTTCATTTGAAATAATTGGGTGCTTTAAAGGGTCAACGTTTTGGCAGCTTTCATATATTTGGTTCTGATTAATCAGAGACTTGCAAATATTTTTAAAATTGAGCTTAGTAGCCCATTGTTTAAATAAACAATGTTTAGACTCGAATCGCATACACATATGTCTGACCATTGGACCCATTGATTTTATCTGTGATGGCAAATGTATCATATAATGCTGTTTAGGTGTAACATTGCGGTCTGGAAAAAGCTCCTTCCAAAGCTTCAAATGATTTTCAATTAGTAACTTCAATCTACACACAGTTGCTATGGAAATAAAAGGTGCAAACACTATCTGCACAATCTCTATTAGCTTAATTATCAATTGCACAAATGCGTTGACTTCCAAACTCTCCAAAACAAATGGCAATACCCTTAACAGGACAAGCATTTGCCCAGATGACTGCTTAAGTTTACCGTCACTTGACATTAATGTAGTACCAGAAATTGGGGATGGCCGATCTCTAACATCTAGAGGAGAATAAGAGAAACCAAGAATAGATCTAGAATAGAGTCAAGATCTATCTGTCCCGATTGAACAAGATGATTCAAAACACATTTAATTTCCAATGGGGCTATGCCTTCCAGAATTACATGCATAATGTCTGCGGAGTTTGTTGTATAATATCAAAGGTTGGGAATTCAACTAACTTGCTCCTTCGATTGATCCCGTATGTTGTTCTCAGGCTGTTGCGAACCAAGTCTGTGTTTGCCTTTTCTATTTCATCACACTGTCTGATATGTTTCTCCAATGTCCTTTTAGTATATTCATCCTCATTGAAGTGTAACTGCATATCCTCAAAAGAACACTCACAATGTCTGCACTTACTGTAGGCAAAGCCCACACCCTCTTTGAACCCCGCTAGTTCATGCTGTGCCAGGGTATCGCCACAGAGAGAGACCATAGCACCATATATCGTTTTCTCTCCGTTAATAGTTTGCATTTTAACCCCACTGTACAAGGCATCCAAGTCATCTTTGATTCTATCCAATATTACATCTACACCAGATTGGCGGAGGTCTGCTGATCTAGCCATGGCAAGTAGCCTAATAGCAGCCAGTTTAGACCTGTATTATGGATTAATATTTCCTAGTGTGTAATATACCATTAACAACTTGTTTTATGATGCAAAGGATCCTAGTGGATTACAGATCTCTATTTCATCTGTGTACAGAACAATCTGCAATGCATTTGGTTTCTCTGAAAATAAGGGATGTGATTTTATAAGAGCACCATCAACAATGTCATGAAAAAAACCTTCCCTGCACCTCTGGGGTACCGTTTCAATCATAGATAAAATCCTTTGGTGTGATAATAACTGTTCTAGACTTTTAACTAATGATACATAATGAAACAGTTTGTCTTTAATGAAGAAGTCTTTTGATCCTCCATGTTTCTTTCTGCATATGGTTCGAGCAATTGGAATTTCCTCTGCGTCCAAACAGCTAAACTGCTTCTTGATAACACAATGTTTGTGACAGAATAAATGGTTGTAAAGACCAACTATAAATGCTTTAACTATAGCTAAGCACTGAAAACGTATTTGGTTGAACTGAGTAACTTACATGTTGCACTGTGACAGCACCAACTTGGTCAATGCCCATTTGCCCTTCATCTGAGTCTTGTGTTGGGAGTTGGTGATCAGTGATGCTGGAGTCGGTTAGAAGCTGATCAGGTTGAATGTTGTCCTGTGCACCACATATCAAAGAAACAGATCATTTTAAATCGTATGTAGTTTCACCAAAACAGTTATTTAAGTGTTTTATTCCCATTTATTATTATGTTCACGTTATACAAGCTTCAGACGTAAAAGTTATTTTAGCTACAATTATTGTCTAGCAGTATGACTTTGGTTTGGGTATTGTCTGTTCATTGTTATCTTTTTTCAATCCATAAAAAACTACTATATATATACAGTATATGATCAAATAAAATAGAAAACTTAAACCAAAAAATAATCTAATTTCTAGATGCCCTGCAGCCTGCTATTACTAATAATCATACAGGTATTATTAGACCAGAAATATATGGAGGTATTTGCAACAGCAGGCCAAGCATCATAATGATAATGACAGCTCAGTTTTAATTGAAAAAAAGTTACTTTTATTTGTTATATTGCTTATTTCAAGATAAACATGAAAACAGTATTTTTTCTTTATTTTGTTTAAGTAACTTAGCTAACAAGCACAATGGATTTCATAAAACTATGGTGACACCAACCATGCAACAATCCTAACTAGCTACGTTACTTACTTGTTGTGGCAGTACTTGGCTTTCCTCCAGTGGATGATCACCTGCCTGGATGCAGTCACCTGGTCTGGTCAATACTGTCAATACCACAGAGCAACCTGAAATCAGTGCAGTCGATTGATATGGCTCAGTAACAGTTTCAAGGAAAACGAAATAAAAACGCAGCAGATAAAGCACTGCCAAAGCATTTTGAACTATACTAAAACCAAATGCAAATATAACGTTCACCCTCAAATTCAGGAAAAGGTCGGGGGGGAAAAGACCGTGAAACTGAGTATTTATTGACGTAGCATTATCTAAATGAGGCGGGGGGGCTGTGAATCTTCTTTTTTATATAACCTTATATACCATAATAAGGTCTATGTAAATAACCTGTATATGGGGGTGTATAATTACATATACATATTAATTTATAAACGTGACTCAGTTAATACTATTCTCAATATTTAAAATATGTATAATATTTATATCACCCCTCTTTACGAAATGGTACCTTTCAACGGAAAAACCCGAAGAGGGTCCGTTGAGAGCGCGTGCAGCTTCCACAAGTGTAGCTTGTACTGTGGTGGCTAGCTTTTCTCCCTTTGTAACTTTAAGTCATCAAGATCAACAACGCCATGGAGGAAGATGAAATGAATGCTACATATCCGGGCATGGATAATGTATCAACCGCAGTATTTAAAGGTAATGTTAATTTGTTAATGCATGTCTACCTCTTCTTAGCAAGCTAACATTTATTTTATTGGGAAGTTGGCTAACGAATTAGCATGCTGATTTGAGCTAACTAACGTTAGCTATTAGTTAAGTTAATGTTGACTGTAAGCAGTTAAATGCAGGAACGGCCATTCGTTTAAAACATTAAACTTTGGTTAATAGTGTTGTATTGCAAGAAACAGTGTTAAAGTGCAAATGATTCATTACTGACAGTCTGTTATTTAACTTAAGCTTCACATCCTTCCCGCCCCTTCTGTTGATGCAACGTTAGCGTTAATGCTTAAAATACATTTGGGTTTCACTGTTTAACGTCACGTCAACATTGATGATATAACTAGACCTACTTAAGTCTAATTTTTGTGTTCAGGTTAACAGGCTTGGTACATTAAAAAAACATTCCTGTATTACCTGAAAAGGGCAGACAAACAGTACGCTAACGTCTCATAACCTGTACAGTAACTTAGATGATACACTTAGGCTTGTAAGGTGCTTCTCTGCCACCACCATCATCTTGCAGCAGGTTCTGACCAATTAAAATAGATTTAAATGTGACTTTTGAGCTGCTTTTGGATGTTATAATTAAATAGAGATATTTGTATTGTTCTCCATTATACAGCCCTAAGTAATTTCCTTAGTGCTTTTAATTTCACTCGTACAAAACTAAGATGACTGTTACTCTGCACAATCCTACTGATGTACTGGATATACACAATGTATACGGAAGTCACTTTGGATAAAAGCGTCAGCTAAATAATAATAGTAATGTAATATACAATTTGTAATATACAATTGGCAAAATAATAACTTGACACTTTGCATCAATAAACTATATATTGCTAATTACTGAAGTATTTACCATGTGGTTGAATGTGTTTTTCAGCTGCTAATATAGACACTGACATGCTGTACAGCCTTTCCAAGGAAGACTTGCGTGACCTCTTTCCTGGACCAGAGCACTTTTTCAGAAGGAGAACCATTTGGAGTGTTACTCATGATGAAAATGAGGTAACGTTTGATTTTAACATTTTGGATACATTTAAACAAGCAGTGTTTCCTGTTATCAAGGAAGCATTTGCTGGCCATTGTTCCTTTTATCTAAAGATTTGGGGTTTTCTTTTGTCGTTTGGTTGTTGTTACAGTGTTGTGTTCTTTGCCTTAAAATTACAATTAAATAATGTATGTCTTATACAGGGTCAGGAAGCAGACCGGTGTAGATCAGGCACCTCCTCTGGCATCTGTGATTTCAGCCCCATTCCCACCCCTCCAAGTCCCTTCTCCACCACCCCTGTCCCTGCTCCAAACCCAAGAGACGAACTTCAGCAGGTCCTTGATTGAGGAAACTCCAACTTCATGCATGAACTGAAGACCCGCTGGGAAAGCTTTTTCGAGAAGGCACAGTTTTATGGGGTTTTCAAAAAGATCTTAAGGCCTCCACTGCAAGACAAAGGTAGTTGTACGTAAATTTTGATGCATGTTTAAATAACTGGCTGCAGTAAATCAAATGAAACTGTTTTGTTTTTAACAGTAAAGCGCTCAATTGCAATGTTGAAGGCTTTGCCAGACATGTTCCCGTCACCTGTGGCTCCACCCAAGAAGTTAGGACATGCAAGTGAGGCAGTGCTTCACATACTTGAGGTAAGACATTTGTGCATGTATGATCATTTTCACCATATCATACGAGTAAATTGTTTTTAATGGTCTAATGATACCGGGTGCAACTCATTTTATTTGTAAACTGTGATCCAAACTCTCTGTGTTCTGTGTGTGCAGTTTGATTCCTGAGGTCCTGTGTGAGTCCCTGTGGCGTCTCACGAGCAGTCAGACAAGAGACAGATTCAAGTTCATACGGCATCAGGTGCATCATCAAAGAAGGACATCAGCCACAACACAAGTAATAATAATTAAATACATAATAAAAGACTATTTAAGTCATTTTGGTGCTGAATAAATGTTGAAAATAAAATGAGTATTACTTTGACATGTAATTTCAATGAAGGCCACAAGCTTTCACTCTGGGAAGAAATCCAGTATTATTTGAAAGATAAAATATGAATGTTCATATTAAAGTCATGACATAATAAATACAAACAGATTAAACATATTTAGAAACTACCTATTGTTACAAAGGTTAAAGTTATAAATAAGGTAAATCAAATACAAGTAATAGTATTTAACTGTCAATGATAACGTAATTAAAGTCAATGTTACCTAATCCAGTGGTCTCCAGGTCAAAGAAAACGATGGTGTAGTTGTAAGACATCTGAAAGAATTTAGAGAGAAATATTAGAACATGAACCTAAAAACCCTTCAGGCATGTCCGACAATGCATTAAAAATCATCTAAAAATACAAGTATAGTCATTTTGAAGATAACCAATGAAGTGAGAAATGAACAAACATACAATAATAACTACAAGTCTTGACTCACCTTGGCCAGTATACAGTACAGAGGTGTCAGCTGAGCTGTAGCTGGATGTCATCTGGTTATTATTAATATTCTCGCGTGTCTTCACAGGCTCAGCAGGGAGGAGTTAACAGGTGAATCACTGCCACATCATTTAAAAACCACGAAACTCTACTTTCATTTCAGTGGAACAGAAAACCAGGTTGTGGTATCTTCTTGTGCTCCTCCTCGTCCTCCTCCTCCTCCTCTTCCTCCTGATGAAGGTCCTTCCTGCTCCGCGTGCTGCTCTCTGCTCTTCTGTCACAAGAAAACAACAGCAGCTCTTTTCTGTGAAGGTGGAAACTTCGCCGCTGTTCGGTTTGTTTCGGTTTTGACCGGCGGAAAGTTACGAGAACTGTCACGTGAGGCGGAAACCCAACGCAGGCTGAAACATGAACACAACATGGAATACATTAACCAAAAGAATGAAACAATAAAATGAAAAAAGACATAATAATACTTGTTAAACAGTTCGCTGGTGCGTATTGATGTTATTCCTAAAACCTTTTATTTTGTATTTCAAGCTTTAAAGAGGCTCATTGGAGATTTTGGGAGAAACGACTTCAGCACAGAAGTGGGGGGAGTAAAAAGAGGAATGCACTTTTGTCTTTTGGATCTGAGGGACACCTGGTTTAGATTGTTTTAGATTGTTAGCAATTAAATAAGTCACCGACACAAAGGACGAGGGGAACCGCCTTATTTCTTCATGGGTTAATATACCGAATAATAATTCGTGACAAACTCTACGAGGGGATGTAACAGCTACGCATCCTTTTCAGAGGGCAGGTATACATATCTCTCTCTTAATTCTACACCAAATAGTTGTGTGTTATGTAAGTGTGTGTTAGTACCAGTGAGGACCCTGAACTCACCTCTCAGGGTTGTCGTGAGCTCGGCCTCTCAGGTGATTCATCTCTTCATTAAGCAGCATCAGGCCTCTGTGGCGTCTCGTGCTCCTTCCTTTCCTTACTTACAGCCTCGTTACCTCCTGCAGTGATGCTGCGGGCCTTTTCAAAACCCCTTTCTTTCTCCTCCTTAACTTCTCCTTTTTTGCACTTCAGTTTGACAAGCCTCTTCTCGCTAATTTCACAATTGATATTATCAACAAACAAAAAATCACATGGTATTACAGACTCTGTAATACCATGTTATACTTTTGTTATAGCACATTATAAATATTGTAATGTTTACGTATTTGTAAAATACTAATTATATATTTCAAATATACTTAAAACACAAAAAAGTATAATTTAAGTGAGCTATCGGCATGTATATTAGCACATACACAGTAATATACTTACATTGTAAAGAACATTAATTAATTAATATTTATTGGATCCACTCATCTCATTCTTGGGAGATAGTGAATTCCTTAACTTTCCAAAACCCTTGAAGAAAAGTCTTAAAGATGTATTTTATTACACAACTTTATATATATATATATTATTTTTTAAACAAATAATTCTATGAAATACCAAGTTGACTAGAATAATCAAACAGAAGTTTAATGTTACTGGAATTATTTACTAGCATTTATTATTGCTGGAAAGACATAAGAGTACAACACGTGTGAGTATAGCAGATGTTACAATATATTAACACAACAATAAGACAAATTAGTATCCAGTATGCACATTAAATATCTCTAAGTTTGGGGTGTAACACACATTCATTTGTCTACAAATCACAAGAACTTGATTCTACCTGTAGGTTTTTAAAATAACAGTCTGAGGCCACATGATGAGAACAAAAACTGTGAAGAAAAGGTTCAGTTTTAAATGGAATACTTAGTTTTCATGGCAATATTTAGTTTCTTGGCTGTATCTTTTTTTTCCTCAAAATGGGAAGGGGACTCTCGTAACTCTAAACCCGACTCTGGACTCTGGGTCTATTGGTCCTGCTACATCTGTGTGTACCAACTCTAGAGCTGCTGTTGCTCTTACATCAGGGCCCTATTCTTCGTACCTGGTTTACTGAGTTAGCCGGATAATTTTCAGGAGAAGATGACGCAGGTCAGGCTTTTCGGTTCTTCGAAGCAAGTTGAGATAAATCAGGTTTAGTGAAATTCACTGAATAAGGTGGCCACTCCCACCGGACAAAAATGTCAGCTCCCTTCCTCATTGATGAAGGAGCGATATTAGTTATATTAGTTTTATAGGGGGAGAGTTCTTCCAGATCGCCAAGATCCGTTCTCACGTCATCATGACTTCCTGTACGCGGCGCTGTAGATTCTGACGAGACCTCCTTGAGTCGTACATTAAACGGGAAAGCCGCTGCGTTTATTTAGCGTTTAACACTGGGGTCATTTTCTCGATTTTGTTGTCAACAAACACACGTTAGTTACGGTCTTACAAACACATAAAGGAGGTCCAACACGACTAGTCGTACTAAGTTCACTGTAAGAAAGTTAACGGTGATCGGGACAACAATTGATTACTCACCGTTCAGTCTCACAGAAACGCTCTAGCAGCTTCACTAGTTGAAGGTGAGTCAATATCATGACCTCTGCAGCAACTTACAGGCTTCAAATCCCTGGAGAAGAAGTGGCGGATCTTCTTGATGTGCTTCTTCCGTGTTTTGACTTCAACAAAGCCTGTGGTTCTTTTATCGCTAGTGCCAGCAACAATTCTATCACCTTTGACTTGTTGGTCATTTTTAGTGCCAGTGTTTGTTGCATGATCTGTGGCTAGTAGTTCTTCTTTAGTGCCAGCGACGGTTTCTTTACTAGTTGAAGGGGAGTCAATATCATGACCTCTGCAGCTACTTACAGACTTCAAATCCCTGGAGAAGAATTGGCGGATCTTCTTGATGTGCTTCTTCTGTGATTTGACTTCAACAAAGCCTGTGGTTCCTTCATCATCTTTGGGGATCACTGGGGGTTTGACTTGACTGATGAAAGGGTGCTCTAAAGCTTGGCTCGCTGAGATACGTATTTCAGGATCCACCTGAAATATTTGTCTCAGGAGACCAAAAAAAGCCTCCGTGTGAAAGTCACCCTTCAATTTTCCCATTTCCTTTTCTACCTGGTCAAAACTTTTACACTTGGTCAAACTGCCAGATTTGCGTGGTGCCTTGGTGTAGGTACAGAAAATCTTTTTAGTTTCTGAATAAAGCCGCCATGGAGAAGAATCTGTGTCTTTCAGGAAGAAATTGTTGGTCCTTAACCCACTAGCCAGCATGTGAGCAGGGGGCTGCCCATGCAGCTTCACAATGTCTCTCATGAGCACACGTGGGTCTGTTTCCATTGCATGCAAGTGCTGTCCCATGTACAGGCAGATCATAATGCAGCCGAGGGACCACATGTCTACTGCCTCAGTCAGACGTAGGCCTAAGAGGACCTCAGGGGCCCTGTAACACCGAATCTGAATTCTGGTGCCAGCCACCATTGTAGAAGTACGACGGGCCACACCAAAGTCGATCAACTTGATTTTAAATGGATGTAAATTTTGATTTACGAGCATCACATTGTTCAATTTAATGTCGGTGTGCGTGATACCGATGCTGGCAAGGCCATTCAAAGCAACTAGCATCTGTTCTGTGATGAGACTAATTTCATCCAACAATAGTGGCTTGTTATGTCTCCTATGCATAAATGTTCCCAGGTCCATATGCAGGCATTCCAATACCAGACAAGTGTATCCTTTGTGCTTAAAATGCTCGATGAACCTGACCAGGTTATGCTTGTCTTCGCCAAGCTGCCTAATTTCATTAAGCACGGCCAACTCATTTTTGGCAGAAACGTCGCGCCTTATCAATTTCACAGCTACCTTCTCCTCGTTGTCCATCCTTTGGCAGCCAATAACAATTCCGAAAGTCCCCTGCCCCAGAATCTTCTTCATCTGATACTGACCTGATGGGCCTGGCAAAATGTCCTTCATCTTAATCCAAAGATGCATTGTTTCAGCTGCAGTGGTATACCCTTCTCAAAATCTTCTTCTTTTTGAAGTTGGCCCTATCAAACTCTCATCTGGTGTCCTTATTAACTGTCTGGCATCTGCCCTGTGGCTTTGAATTAGCTGATGACGTCACATTTAGATGACGCATTCAGCGGCTGCCTGGCGCATAGCTCCCTGTGTGCGTTTTAATTTATTGTCTTTTTTTTCTTCACTTTTCCTCTCTTCTTCTGTTTCTTTTCTCTCACGTTTGGTTTAAATCACGACAACGGGCCTGAGATCCCGGAGGAACTGCGGAGAAGGGCTCGGGGGTGTTACGGTTTAACAAGCGACCGTGTTTAACCGGAGACTTTCAGTCGAATGAACGTCGTTTTCGTGCTTACAATACAAACAGAAAAACATATTTGTTTCAATATAGTGTCAACCCTTCTCATATACATTGTATATATGATATAAAAAAGGAAACAGCTAGCTTACGTGTTGTGTTCTCTTCCTATTTTTAACGGCTGAAAGTCGCCAGTTAACACGGTCGCCTGTTTAACCGTAACACCAGTCGGGTGCTAAACGGAAGAGCTCAAACGAGGAAGTACAAACCTTCGTTACCGGGGTTACGGATTAACTGGCGGCCTTGTAAATGGCGACTTTCGGTCGAAAGGGTCTATTGTTGTCGTCGTTACGGCAGATGTTGAGAATAGCAAGATAACACGTAGCTGTCCTCGTGAATGCCGTATTGTTTGATTCTGCAATTAAATGTCAAACGTATACAGTCTCTGGTCAAAACTATGGAATAGTTTCCGCCACTATGATACAAAATAAAAATCCTGCAAGACATAATTACAGGATCTTAATGTTTTTTATCACAGTCTTGGAAACGGGCTTCCATTTGATTGTCACCTGATTGTAATAAAAAAGATTATATTTTCAGCAAGGCATCCTTTTACGACTGTCTCTTTTAATACTTTATCAAAATATATTGTACAGAATGGCTCATTTCAGAATAATATATATTAATGGATTACAACTAGTGATGCGTTAATATACTGTATTCATTACTCGCAGCTGGTAAAGGTGGAACTCATTTTAATTACTTACGCATATACTGCTGCTATGGTAGCAGTAGTTTATTTAATTTATAGTATTACATCATCATTTATTATCTGATTATATTTATATAAATAATCTGCACAATAACTTAAACTGTCAGATACATACTGTGAACTAAACTTTTTTATATTTACAAATTAACTAGAAATATAAATGTGGCCCTACAACTACCTAAAAACTGTATGTACATTTCTTGAATAAATATATTTATTTATTTTCCTGACATCAACTTTTAATGGAATTAGTGAATCCCTTAATTTCACTTTTAATTTAATTTTCCCTTGTATTTCATATATATACTTATATATTTATGTAGATACACACACAGGACCTCAAATCCTCTCTTAAAATATTATATTATATTATAGATATTGGCTCTCTCAAATACGCTCAAGTCTGCTCTGATGCATCCACAGTGGGGAAGTTGCTCTGCACCACGTTAATATCCAGCTCGTGTCTGGGAAGCACATTCCATCCTATCCAGAACTGCATTAGTTTCCCAAGGATGCTTGGAGACGCTTTCAAAAAAGAAAAGTCAATATTTATTCAATTGCCGAGAAGGATTTTGTTCAACCATAAATGCGATGTAAAAATAATGGCCTTACTTAATTTGTGCTTTGGGTTGTTAGTGTAGCTGAGAATTCATAGTTAAAAGAAAAGTAGAGGAAGCCCAGATAAATAACCTTTGGGGAACTATTAAAAGTTTCTATTAATTTACCCTTCTCAATAAATGTGCGAAGGAATCCTGTGATCCGACATGTATCCCCCAAAGAGACATCACTGTCTTCGTCCTCATCTTCTGTTGGCCACTTTATCTTCTCCAAGACCATCTGACAGATTGATTTTATACTATCAGTTAACACTTGTTTCAAAACAAACAAGAGAATAGAAAGCACAATAAAACAGCAGAAAGGAAAATGAGACATTTTCAATTCCAATAATATAACTTTAATTAAATCAGGCATTGTTGTTATTTTAAAGAACCGTACTTTTCACCAATAGGAAGGGCTCTAAGCTCCGCGACTGTGTAGAAAACGAACTATTTTTTATTTTATTCATTCTTTTATTGTAAAAATAAAAAGACAATACATAGACATAACATCAAGAGGACGACAAAACAGTGAGACACAAGCCAGCAAAACATATATTCAAGTACGGTGTGTGGTATAGAAGTACGATGTGTGTGTCTGTGTGTGTTTATTATTTCATCTAAAAATAAAATTAAAAACAAAAAAATAAAGTATAAATAAGAGCATATTTATATATATGTGCGTAAGCGTGTACGCATGTACGTGGGTTTCAATTGGGTTTCAGGCTAAAAAAGACAACAATATGGATACTAATAGAATGGGTCAAGTTTGTAAAAACATAGTGAAGGATGACCAGATGGCGTGGTGTTCTGTTGTATTGTAAATGATGGAGGGGGTTAGATTTTCCATTGAAATGTATTCGATCATTAGGTTTTTCCAGTGTGTGATGTGTATGTTATTCCTCAATTTCCAGTTCATGAGGATAGTTTTCTTGGCGATAGTTAAGGCCACGAGGAGTAATCCGCGGTTTGTTTTGCTGAGGTGTATTGTTGAAATGTCTCCTAGTAAGCACAGTGAAGGGGATAATGGGACGAGGCAGCCCAGGAAGTATTTTATATTGTATTAGTTGTAAATTTGCATTTTTGGTCATGAAGTAAATGTTATAGCAGATTTCAAGTTGCTAGATTTGTCGCTAGTATCTTTTGACAAAAAAGAGAGTCGCTAAGAGGTGTGGAAAGTCGCCCGATTTAACGAGACATTTACAGTTTTGAAGGGAACCATTTCAAACTCTGCCCACACTCAGCAGGGGAGGGGCGAAACATAGAAAACGGTTGCTTGAGCCTAGTTTATGGTTCTCTGTCAGGTCGACGCCGTACCTACGCCGTACCTACGCCGTACCTACGCCGTACCTACGCCGTACCTACGCCGTAGCCTGATGCGCACCTCCAAAAAATCCTAGTTGCGCGTCGCGTTGACGCGGACCGCAAGCGCTGTGATTGGTCCGCTCAGAACGTAATTTCCGGCAGTTGCTTTTTCCCAGCCTCGACCGGTTTAGGCAAGGCAAGGCAAGGCAAGTTTATTTGTATAGCACATTTCAACAACAAGGCGATTCAAAGTGCTTCACATAAAACCATTAAAAGCATCAAAACATAATGCAGATTTAAAAACAGTCAAGAAAACATTAAAACAGTAAAACATTAAAACAGTCAAAAAACAAAATAAAAGTAGAAAAAGCAACTTAAAAAATAAAAGTTGAATGAAAGTTGCAGTGCAGTTTAAGAAATAAAATGCAGTAGTGAGATGCAGTAATTGAATCTGGTTCAGTTAAAGGCAGCAGCAAACAGAAAAGTCTTCAATGTGGACTTAAAGGAGCTGAGGGTCTCAGCAGACCTGCAGCTTTCAGGGACCTTGTTCCAGATATGTGGAGCAGAAAAGCTGAACGCTGCTTCTCCATGTTTAGTTCTGACTCTTGGAACAGAAAGTAGACTCGTCCCAGACGACCTGAGGGGCCGGGATGGTTCATAAGGTAGCAGCAGATCACAAACATACTTAGGCCCTAAACCATTCAGTGCTTTATAAACCAGCAGCAGGATTTTAAAGTCAATTCTTTGTTTGACAGGGAGCCAGTGCAAAGACCTCAGAACTGGAGTGATGTGATCCACTTTCCTGGTCTTAGTGAGGACTCGAGCTGCAGCGTTCTGAATCAGCTGCAGCTTTCTGATTGACTTTTTACAGAGGCCTGTGAACACACCGTTACAGTAGTCAAGTCTACTGAAGATAAATGCATGGACAAGTTTCTCCAGATCCTGTTGAGACATAAGTCCTCTAACCCTTGATATATTCTTCAGGTGGTAGTAGGCTGATTTTGTAATTGTCTTGATATGGCTGTTCAGGTTGAGGTCTGAATCCATAACTACACCTAGATTTCTAGCTTGGTTTGAGGTTTTTGACATTAGTGATTGAAGCTGAGCGCTGACTTTCAATCGTTCGTCCTTGGGACCAAAAACAATTACTTCTGTTTTATCTTGATTTAATTGAAGAAAATTTTGGCACATCCAGTTATTGATTTCTTCAATGCATTTAGCCAGCCCTTGTATGGGACTATAGTCCCCTGGTGATATAGTTATGTAGAGTTGTGTGTCATCTGCATAATTATGATAACACACTTTGTTGTTTTTCATAATCTGAGCCAGTGGAAGCATGTAGATGTTGAACAGAAGAGGCCCCAGTATTGAACCTTGGGGAACACCACATGTCATCCTAGTCAGCTCTGATGTGTAATTAGCTACCGACACAAAGTATTGTCGGTCCTTCAAGTAGGATTCAAACCAGTTAAGTGCTGCGCCAGAGAGTCCTACCCAGACTTTCAGTCCGTCTAGTAGTATGTCATGATCAACCGTGTCGAATGCAGCACTGAGATCCAGTAATACTAAGACTGAGATTCTGCCACTGTCTGTGTTTAAGTGGATGTCGTTGAAAACCTTAACAAGAGCAGTTTCAGTACTGTGGTGCTGACGAAAGCCGGACTGGAAGACATCAAAACAGTTATTTTCGGCCAAGAAGTTGTTCAGCTGTTGAAAAACCGCTTTTTCCATTATTTCACTTAAGAATGGGAGGTTTGATATTGGTCTATAGTTTTTCAATATTTCGGGGTCTAAACTAGCCTTCTTTAGAAGTGGTTTAATAACTCCAGTTTTTAGGGCTTGTGGGAAGACACCAGAGAGAAGGGATGTGTTTACAATTTGTAAAAGATCAGAGGCCTTTTATGTTCGGTTCTTACCCTGCTTTGTGAAGATAGCTGCTTATCCAGATCATCAGATTTAGGATCCTGCGACAGTGGAGCGAATCTGTTTTTAAGTTGCAGGCTTGGTTGTTGTGGAGTTTCTTTACTGGTTTTACTTTTCCCAGCTGTTTTCTGCTGTGTCCAGCTGCGTATCGGGGTTGAGGAGGAATTTTGCCTGCGTGGTAGTGCAGGCCAGCCAGTCGCATCTGAGATCTCAGGGTGCTGGGCTCTGCCTGTTAGTCGTCCTGTTAGTCGTCCTCCCACAGACCGAGGGTGTGAATGCCTCTTCGGCTTTGCAGCGAGAGAGTTCCAGGGAGGACTACCATTTGAGGTTTCGTTAACAGCTAAACAGTCCTCCTGTTTCTTGGTAGGCCTAGTGGTGCTAGTTAGCTGTGTCTTAGCTTGCATTTGTACAATATTTTGAGTCCATGGTAAAGTGGTAACATTCTGACACAGTCCATTTACCTCCCCATTCACTTCTATTCGGTGGATTTTTGTTTCCAAAACTGCAACCTTCTGCAGGAGTTTGTAGTAGTTGTCCATGGAGAGAGATGGCATCTTGCTGCTCCTTAGCTTTAGCTTAGTTGCTAAGTAGCCTTTAGCTTAGCTGCTAAGTAGCCTATAGCAATTTATCTTTAAACCAGCGGAATTAGGGCAATAGCCAGCCAAATCTATATAAAAATAGAGTCCCAGTGGTTTTCAAGTGTCCGGGAGCTGCTGCTCAAAGATTCTCACAGAAGAAAAAACAAGAATATCAGAAGGTATTAGCAGAAAAATGCAAACAGAGGCGAAAGCAAGCAGAAAAGCGTGTGCACTGTAAGAAAGCAGGAAGCAGGAAGTAGGTTTAGTGGTCGTACAGACCACCTCCGCAAACGTCTTCTCTGTTGCCTGCGCTTCAACATTTGCAATATAAGCATTTGCTCTTCAATATTGATGAGCTCCAAATTTAATGCAGCCGCTCCAACTTGGTCGCCATTGTTTACTGTGACCGGAATTCGGCTATAACCCCTGAAACCACACAGCCACACAGGCACACCCCCCTGGCAGCATGGCGGTTAATTGCAGAGCAACGCGGTCCCTCGACGCAGAACTTCGAACGACGGCGCAACGACGACGGCGTCACGTCGACGCCGTAGGTACGCCGTCGACGTGACGGAGAACCATAAACTAGGCTTTAGTTAGGAGTCCTCCCAACTACGCAGCAGCTTACTGGAGGACAACATGAGCAACAGAAACTAAAGGATGACAGCCCTGGAGACTCTGGAGCACATCCTCGATCACGACAGTGAAATAGAGGAGGATGTGTCTGAACATGAAGACCATCTTGAGGTCAACTCAGTTTATAATGGTACTGATTATGAACAATCGGACGAGGAATGTGATATACCTGTTCCTCCAAGCGAGACATTCGTGTCAACATTTTTTTGAAATGCAGTGGTCATAGACATCAAGTCAGCTTTTGAGCTTAACCTTCCAAACTCAACACAGAAAGTCATTCTAGAAATGACACTATAACTACAACTATCTGTTTTTTTGTTGTACTCGTGCTGCTAGAAGTCGATGGAATGGCCTCGTGGTCTTGCGTAGCTTCTTGTCTCTCACGTGCGAGACGTCTTTCCACCTTTGCGATGGCGTTTTTGTCCGTAAATCTACGAAAACATGTGTGATAGAAGCCAGCATCCTCGGGAATATTGTCAAACTCCACATCAACACAGTGTTTGAAGTTCTCCGCCACGTCCCGAGACTCACCCTTCAACCCGAGCCACTTTTGTAGGCTTGTCCTGTATGTATTCCATCATGCAGTGGTGAAACAATGTACCTCCTCGTGCTTGACTTAAGTAATATGCATAAAACATTTATGCATTTTTGTCGTCCGTGCTCGATGAAAGCATGGTGGCCGCCATCTTGCAACTGTTGACAAAAATCAGCTACCTTATTTGGTGTAGCATGGTCACGTGTCGAACCGTGCCACCACTCGCGACCAAGATCCTATTACGCTCTGAAGAAAATAGTTTTGCATAAAACATAGACGCATCGAGAATCGACTGGAAATTTAGCGACAAACTTTTTTTTGGTAGCTAAGCACAACTCGTTCTTTTTTATGAACTAAAGATTGTGTAGATGCACGACTGTGGAGCGGGAATCATTTTCTAAAAGACTTTTCATGGTTCACCTTGCGGCCTATCAGGGGGGCACCCAGTCTGCAAAGCTGCTACCGGTGTCCGGTGCCCTTCCGACTTGGGCAGAGTGTAAACTTCATCCATAAATGACCACGAGCAAATGTTCAAATTAATTATATTGTTTGTTTATTTGTCTTTTTTAATAGTTTTAATTTCATTAGAATGTATTGATGTGTGTTGTAAATAGTTAGTTATATTGTTTATTTGTTTGTCGTCTCCTCACTTTGGCCTTTTTGTGTTGCTAAGTGGCAGAGGCCCTGATGAGCCTCTACACTGAGAAAGGTGACTTGGGCAGAGTGCATCGGATTTATTCATGAAAGACCACGAGCAAATGTTCTAGTTAGTTATATTATTCGTTTGTTTGTCTTTTTAATAGTTGTTTTAATTTTATTGATTTTTGTTGTAAATAGTTAGTTATATTGTTCATTTGTTTGTCTTTTTGATAGTAGTTGTTTTCATTTTTATTAGAATGTATTGATGTGTGTTGTAAATAGTGTTTAATAATGTTCTAGTTAGTTATATTATTTGTTTGTTTGTCTTTTTAATAGTTGTTTTAATTTTATTGATTTGTGTTGTAAATAGTTAGTTATATTGTTCATTTGTTTGTCTTTTTGATAGTAGTTTTCATTTTATTAGAATGTATTGATGTGTGTTGTAGTGTTTAATAAATGATAAGGCAACATTGGCTGTCTGTGACGTGTTTGGGTATTTTAACACAATGGTAAAAATAAAATGAAAAATACCACTCCACCAAACCCTGTAGTTGTTCAAGGGAAGTTCTGCACCTGTTTAGGGGAGTCCCGTAGAGAGCACAACAAAGACCAACTGGACTGTCTGTCACCAACCACCGCTGGTGCAAAGAGCATATATTGTTCATTTGTTTGTATTTTTAATAGAATTTATTGATTTGTGTTGTAAATGGCAAGGCGACGTTGACCGTCTGTCTAAAAAGACAAACAAACGAATAATATAACTAACTAGAACATTATTAAACACTATTTACAACACACATCAATACATTCTAATAAAAATTAAAACTACTATCAAAAAGACAAACAAATGAACAACATAACTAACTATTTATAACACACATCAATACATTCTAATAAAATATGATGGGCCCCACCAAAGTCAATGAGCTTTATTTTCCACGGATGTAATTCTTGATTGACGAGCATAACATTATTCATTTTTATGTCAGCGTGAGTCATACCAATGCTGGTACAAATGAACAATATAACTAACTATTTACAACACAAATCATTAAAATTAAAACAACTATTAAAAAGACAAACAAACGAACAATATAACTAACTAGAACATTTGCTCGTGGTCTTTCATGAATAAATCCGATGCACTCTGCCCAAGTCAGAAGGGCACGGGACACCTTTCTCAGTGTAGAGGCTCATCAGGGCCTCTGCCACCTAGCAACACAAAAAGGCCAAAGTGAGGAGATGACAAACAAATAAACAATATAACTAACTATTTACAACACACATCAATACATTCTAATAAAATTAAAACTATTAAAAAAGACAAATAAACAAACAATATAATTAATTTGAACATTTGCTCGTGGTCATTTATGGATGAAGTTTACACTCTGCCCAAGTCGGAAGGGCACCGGACACCGGTAGCAGCTTTGCAGACTGGGTGCCCCCCTGATAGGCCGCGAGGTGAACCATGAAAAGTCTTTTAGAAAATGATTCCCGCTCCACAGTCGTGCATCTACACAATCTTTAGTTCATAAAAAAGAACGAGTCGTGCTTAGCTACCAAAAAAAAGTTTGTCGCTGAATTTCCAGTCGATTCTCGGAGAACTTCAAACACTGTGTTGATGTGGAGTTTGACAATATTCCCGAGGATGCTGGCTTCTATCACACATGTTATCGTAGATTTACGGACAAAAACGCCATCGCAAAGGTGGAAAGAGAGACAAGAAGCTACGCAAGACCACGAGGCCATTCCATCGACTTCTAGCAGCACGAGTCCAACAAAGAAACAGATAGTTGTAGTTATAGTGTCATTTCTAGAATGACTTTCTGTATTGAGTTTGGAAGGTTAAGCTCAAAAGCTGACTTGATGTCTATGACCACTGCATTTCAAAAAAATGTTGACACGAATGTCTCGCTTGGAGGAACAGGTATATCACGTTCCTCGTCCGATTGTTCATAATCAGTACCATTATAAACTGAGTTGACCTCAAGATGGTCTTCATGCTCAGACACATCCTCCTCTATTTCACTGTCGTGATCGAGGATGTGCTCCAGAGTCTCCAGGGCTGTCATCCTTTAGTTTCTGTTGCTCATGTTGTCCTCCAGTAAGCTGCTGCGTAGTTGGGAGGACTCCTAACTAAAGCCTAGTTTATGGTTCTCCGTCACGTCGACGGCGTACCTACGGCGTCGACGTGACGCCGTCGTTGAGCATTCAAAGTTCTGCGTCGAGGGACTGCGTTGCTCTGCAATTAACCGCCATGTCGCCAGGGGGGTGTGCCTGTGTGGTTTCAGGGGTTATAGCCGAATTCCGGTCACAGTAAACAATGGCTACCAAGTTGGAGCGGCTGCATTAAATTTGGAGCTCATCAATATTGAAGAGCAAATGCTTATATTGCAAATGTTGAAGCGCAGGCAACAGAGAAGACGTTTGCGGAGGTGGTCTGTACGACCACTAAACCGGTCGAGGCTGGGAAAAAGCAACTGCCGGAAATTACGTTCTGAGCGGACCAATCACAGCGCTTGCGGTCCGCGTCAACGCAACGCGTAGTTAGGATTTTTTGGAGGTGCGCGTCAGGCTACGGCGTAGGGGTCTGCGTCGATGGCGTAGGTACGGCGTAGGTACGGCGTCGACCTGACGGAGAACCATAAATTAGGCTTAAGCAACCGTTTTCTATGTTTCGCCCCTCACCTGCTGAGTGTGGGCAGAGTTTTGCCGCGAAAAAAATAAATGGTTTCCTTCAAAACTGTAAATGTCTCGTTAAATCGGGTGACTTTCCAAAAGATACTAGTGACAAATCTAGCGACTTGAGCCCCTCCGCTGTCCCAACGCTCTCACAGGGCGGTCAGTCTCACATGAGCCTTGCGAGACTTCACTCACTCCGCATCCAGACTGAAAATTAATCGCGCATGAAACATGGTGGCAGGGAGTAAGTAAGGCCGTTTCTCAATACCAAGTACGCCAAGTCCAGAATTGTGTACTTTTTGGAGTTTGGACTCCAGAAGGATGGGAGGTATGGAGGACAGAAAATTACTTAAGTATAAATAAATGCATGAATGAATACAGTAATAAATAAATGCTTAAATAATTGTATAAATAAATACAGGAATACATAAATAAATGCATAAATAAATGTATAAATAAATACAGGAATAAATAAATATAAGTTGATACCTAAACAGGATATCATTAAATACATCTATTTCTACATTTCTGTATTTCTTCATGTCTGTATTTATGTGTCCATACGTATTTCTTCATTTATTTATGCCTGTATTTATGTGTCCTTATATGCAAATGAGCTGGGGCGGTCCGAACCTCATTGTTAAACAGGATTGGTCAAGTTGGGGAGTAAAGAAATATACTCAAAAATCCTGGGAGGTGGTGTGGCGAATAATGCCCGGAGTCCAGAAAGAGTTATACTAATAATGATTTAATTAAAGAATGATGACAGAACAGCTTTTGCAATCCCGATCTGGGTCCCTCCTTCCTCAGCGAACTCTACCGACCACCCGTCCGTGTCGCTCGCGTCACCGGAGAGAAGAGACCGCTCGCTCCCATGCAAGTAAGTTTTCCCAAATCTGCAATAACATTTACTTCATGACCAAAAATGCAAATTTACAACTAATACAATATAAAATACTTCCTGGGCTGCCTCGTCCCATTATCCCCTTCACTGTGCTTACTAGGAGACATTTCAACAATACACCTCAGCAAAACAAACCGCGGATTACTCCTCGTGGCCTTAACTATCACCAAGAAAACTATCCTCATGAACTGGAAATTGAGGAATAACATACACATCACACACTGGAAAAACCTAATGATCGAATACATTTCAATGGAAAATCTAACCCCCTCCATCATTTACAATACAACAGAACACCACCCCATCTGGTCATCCTTCACTATGTTTTTACAAACTTGACCCATTCTATTAATATCCATATTTTTTAATCTTTTTTAGCCTGAAACCCAATTGAAACCCACGTACATGCATACACGCTTACGCACATACATATAAATATGCTCTTATTTATACTTTATTTTTTTGTTTTTAATTTTATTTTTAGATGAAATAATAAACACTGTCTATTTTGATAAACATTGTCTTTTTATTTTTACAATAAAAGAATGAATAAAATAAAAAATAGTTTGTTTTCTACACAGTCGCGGAGCTTAGAGCCCTTCCTATTGGTGAAAAGTCCTGTTTTATCACCTGAAGTATCACTTTACTCGTTCATTGGCCTGCAGCTTCAGGGGCGGAGCTATTCTTCTTCTTCTTTAGAAAAGGGTAGATTCTATCATCTCAAAAGTCAATGTTCAGCTCCGCCACCTCAGACGAACAAGATAACTACAATTCCTTAAAGTGACCGTTCACTGTTCCAGCAACATGCAAGATTGTCTAACATCCATTTACACATTAATCATTATACGGTAATAAAAACAGTGACCTTCATATGCATACAATTACAAATCCTTCATAATAATATCCCTTATTAATTATCATATTTCTTGTGCATTGTAATGTACACATAAACAATTTCTTTCTTACATGTGCAAGTTTAAATTTGTCCAATTAAGTTATAAAAACCCTTCCGGAGCAAGACAGAAGCAATCGATCCCTAGCATATTTTGTGTAATACAGTATTGTAAAACTATTTGGTAAATAGTTAGCTCCACGCTGTGGGTATTCTGATCAGTACTTAACAGATCATTTATATCAGACCGACTAATCAGAGTTGAAGTTCAGATGTTGTCTTTCACATTTTGTCTTTTTTGTGCTATACACAGATGAATGTTGAGTTTATTAATTATTGCCAATTAGTTCAAGATTAGTAATCTGCTTTGCTTTTTTTTGTGATGCAAATGTTTTGCAGGTCCTTGGAAGAACCTCAAGACAAGTTAAATAGTTACGAAGAGGGTTAAAAGAGACAGTGATCTGGCCTTTGCTAACTGAGAGGAAAGACACAATTCCCCTCCTCTTTCCAAGAGCATCTGGTTTACAGTGCACACCACAGGTCAGTGACCCTTTGATGCTTTGAAGTCAGAAACACTCCTCTGAACTCGCACAAATTACTTTCTCAGAAATGACATGTGTTTTCTACTCTTTGGCAGCCATTGGTTTCAGTTAATTACAATAAACATAAACATTGTGAGATGTGAAACATTGCAGGGAAATAATTTGATCCCTTTGTTCCCATTTTAAGTTAAACCTACATCACTACATAAGCAAGTACTGCTCAAACATGGTTGTCCTGAAGTCTTTGCAAGGTGAGTTTCATAGAAATGAACTGACCTTAATTGCTGCCTAAAAGGAAGGGAACCAATTCAAAACATGTTTTACAATGCAAAAACCTCAATTACGGTTCTTTAAAATAACAACAATGCCTGATTTAATTAAAGTTATATTATTGGAATTGAAAATGTCTCATTTTCCTTTCTGCTGTTTTATTGTGCTTTCTATTCTCTTGTTTGTTTTGAAACAAGTGTTAACTGATAGTATAAAATCAATCTGTCAGATGGTCTTGGAGAAGATAAAGTGGCCAACAGAAGATGAGGACGAAGACAGTGATGTCTCTTTGGGGGATACATGTCGGATCACAGGATTCCTTCGCACATTTATTGAGAAGGGTAAATTAATAGAAACTTTTAATAGTTCCCCAAAGGTTATTTATCTGGGCTTCCTCTACTTTTCTTTTAACTATGAATTCTCAGCTACACTAACAACCCAAAGCACAAATTAAGTAAGGCCATTATTTTTACATCGCATTTATGGTTGAACAAAATCCTTCTCGGCAATTGAATAAATATTGACTTTTCTTTTTTGAAAGCGTTTTCAAGCATCCTTGGGAAACTAATGCAGTTCTGGATAGGATGGAATGTGCTTCCCAGACACGAGCTGGATATTAACGTGGTGCAGAGCAACTTCCCCACTGTGGATGCATCAGAGCAGACTTGAGCGTACTTGAGAGAACCAATATCCCAGAATGCATTTCGGACCAGCAAACGGGGAACAATGGCAGATGAGAAAACTCACAACTGAAAGTTGACATTCTATGAATACTACTGTTGTTGAGTCACAAAAGGTAATTTTAGGATGTTTTCAGGCGAGATGTTAGTTGTTTTAGCATCACATCTGTGGTCAGTTTGTCAAGATTCAGCCTACTTAAAAAGATAGGCTTTTTAAGAGAGGATTTGAGGTCCTGTGTGTGTATCTATATAAATATTTAAGTATATATGTATGAAATACACATTTATAAACATATTATATATACAATTGTATGTGTATATATATACACATATAAGTATATATATATATATATATTTATAAACATATTATATATACAATTATATGTGTATCTATATAAGTATATAAAATACATATTTATAAACACAATATATATATATATACAATGATATGTGTATGTCGGTAAAACCAGTGCAAAAAAAGCAGGGTTGTCATATTTTAAAATACTTTACAGTGAAGAATCAGAGTAAACTCATGACAACAACAGCTGAGGTGGTGACGTCATCCAGTCAGCGGCTGTTCCAATTGAAGAAAGACAGTCCTGCGTGCTCCCGGCCTTGGGAGTCCAAACTCCCAAGTCCAAACTCCAAAAGTACACAAGTCTGGACTTAGCGTACTTGGTATTGAGAAATGGCCGCTTATTCTGCGGAGAGAAATTGGAGGAGCCATGATTGAGGAGCCCCGAGGAAAATATTGCCATGAAAACAAATTATTCTATTTAAAACTGAACCTTTCCTTTGCAGTTTTTGTTCTCATCATGTGGCCTCAGGTGGATGGACAGACTGTTATTTTAAACTCTTACAGGTAGAATCAAAGTCTTGTGATTTGGAGACAAATAAATGTGTGTTACAACCCAAACTTAGAGATATTTAATGTGTATACTGTATACTTATTTGTCTTATTGTTTTGTTAATGTATTGTAACATCTGCTATACTCAGTGTTATACTCTTGTGTCTTTCCAGCAATAATAAATACTAGTAAATAATTCCAGTAGCATTAAACTTTTGTTTGATTCTTCTTGTTGGAATTAAGGGATTCACTAATTCCATTAAAAGTTGATGTCAGGAAAATAAATAAATATATTTATTCAAGAAATGTACATACAGTTTTTAGGTAGTTGTAGGGCCACATTTATATTTCTAGTTAATTTGTAAATATAAAAAAGTTTAGTTCACAGTATGTATCTGACAGTTTAAGTTATTGTGCAGATTATTAATATAAATATAATCAGATAATAAATGATGATGTAATACTATAAATTAAATAAACTACTGCTACCATAGCAGCAGTATATGCGTAAGTAATTAAAATGAGTTCCACCTTTACCAGCTGCGAATAATGAATACAGTATATTAACGCATCACTAGTTTTAATCCATTAATATATATTTTTCTGAAATGAGCCATTCTGTACAATATATTTTGATAAAGTATTAAAAGAGACAGTCGTAAAAGGATGCCTTGCTGAAAATATAATCTTTTTTATTACAATCAGGTGTTCCATAGTTATTCCATAGTTTTGACCAGAGACTGTATACGTTTGACATTTAATTGCAGAATCAAACAATACGGCATTCACGAGGACAGCTACGTGTTATCTTGCTATTCTCAACATCTGCCGTAACAACGACAACAATAGACCCTTTCGACCGAAAGTCGCCATTTACAAGGCCGCCAGTTAATCCGTAACCCCGGTAACGAAGGTTTGTACTTCCTCGTTTGAGCTCTTCCGTTTAGCACCCGACTGGTGTTACGGTTAAACAGGCGACCGTGTTAACTGGTGACTTTCAGCCGTTAAAAATAGGAAAAGAACACGTAAGCTAGCTGTTTCCTTTTTTTATATCATATATACAATGTATATGAGAAGGGTTGACACTATATTGAAACAAATATGTTTTTCTGTTTGTATTGTAAGCACGAAAACGACGTTCATTCGACTGAAAGTCTTCGGTTAAACACGGTCGCTTGTTAAACCGTAACACCCCCGAGCCCTTCTCCGCAGTTCCTCCGGGATCTCAGGCCCGTTGTCGTGATTTAAACCAAACGTGAGAGAAAAGAAACAGAAGAAGAGAGGAAAAGTGAAGAAAAATAAAAAATAAATTAAAACGCACACAGGGAGCTATGCGCCAGGCTGCCGCTGAATGCGTCATCTAAATGTGACGTCATCAGCTAATTCAAAGCCACAGGGCAGATGCCAGACAGTTAATAAGGACACCAGATGAGAGTTTGATAGGGCCAACTTCAAGAAGAAGAAGAAGAAGAAGAAGAAGAAGAAGAAGAAGAAGAAGAAGAAGAAGAAGAAGAAGAAGAAGAAGAAAATTTTGAGAAGGGTATACCACTGCAGCTGAAACAATGAATATTTGGATTAAGATGAAGGAAATTTTGCCAGGCCCATCAGGTCAGTATCAGATGAAGAAGATTCTGGGGCAGGGGACTTTCGGAATTGTGATTGGCTGCCAAAGGATGGACAACGAGGAGAAGGTAGCTGTGAAATTGATAAGGCGCGACGTTTCTGCCAAAAATGAGTTGGACGTGCTTAATGAAATTAGGCAGCTTGGCGAAGACAAGCATAACCTGGTCAGGTTCATCGAGCATTTTAAGCACAAAGGATACACTTGTCTGGTATTGGAATGCCTGCATATGGACCTGGGAACATTTATGCATAGGAGACATAACAAGCCACTATTGTTGGATGAAATTAGTCTCATCACAGAACAGATGCTAGTTGCTTTGAAGGGCCTTGCCAGCATCGGTATCACGCACACCGACATTAAATTGAACAATGTGATGCTCGTAAATCAAAATTTACATCCATTTAAAATCAAGTTGATCGACTTTGGTGTGGCCCGTCGTACTTCTACAATGGTGGCTGGCACCAGAATTCAGATTCGGTGTTACAGGGCCCCTGAGGTCCTCTTAGGCCTACGTCTGACTGAGGCAGTAGACATGTGGTCCCTCGGCTGCATTATGATCTGCCTGTACATGGGACAGCACTTGCATGCAATGGAAACAGACCCACGTGTGCTCATGAGAGACATTGTGAAGCTGCATGGGCAGCCCCCTGCTCACATGCTGGCTAGTGGGTTAAGGACCAACAATTTCTTCCTGAAAGACACAGATTCTTCTCCATGGCGACTTTATTCAGAAGCTAAAAAGACTTCTTCTACCTACATCAAGGCACCACGCAAATCTGGCATTTTGACCAAGTGTAAAAGTTTTGACCAGGTAGAAAAGGAAATGGGAAAATTGAAGGGTGACTTTCACACGGAGGCTTTTTTTGGTCTCCTGAGACAAATATTTCAGGTGGATCCTGAAATACGTATCTCAGCGAGCCAAGCTTTAGAGCACCCTTTCATCAGTCAAGTCAAACCCCCAGTGATCCCCAAAGATGATGAAGGAACCACAGGCTTTGTTGAAGTTAAATCACGGAAGAAGCACATCAAGAAGATCCGCCAATTCTTCTCCAGGGATTCGAAGTCTGTAAGTAGCTGCAGAGGTCATGATATTGACTCCCCTTCAACTAGTAAAGAAATCGTCGCTGGCACTAAAGAAGAACCACTAGCCACAGATCATACAACAAGCACTGGCACTAAAAATGACCAACAAGTCAAAGGTGATAAAACTGCTGCTGGCACTAGCGATAAAGGAACCACAGGCTTTGTTGAAGTCAAAACACGGAAGAAGTACATCAAGAAGATCCGCCACTTCTTCTCCAGGGATTTGAAGTCTGGAAGTAGCTGCAGAGGTCGTGACATTGACTCACCTTCAACTAGTAAAGAAACCGTCGCTGGCACTAAAGAAGAACCACTAGCCACAGATCACACAACAAACACTGGCACTAAAAATGACCAACAAGTCAAAGGTGATAAAACTGCTGCTGGCACTAGCGATGAAGGAACCACAGGCTTTGTTGAAGTCAAAACACGGAAGAAGTACATCAAGAAGATCCGCCACTTCTTCTCCAGGGTGTTGAAGTCTGTAAATAGCTGCAGAGGTCATGATATTGACTCACCTTCAACTAGTGAAGAAACCGTCGCTGGCTCTAAAGAAGAACTACTAGCCACAGATCATACAACAAGCACTGGCACTAAAAATGACCAACAAGTTAAAGGTGATAAAACTGCTGCTGGCACTAGCGATGAAGGAACCACAGGCTTTGTTGAAGTCAAAACACGGAAGAAGCACATCAAGAAGATCCGCCACTTCTTCACCAGGTGATCAAGCCTGTAAGTAGCTGCAGAGGTCGTGACATTGACTCACCTTCAAATTGATGACTGCTGGCACCAAAGATGACCAACAAGTCAAAGGCTGAGACAGACTGTGAGAGCCTGTCTCTGTGTCTCTCTCTCTCACACACACACACACACACACACACACACACACACACACACACGCACACACACACACACACACACACACACACACACAGTGACAGGCTGTCTGTGAGAGCCAGCCTGTCACTGTGTGTGTGTCTCTCTCTCACACACACACACACACACACACACACACACACACACACACACACACACACACACACACACACACACACACACACACACACAGTGACAGGCTGTCTGTGAGAGCCAGCCTGTCACTGTGTGTGTGTGTCTCTCTCTCACACACACACACACACACACACACACACACACACACACACACACACACACACACACACACACACACACACACACACACAGAGTGACAGGCTGTCTGTGAGAGCCAGCCTGTCACTGTGTGTGTATCTCTCTCTCACACACACACACACACACACACACACACACACACACACACACACACAGTGACAGGCTGGCTGTGAGAGTCAGCCTGTCTATACAAAATAAACTAAATTGAATTGAATTGAATTGTATTGAATCTTCTTTTCTGGAGTCCCCGCAAAAAGCCAATGATACCTGTTTCTGGAGAAGATAAGAAACTGGTTTGGGCCGGTTCGGACCTTCACCAATCCCCTCCTGTTACTGTGTGTCCCACTGTATAAAGGACAGAGGCTCAGAGATATATCTTTGAGCAGCAACTTGGAAATATGACTTGTCCGTATTTTCAACTCTGCTCCTTCTTGCAAGAATAAATGACCTGATTGACGATTTTACACTTTGTGTCCAGTATAATTTTTCTAACATAATTGGTCCTTCGAGCAGGATCTCAAAACCTCGTCTTCTCTCCAGATTTAGGCCCGACACTGAGTCTGGGACTCTTTGCGAAAGTCCTCCGTCCTATTCTCAGACGAGAATAGTTTGGTAAATTGAGAGGCCAGGATCTGCTGGATAGAGGACGAGTGACGAGATCCAATTTGTTTTTAATCATCAGAATTAATTCAGGTAAGAAGATCGTATTCCATAGATTCGGTTTGAGTCCGGATTAGAATTTGGTTTGAGTCCAGATTAGAAGAGAGGTTCAGGTAGTAACCTTGGATCTAGGAACCTAAAACAGTCCTGAGTAAGACGCTTAAACGACTTATGTGCACGGATTTAGTTCCGGGAACTGAATCAGGGTTTAGGTGGTAAACCTTGGTTCGAGGAACCTAAAAAATCCTAAATAAATATATCTATAAACTCTAAAAATATAACAAGTCATATTTGCCAGGAACATCTGATCCCTGGAAATCATAACAGAGGCGTAGAGCATGGTGTTCAGAGTTCCCATTCAGTGACAATCCTATAGAGCGAACTTAGATTGCTAATAATGCCAGTTATTATTGAAACGTATGATGAATACCTCTGGACTCTCCGGCTGGTCAATGTTTGTGTGCATCAGTCCAATCTGCCACATCTGCTCTGGACTCTTGTTTCCTTCAGTGCTGAGTGGATGATGGTTCCAGCCTTCTGAAAATATCTCTGGAGTCTGGGAGAAAGTAGGCAGTGTACACAGAACAGGTCCTCAGTAGATGAGATGTCCAGCAGTCCATCCTCCTCAGGGAGTGCAGTAAGTCATAGTACTTGATTGTAATTATGACTCGGAGATCAGATCAGAGACGTTCAATCCTATGAATGAGAATACAGTTTTAAACTGTGTGTATGGAACAATAGGCTTTAATATTGTTTGTCCAGCAGATGGTGAGGGAGAGGCCATGTTATAGCTTTTCCATATCTTGATACATGGATGGAAATGATCTAATCTGCTTCTTGTTTGAAGAACGAACACAAAATTGTCTGATTGTATAGCGCAAAAAAATGGGAATTGGTTGTAAATTAAAAGTGTGGGAGACAATTTACTATCTTTTGTTTTAGTAAATTCAAATTTGTCCTAAAATAAAAGGAAAACAAAGAGTTTTACTGTGCAACTTTCCTTTAAAATGTGTATAAATGTGTTATTGTGTCTGCTCTGAACTATGTTTTAGTCAAGCTTTGTCCGTTTTATTTGTCATTTACAATAGCGAAAAACATAACTCATATATTTCTATATTCTCGTGGATCTGACCATTTTCTCATGACCTACAGATGTATTACAATTTACATTATCCACTAATTCGTATTGAGCAGACAGTCTGGTATTCGACCACTAGAGGGCAGCAAGTCTGTGTTGTATGTCGTCTATGTATGAAGCAAAGTGCCGACTCACTGTCAGAGACCTGTAGCAAAACAATAAAACATGAGAAATCTTCACACTACTGTTTATTTGTTTAACTCCTTTTATTGTGTCTCTTACAAACACAGCGGATCACGAGCAGGTAATAATATACCAAATGTTGTTTATTGCCTGATAACCTTCTAACTTCTGAACCCAGTGAGAGAAATATATTTTTGATATGTTGGTGTATCCATCCATCCATCCATTATCAGCCGCTTATCCGGGGTCGGGTCGCGGTGGCAGCAGGTTCAGCAGGCCGACCCAGGCTTCCCTCTCACCCGCAACACTTTCCAGCTCATTCTGGGGGACCCCGAGGCGTTCCAAGGCCAGCCGGGAGATATAATCCCTCCAGCGTGTCCTCGGTCTTCCCCGGGGTCTCCTACCAGTTGGACGTGCCTGGAAAACCTCTAATGGGAGGCGTCCAGGAGGCATCCTGACTAGATGCCCGAACCACCTCAGCTGACTCCTTTCGACACGAAGGAGCAGCGACTCGACTCCAAGCTCCCTCCTGATGTCCGAGCTCCTTACCCTATCTCTAAGGGTGAGCCCGGCCACCCTGCGGAGGAAGCTCATTTCGGCCGCTTGTATTCGAGATCTCGTTCTTTCGGTCACGACCCAGAGTTCGTGACCATAGGTGAGGGTTGGAACATAGACCGACCAGTAAATGGAGAGCTTCGCCTTCCGGCTCAGCTCCCTCTTCACCAGGACGGACCGGTACAGCGCCTGTTTTATTGCTGCAGCCGCACCGATCCGTCTGTCGATCTCCCGCTCCACCTTACCCTCACTCGTGAACAAGACCCCGAGATACTTGAACTCCTTCGCTTGGGGTAGGCAGTTTGTCCCCACCTGGAGGGAGCAATCCACCGGTTTCCGGCAGAGCACCATGGCCTCAGATTTGGAGGCGCTAACTCTCATCCCTGCCGCTTCACACTCGGCTGCAAAACGCCCCAGTGAATGCTGGAGGTCACAATCCGAGGAGGCAAACAGGACCACATCATCCGCGAACAGCAGAGAGGCGATCCCGAGACTCCCGAATCGGATCCTCTCCGCCCCCTGGCTGCGCCTAGATATCCTGTCCATGAAAGTCACGAACAGGACCGGTGATAAAGGGCAGCCCTGGCGGAGGCCAACACCCACCGGGAACGTGTCTGACTTACTACCGAGGATACGAACACAGCTCCTACTGCAGGCGTACAAAGACCGGATAGCCCGTGCCAACGGGTCCGGCAACCCATACTCCCGCAGCACCCCCCACAAAAACCCCCGAGGGACCCGGTCGAAAGCCTTCTCCAAGTCCACAAAGCACATGTAGACTGGTTGGGCAAACTCCCAGGACCCCTCCAGTAGTCTTGCAAGGGTAAAGAGCTGGTCCACTGTTCCACGACCGGGACGGAATCCGCACTGCTCGTCTTGAATCTGAGGTTCGACAAGCGGTCGGAGCCTCCCTTCCAGCACCCTGGCATAAGCTTTTCCCGGGAGGCTGAGCAGTGTGATGCCACGATAGTTTGAGCACACTCTCCGGTCCCCCTTCTTGAAGATGGGAACCACCACCCCGGTCTGCCAGTCCATGGGCACTGTTCCCGACCCCCATGCGACACTGAAAAGGCGTGTCAACCAAGACAGCCCAACAATGTCCAGCGCTTTCAGCATCTCAGGGCGGATCTCATCCACCCCTGGCGCCTTGCCACCAAGGAGCTTTTTGACTACCTTAGCGACCTCTGCCAGGGATATGGGAGAAACCACCCCAAAATCTTCCGCCGCTGCCCCCTCTCCGGGGGACATGTTAGCCGGGTTTAGGAGTTCCTCAAAGTGCTCTTTCCACCGCCCGACGATGTCCCCAGTCCGGGTCAGCAGTTCCCCCCCCCCTGCTGAGAACAGCCTGGGGTAGGCCCTGCTTTCCCTTCCTGAGCCGTCGGATGGTTTGCCAGAACTTCCTTGAGGCCAACCGAAAGTCCTTCTCCATGGCCTCCCCGAACTCCTCCCATGCCCGAGTTTTAGCATCCGCGACCATCGCAGCTGCAGCCCTTCTGGCCTGCCGGTACCCGTCAGCTGCTTCAGGAGACCCCTGGGCCAGCCAGGCCCGAAAGGCCTCCTTCTTCAGTTTGACGGCTTCCCTCACCCCCGGTGTCCACCACCGGGTTCTCGGGTTGCCGCCACGACAGGCACCGATGACCTTCTGGCCACAGCTCCGAGCAGCCGCGTCCACAATAGAGGCTTTGAACATGGTCCACTCGGGTTCCATGTCCCCAGCCTCCCTCGGGATTTGTGAGAAGTTCTTCCGGAGGTGGGAGTTGAAGACCTCCCGGACAGGGTCCTCCGCCAGACGTTCCCAGTTCACCCTCACTACACGTTTGGGCTTGCCAGGTCTTTCTAGCCGACTCCCCCGCCATCTGATCCAACTCACCACCAGGTGGTGATCAGTTGACAGCTCTGCTCCTCTCTTCACCCGAGTGTCCAAGACATACGGCCGCAGATCAGATGATACGACTACAAAGTCGATCATTGATCTCCGGCCTAAGGTGTTCTGGTACCAGGTACACTTATGAGCCACCTTATGCTCGAACATGGTGTTCGTTATGGACAAACTGTGGCTAGCACAGAAGTCCAACAACAAAACACCATTCGGGTTCAGATCGGGCAAGCCGTTCCTCCCAATCACGCCCCGCCAGGTTTCTCTGTCATTGCCCACGTGAGCGTTGAAGTCTCCCAGGAGAACTATGGAGTCGGCAGGCGGCGCCCTTTCCAGGACCCCTCCCACCGACTCCAAGAAGGCCGGATACTCCGAACTGCTGTTCGGTGCATAAGCACAGACAACAGTCAGAGCCTTACTCCCTGCAACCCGTAGGCGCAGGGAGGCGACCCTCTCGTTCTCCGGGGAAAACTCCAACATAGCGGCGCTCAGCCGGGGGCTCGTGAGTATCCCCACTCCCGCCCGGCGCCTCTCACCCTGGGCAACTCCAGAAAAGGACAAAGTCCAACCCTTCTCCAGGAGCTTGGTTCCAGAGCCCATGCTGTGCGTGGAGGTGAGCCCAACTAAATCTAGCTGGTACCGCTCCACCTCCTGCACCAGCTCCGGCTCTTTCCCCGCTAGCGAGGTGACGTTCCACGTCCCTAGAGCTAGTCTATGCTGCCGGCGATCGGCTCGCCCAGGTCTCCTGCCTGGCCCGCCGCCCGGTCTGCATAGCACCCGACCCCGATAATTCTCCCCGCGGGTGGTGGGTCCACGGGGTGACTGCTGCTCCATGTTGTTTCTTCGGGCTGAGCCCGACCGGGCCCCATGGGCGAAAGCCCGGCCACCAGACGCTCGCCGACGAGCTCCCCTCCTGGGTCTGGCTCCGGGAGGGTGCCCCGGTTTCCCTTGTCCGGGCGAGGTAACTTTAGTCCGTGGGCTGCAATTCATCAGGGTTTTTTGAATCGCTCTTAGTCTGGGCTCTCCCCCGAGACCTGTTTGCCTTGGGAGACCCTACCAGGGGCTGACGCCCCGGACAACATAGCTCCCAGGATCACTGAGCCACTCAAACTCCTCCACCACGTTAAGGTGGCGATTCATTGGAGGAGGATGTTGGTGTATTTGAATTTTAAATCAGAATTGCTTATAAAAAAAACAGCACATTAAAATATAACTTTAATAAGAACATGGCCTAAATGAAAGAAAGTATTTGCAATCGGCATCAACTCATCTATCTGCAGATATCTCCTGCCACGTGTTAATCACAGGGAGGTTCAGCCTTTTCTTGTGGGGCCCAACAGAAGTTGGTGTAGAGTAGACCTCATTATCCCCTCTGGGTGATACTTCCGCCGCACAGCACGGACATGCAGCGTATTGCTGGTGTAAGAAAACAGGAATCCAGACAGTTTATTAGGTAGGCTACACCTCGATGAAACAAATGCAGTCTACTGTTTAAAAATGTACCTACAAATCCTGTCTTCATGATTGGTATAAGATTTTAGAGCTTCAACTTCATGATCATTTTTGGAAGAATGTACTTTGTGGGGCTGTATTGCAAAAATACTTTTGACTGCATTAAACTCAACAAGCAACGTTTTTCTTTTTTTCTCTGCAAATTAGTGGGCGTTACCTTTGAGAAGAGAGTCTTGTATTATGGGAATGTTTGTATTTTTTTTTTTTACATAAGTTTAGCTTAACTCAAAAACATAACAGCCAAGCCACACAATGGTAAGATTAATGTGTTATATTACAACATTATGTGTATATTAAAACACTGTCAGTCTTATTATGACAAACAAGGCTTCTATGATGCTAATTCACTTGTGAATTTGGCAATTATATCTTGTGTAAACATAAAAACAGCAGATACAATGTGCTAGCTTAAATTAAGCCTCGTTTTGAGCTAACGTTAGCTGATTATTAGCATCACGTGATTCGGTCACATAGCGTTCTGTTAGCAAGCATTGAGTGATTACGTCAAAAGTGTATTTTTTACCTGATGTTCAGGAGCATGTGGCTTCATCTCACAGGGTCGACGTGAGCACATTACTTGAACATATTGGATTTAAATATTGTAGAAGACATATAAACTGTATTTTTTTATTTACTGCATTATTATAGCTAGCTAACACTCAACAATTAATTCCGATGTCTTCATTATTGTTGGTGAGCTAGTGTTTATTTAGTTATTACTTGTGTTAATTGTGATATAGCTGTTTTATCTTGTTTTTTTTCAAAGTGTTTGTTGTCTTTAAAACGTCCACACATCTGCAGCACAATAACGAAAATATCGACAGTTGTGAACGCAACCGGAACTCATTCATTAAAGTGCTCTTATTTTGAAAGCTTCACCGGAAAGACATAGTTTTTTTAAGTAAAATAAAATAAAATCTGGCTGGTCAGCAATTTTCAACAGATGTTCTTTTAAATACATTTAAACACAAAATGTCTAATTCAGATCATATCTATACGATTGAGGGATTTCCTCCACGTGGCTCTCAACATGGCGACGGCTGAGGCTAGGAGCTAACAGTGCTAACAGTGAGGGCACACACACACACACACACATACACTGAGACGTAAACAAAGTACAGAAGAACTCAGATGACAACACACAAAGAGGGAGCGCGACTTCATTCTCTACTATATATCTTTACATAGAAAATAGTTGTTTGCTGCTATATCAATGCTCCGAATTTCACATTTGGACCCCTTAATAATCGGCCTATTATTCTTTTAGATAATCAAGTCAGTGTTTTGTCTTTAAAAATATAAAAAAATAGGTTCCTACAGACCACGGTGACATCTTTAGATTGCTTGTTTTATTGACCAACACTCTCGAATCTAAAGATAAAACATGACACAAACCTTCACAATTGAATTACTGGAACAAGGGAATGTTTTGCATTGTTGCTTGATAGAGATACTTTGAAGGTTAATCAATTATAATAATAGTTGCAGAATATCATCCTGTCATCAACTAATTGATTAATTGAACAATTACTTCAGTCCACAAACCAAAGATGTAGATGTATAACAGAGAAAAGCAAATCTTGACAAATTCTTTATTTAAATTGTTGTCAGTTTATTGTCTTTTTAATATCATAAACCAATCAATTAATCGACTTATCGTTTCAGCATCAAATCATGACAAATGATCATGTTGATCATTACTGCCCTGTATTTAGATTAAACCACCACACAAAGGCTGCACTTCTTCCAGTTTGACTTAGCCACTCGTGAAAGCTTTGTATTCGAGAGAAAATTGTTCCGAACAATATGTCACAACCTTTTATTCACAGTTGAATGAAAACTGCCAGGATGAAGGTTTAACGGGTTCCACAAGGGGTCTCTTATGTTTGTCCACATAACTCGTAATACAAACACTGGAACATAATGACAGCGTGAAACACAGGTTGTTTTGTTCATTCCATTGCTTTCAGCCCCAGGTTAAGGATTCCCACTTCAGGGCTATACAGTAATGTTAAACCTCCCAGTGCAAGTTATTTAAATCCAATTTGACGTTTCTTTATTGACACTTTTTCTTCTTTGGCGATACTCCTCAAAATGTTAGTACATATAACCCCTACAGCTTGAAAGATGTTACTTCATTTGTATAAAATTGCCCTGCTTTTTAAGTGTATGAGTGTCATTTCACCATCAGTCTTATTTGCACTGACTTTAAGACCCTCATTTCCATATATGGACACAGAAATACAGGCTTAAATAAATGAAGAAATACGTGTGGACACATAAATACAGACATAAATAATAATGATGTCCTGTTTAGGTATCAACTTATATGTATTTATTCCTGTATTTATTCATGCATTTATTTATTTATACTTAAGTCGTTTTCTGTCCTCCATCCTTTCCTCATTGATGAAGGGGTGATATTAGTTTTATAGGGAGAGAGTTCTTCGAGATCTGGTTGGGAGTTTGCCTAACCAGTCTACATGTGCTTTGTAGACTTGGAGAAGGCCTTCGACCGGGAGTATGGGGTGCCAAACCCGTTGGCACGGGCCATCCGGTCTCTGTACGCCTGCAGTAGGAGCTGTGGTCGTATCTTCCAGGGTGCGGAGAAGATCCCGTTCGGGAGTCTCGGGATCGCCTCTCTGCTGTTCGCGGATGATGTGGTCCTGTTTGCCTCCTCGGACCGTGACCTCCAGCATTCACTGGGGCGTTTTGCAGCCGAGTGTGAAGCGGCAGGGATGAGAGTTAGCACCTCCAAATCTGAGGCCATGGTGCTCTGCTGGAAACCGGTGGATTGCTCCCTCCAGGTGGGGACAAACTGCCTACCCCAAGTGAAGGAGTTCAAGTATCTCGGGGTCTTGTTCACGAGTGAAGGTAAGGTGGAGCGGGAGATCGACAGGCGGATCGGTGCGGCTGCAGCTGTAAAACAGGCGCTGTACCGGTCCGTCTTGGTGAAGAGGGAGCTGAGCCGGAAGGCAAAGCTCTCCATTTACTGGTCGGTCTACGTTCCAACCCTCACCTACGTCCACGAACTCTGGGTCGTGACCGAAAGAACGAGGTCTCGGATACATGCGGCCGAAATGAGCTTTCTCCGTAGGGTGGCCGGGCTCAGTCTTAGAGATAGGGTAAGGATGGTTCGGGCATCTAGTCAGGATGCCTCCTGGACGCCTCCTATTAGAGGTTTTCCAGGCACGTCCAACTGGTAGGAGGCCCCGGAAAAGACCAAGGACACGCTGGAGGGATTATATCTCCCGGCTGGCCTTGGAACGCCTCGGGATCCCCCAGAATGAGCTGGAAAGTGTTGCGGGTGAGAGGGAAGGCTGGGTCGGCCTGCTGAACCTGCTGCCACCGCGACCCGACCCCGGATAAGCGACTGATAATGGATGGATGGATGATTAAGGTGGACTCATGATGAGAATACAGAGAATCACACATCATTTCTTTTCACTGCTCCAATTGATTGAACTTCTGATTATGAATAATACATACATACTGATCCGCCCATACACATATTCAAACTCCTATATGGTAATCTAGACATACATGTATATACACAAATATAGTACATATATCCTCATAAGTATGTATTTATCTGTATACTATACTGCCAGCAGGCATATTTAAATAAATATAATCTGATTGATTTGGGTGATGAAGCACTTCAAATTTGCCGATACATTTTCCCAACACATTTAACGCATTTAACTTGTCTGATATATTTGCGATGCTTATGTCTCGCAGCGGGGGTGGTGTTAAGCTGCGTTCACACCAACAACGTTGCAAACGCGTTGCGAATATTCGCTGTATATTTGCTGTGAATGATTAAGCTATTGTTTATGATCATCTCCTGCTTGTCAGCGGAGAGAAAAAAAAGAGGTTCCTCTGAGTTAATTTGCCATTGTACTGCTAGAACATCGTGGTGTCAGTGCTCGATTATAATCCCTTCTGAAGAGTAGCGGGCACGCGCATTTATCCAGATGAGTGACTTCTGATTAGAATTAATGAGACCATTTCTGCACGGATCAGCCGTGGAGAAACCGAGTTAGCCTGACGTCAATCATCTTGCTAATTTAAGCTGGATAATAGGACATTTGCTCGACTTTGTTGAGCCAGGTACGAGAAATAGGGCCCTGGTGAATGCCGCCTTGTTTTGTGTGTGACACGACTTGCTTTCACAGACTGAGCCCATGATTAGTGACGCTCTCGTGTAAAATCAGTGAGGTTCACTTCACCAGAACATCAAGACACGTCACAGACGGTCAACGTCGCCTTACCATTTATTAAAACACATTTACAACACAAATCAATAAATTCTATTAAAAAGACAAACAAATGAACAATATATGCTCTTTGCACCAGCGGTGGTGCGCTTTCCGGATCCAATTCACGTTGAAGAACTTCCGCTCCCAGGGCCAGCGGTGGTTGGTGACAGACAGTCCAGTTGGTCTTTGTTGTGCTCTCTACGGGACTCCCCTAAACAGGTGCAGAACTTCCCTTGAACAACTACAGGGTTTGGTGGAGTGGTATTTTTTATTTTATTTTTCTTTATTTTTCATTCTAATAAAAATGAAAACTACTATCAAAAACACAAGCAATAGAACAATATAACGTACTATTTACAACACAAATCAATAAAATTAAAACAACTATTAAAAAGACAAACAAACGAATAATATAACTAACTAGAACATTATTAAACACTATTTACAACACACATCAATACATTCTAATAAAAATGAAAACTACTATCAAAAAGACAAACAAATGAACAATATAATTAACTATTTACAACACAAATCAATAAAATTAAAACAACTATTAAAAAGACAAACAAACGAATAATATAACTAACTAGAACATTATCAAACACTATTTACAACACACATCAACACATTCTAATAAAAATGAAAACTACTATCAAAAACACAAGCAATAGAACAATATAACTAACTATTTACAACACAAATCAATAAAATTAAAACAACTATTAAAAAGACAAACAAACGAATAATATAACTAACTAGAACATTATTAAACACTATTTACAACACACATCAATACATTCTAATAAAAATGAAAACTACTATCAAAAAGACAAACAAATGAACAATATAACGTACTATTTACAACACAAATCAATAAAATTAAAACAACTATTAAAAAGACAAACAAACGAATAATATAACTAACTAGAACATTATTAAACACTATTTAGAACACACATCAACACATTCTAATAAAAATGAAAATTACTATCAAAAAGACAAACAAATGAACAATATAACGTACTATTTACAACACAAATCAATAAAATTAAAACAACTATTAAAAAGACAAACAAACAAATAATATAACTAACTAGAACATTATTAAACACTATTTACAACACACATCAATACATTCTAATAAAAATGAAAACTACTATCAAAAAGACAAACAAATGAACAATATAACGTACTATTTACAACACAAATCAATAAAATTAAAACAACTATTAAAAAGACAAACAAACAAATGATATAACTAACTAGAACATTATTAAACACTATTTACAACACACATCAATACATTCTAATAAAAATGAAAACTACTATCAAAAAGACAAACAAATGAACGATATAACTAACTATTTACAACACAAATAAATTCTAATAAAATATGATGGGCCCCACCAAAGTCAATGAGCTTTATTTTCCACGGATGTAACTCTTGATTGACGAGCATAACATTATTCATTTTTATGTCAGAGCGAGTGATACCAATGCTGATACAAATGAACAATATAACTAACTATTTATAACACAAATCAATAAAATTAAAACAACTATTAAAAAGACAAACAAACGAATAATATAACTAACTAGAACATTATTAAACACTATTTACAACACACATCAATACATTCTAATAAAAATGAAAACTACTATCAAAAACACAAGCAATAGAACAATATAACTAACTATTTACAACACAAATCAATAAAATTAAAACAACTATTAAAAAGACAAACAAACGAATAATATAACTAACTAGAACATTATTAAACACTATTTACAACACACATCAATACATTCTAATAAAAATGAAAACTACTATCAAAAAGACAAACAAATGAACAATATAACTAACTATTTACAACACAAATCAATAAAATTAAAACAACTATTAAAAAGACAAACAAACGAATAATATAACTAACTAGAACATTATTAAACACTATTTACAACACACATCAATACATTCTAATAAAAATGAAAACTACTATCAAAAAGACAAACAAATGAACAATATAACGTACTATTTACAACACAAATCAATAAAATTAAAACAACTATTAAAAAGACAAATAAACAAATAATATAACTAACTAGAACATTATTAAACACTATTTACAACACACATCAATACATTCTAATAAAAATGAAAACTACTATCAAAAAGACAAACAAATGAACGATATAACTAACTATTTACAACACAAATAAATTCTAATAAAATATGATGGGCCCCACCAAAGTCAATGAGCTTTATTTTCCACGGATGTAACTCTTGATTGACGAGCATAACCTTATTCATTTTTATGTCAGAGCGAGTGATACCAATGCTGATACAAATGAACAATATAACTAACTATTTATAACACAAATCAATAAAATTAAAACAACTATTAAAAAGACAAACAAACGAATAATATAACTAACTAGAACATTATTAAACACTATTTACAACACACATCAATACATTCTAATAAAAATGAAAACTACTATCAAAAACACAAGCAATAGAACAATATAACTAACTATTTACAACACAAATCAATAAAATTAAAACAACTATTAAAAAGACAAACAAACGAATAATATAACTAACTAGAACATTATTAAACACTATTTACAACACACATCAATACATTCTAATAAAAATGAAAACTACTATCAAAAAGACAAACAAATGAACAATATAACGTACTATTTACAACACAAATCAATAAAATTAAAACAACTATTAAAAAGACAAACAAACGAATAATATAACTAACTAGAACATTATTAAACACTATTTACAACACACATCAATACATTCTAATAAAAATGAAAACTACTATCAAAAAGACAAACAAATGAACAATATAACGTACTATTTACAACACAAATCAATAAAATTAAAACAACTATTAAAAAGACAAACAAACGAATAATATAACTAACTAGAACATTATTAAACACTATTTACAACACACATCAATACATTCTAATAAAAATGAAAACTACTATTAAAATTACAAGCAATAGAACAATATAACGTACTATTTACAACACAAATCAATAAAATTAAAACAACTATTAAAAAGACAAACAAACGAATAATATAACTAACTAGAACATTATTAAACACTATTTACAACACACATAAATACATTCTAATAAAAATGAAAACTACTATCAAAAAGACAAACAAATGAACAATATAATTAACTATTTACAACACAAATCAATAAAATTAAAACAACTATTAAAAAGACAAACAAACGAATAATATAACTAACTAGAACAATATTAAACACTATTTACAACACACATCAATACATTCTAATAAAAATGAAAACTACTATCAAAAAGACAAACAATTGAACAATATAACGTACTATTTACAACACAAATCAATAAAATTAAAACAACTATTAAAAAGACAAACAAACGAATAATATAACTAACTAGAACATTATCAAACACTATTTACAACACACATCAACACATTCTAATAAAAATGAAAACTACTATCAAAAAGACAAACAAATGAACAATATAACGTACTATTTACAACACAAATCAATAAAATTAAAACAACTATTAAAAAGACAAACAAACGAATAATATAACTAACTAGAACATTATTAAACACTATTTACAACACACATCAATACATTCTAATAAAAATGAAAACTACTATCAAAAACACAAGCAATAGAACAATATAACGTACTATTTACAACACAAATCAATAAAATTAAAACAACTATTAAAAAGACAAACAAACGAATAATATAACTAACTAGAACATTATTAAACACTATTTACAACACACATCAATACATTCTAATAAAAATGAAAACTACTATCAAAAAGACAAACAAATGAACAATATAATTAACTATTTACAACACAAATCAATAAAATTAAAACAACTATTAAAAAGACAAACAAACGAATAATATAACTAACTAGAACAATATTAAACACTATTTACAACACACATCAATACATTCTAATAAAAATGAAAACTACTATCAAAAAGACAAACAAATGAACAATATAACGTACTATTTACAACACAAATCAATAAAATTAAAACAACTATTAAAAAGACAAACAAACGAATAATATAACTAACTAGAACATTACTAAGCACTATTTACAACACACATCAATACATTCTAATAAAAATGAAAACTACTATCAAAAACACAAGCAAATGAACAATATAACTAACTATTTACAACACAAATCAATAAAATTAAAACAACTATTAAAAAGACAAACAAACGAATAATATAACTAACTAGAACATTATTAAACACTATTTACAACACACATCAATACATTCTAATAAAAATGAAAACTACTATTAAAAACACAAGCAATAGAACAATATAACGTACTATTTACAACACAAATCAATAAAATTAAAACAACTATTAAAAAGACAAACAAACGAATAATATAACTAACTAGAACATTATTAAACACTATTTACAACACACATAAATACATTCTAATAAAAATGAAAACTACTATCAAAAAGACAAACAAATGAACAATATAATTAACTATTTACAACACAAATCAATAAAATTAAAACAACTATTAAAAAGACAAACAAACGAATAATATAACTAACTAGAACAATATTAAACACTATTTACAACACACATCAATACATTCTAACAAAAATGAAAACTACTATCAAAAAGACAAACAATTGAACAATATAACGTACTATTTACAACACAAATCAATAAAATTAAAACAACTATTAAAAAGACAAACAAACGAATAATATAACTAACTAGAACATTATCAAGCACTATTTACAACACACATCAACACATTCTAATAAAAATGAAAACTACTATCAAAAAGACAAACAAATGAACAATATAACGTACTATTTACAACACAAATCAATAAAATTAAAACAACTATTAAAAAGACAAACAAACGAATAATATAACTAACTAGAACATTATTAAACACTATTTACAACACACATCAATACATTCTAATAAAAATGAAAACTACTATCAAAAACACAAGCAATAGAACAATATAACGTACTATTTACAACACAAATCAATAAAATTAAAACAACTATTAAAAAGACAAACAAACGAATAATATAACTAACTAGAACATTATTAAACACTATTTACAACACACATCAATACATTCTAATAAAAATGAAAACTACTATCAAAAAGACAAACAAATGAACAATATAATTAACTATTTACAACACAAATCAATAAAATTAAAACAACTATTAAAAAGACAAACAAACGAATAATATAACTAACTAGAACAATATTAAACACTATTTACAACACACATCAATACATTCTAATAAAAATGAAAACTACTATCAAAAAGACAAACAAATGAACAATATAACGTACTATTTACAACACAAATCAATAAAATTAAAACAACTATTAAAAAGACAAACAAACGAATAATATAACTAACTAGAACATTACTAAGCACTATTTACAACACACATCAATACATTCTAATAAAAATGAAAACTACTATCAAAAACACAAGCAAATGAACAATATAACTAACTATTTACAACACAAATCAATAAAATTAAAACAACTATTAAAAAGACAAACAAACGAATAATATAACTAACTAGAACATTATTAAACACTATTTACAACATACATCAATACATTCTAATAAAAATGAAAACTACTATCAAAAACACAAGCAAATGAACAATATAACTAACTATTTACAACACAAATCAATAAAATTAAAACAACTATTAAAAAGACAAACAAACGAATAATATAACTAACTAGAACATTATCAAACACTATTTACAACACACATCAACACATTCTAATAAAAATGAAAACTACTATCAAAAAGACAAACAAATGAACAATATAACGTACTATTTACAATACAAATCAATAAAATTAAAACAACTATTAAAAAGACAAACAAACAAATAATATAACTAACTAGAACATTATTAAACACTATTTACAACACACATCAATACATTCTAATAAAAATGAAAACTACTATCAAAAAGACAAACAAATGAACAATATAACTAACTATTTACAACACAAATCAATAAATTCTAATAAAATATGATAGGCCCCACCAAAGTCAATGAGCTTTATTTTCCACGGATGTAACTCTTGATTGACGAGCATAACATTATTCATTTTTATGTCAGCGCGAGTGATACCAATGCTGATACAAATGAACAATATAACTAACTATTTATAACACAAATCAATAAAATTAAAACAACTATTAAAAAGACAAACACACGAATAATATAACTAACTAGAACATTATTAAACACTATTTACAACACACATCAATACATTCTAATAAAAATGAAAACTACTATCAAAAAGACAAACAAATGAACAATATAACGTACTATTTACAACACAAATCAATAAAATTAAAACAACTATTAAAAAGACAAACAAACAAATGATATAACTAAGTAGAACATTATTAAACACTATTTACAACACACATCAATACATTCTAATAAAATGAAAACTACTATCAAAAAACAAACAAATGAACAATATAACTAACTATTTACAACACAAATCAATAAAATTAAAACAACTATTAAAAAGACAAACAAACAAATAATATAACTAACTAGAACATTATTAAACACTATTTACAACACACATCAATACATTCTAATAAAAATGAAAACTACTATCAAAAAGACAAACAAATGAACAATATAACGTACTATTTACAACACAAATCAATAAAATTAAAACAACTATTAAAAAGACAAACAAACAAATGATATAACTTACTAGAACATTATTAAACACTATTTACAACACACATCAATACATTCTAATAAAAATGAAAACTACTATCAAAAAGACAAACAAATGAACAATATAACTAACTATTTACAACACCAATCAATAAAATTAAAACAACTATTAAAAAGACAAACAAACGAATAATATAACTAACTAGAACATTATTAAACACTATTTACAACACACATCAATACATTCTAATAAAAATGAAAACTACTATCAAAAAGACAAACAAATGAACAATATAACGTACTATTTACAACACAAATCAATAAAATTAAAACAACTATTAAAAAGACAAACAAACGAATAATATAACTAACTAGAACATTACTAAGCACTATTTACAACACACATCAATACATTCTAATAAAAATGAAAACTACTATCAAAAACACAAGCAAATGAACAATATAACTAACTATTTACAACACAAATCAATAAAATTAAAACAACTATTAAAAAGACAAACAAACGAATAATATAACTAACTAGAACATTATTAAACACTATTTACAACACACATCAATACATTCTAATAAAAATGAAAACTACTATTAAAAACACAAGCAATAGAACAATATAACGTACTATTTACAACACAAATCAATAAAATTAAAACAACTATTAAAAAGACAAACAAACGAATAATATAACTAACTAGAACATTATTAAACACTATTTACAACACACATAAATACATTCTAATAAAAATGAAAACTACAATCAAAAAGACAAACAAATGAACAATATAATTAACTATTTACAACACAAATCAATAAAATTAAAACAACTATTAAAAAGACAAACAAACGAATAATATAACTAACTAGAACAATATTAAACACTATTTACAACACACATCAATACATTCTAATAAAAATGAAAACTACAATCAAAAAGACAAACAATTGAACAATATAACGTACTATTTACAACACAAATCAATAAAATTAAAACAACTATTAAAAAGACAAACAAACGAATAATATAACTAACTAGAACATTATCAAACACTATTTACAACACACATCAACACATTCTAATAAAAATGAAAACTACTATCAAAAAGACAAACAAATGAACAATATAACGTACTATTTACAACACAAATCAATAAAATTAAAACAACTATTAAAAAGACAAACAAACGAATAATATAACTAACTAGAACATTATTAAACACTATTTACAACACACATCAATACATTCTAATAAAAATGAAAACTACTATCAAAAACACAAGCAATAGAACAATATAACGTACTATTTACAACACAAATCAATAAAATTAAAACAACTATTAAAAAGACAAACAAACGAATAATATAACTAACTAGAACATTATTAAACACTATTTACAACACACATCAATACATTCTAATAAAAATGAAAACTACTATCAAAAAGACAAACAAATGAACAATATAATTAACTATTTACAACACAAATCAATAAAATTAAAACAACTATTAAAAAGACAAACAAACGAATAATATAACTAACTAGAACAATATTAAACACTATTTACAACACACATCAATACATTCTAATAAAAATGAAAACTACTATCAAAAAGACAAACAAATGAACAATATAACGTACTATTTACAACACAAATCAATAAAATTAAAACAACTATTAAAAAGACAAACAAACGAATAATATAACTAACTAGAACATTACTAAGCACTATTTACAACACACATCAATACATTCTAATAAAAATGAAAACTACTATCAAAAACACAAGCAAATGAACAATATAACTAACTATTTACAACACAAATCAATAAAATTAAAACAACTATTAAAAAGACAAACAAACGAATAATATAACTAACTAGAACATTATTAAACACTATTTACAACATACATCAATACATTCTAATAAAAATGAAAACTACTATCAAAAACACAAGCAAATGAACAATATAACTAACTATTTACAACACAAATCAATAAAATTAAAACAACTATTAAAAAGACAAACAAACGAATAATATAACTAACTAGAACATTATCAAACACTATTTACAACACACATCAACACATTCTAATAAAAATGAAAACTACTATCAAAAAGACAAACAAATGAACAATATAACTAACTATTTACAATACAAATCAATAAAATTAAAACAACTATTAAAAAGACAAACAAACAAATAATATAACTAACTAGAACATTATTAAACACTATTTACAACACACATCAATACATTCTAATAAAAATGAAAACTACTATCAAAAAGACAAACAAATGAACAATATAACTAACTATTTACAACACAAATCAATAAATTCTAATAAAATATGATAGGCCCCACCAAAGTCAATGAGCTTTATTTTCCACGGATGTAACTCTTGATTGACGAGCATAACATTATTCATTTTTATGTCAGCGCGAGTGATACCAATGCTGATACAAATGAACAATATAACTAACTATTTATAACACAAATCAATAAAATTAAAACAACTATTAAAAAGACAAACACACGAATAATATAACTAACTAGAACATTATTAAACACTATTTACAACACACATCAATACATTCTAATAAAAATGAAAACTACTATCAAAAAGACAAACAAATGAACAATATAACGTACTATTTACAACACAAATCAATAAAATTAAAACAACTATTAAAAAGACAAACAAACAAATGATATAACTAAGTAGAACATTATTAAACACTATTTACAACACACATCAATACATTCTAATAAAATGAAAACTACTATCAAAAAACAAACAAATGAACAATATAACTAACTATTTACAACACAAATCAATAAAATTAAAACAACTATTAAAAAGACAAACAAACAAATAATATAACTAACTAGAACATTATTAAACACTATTTACAACACACATCAATACATTCTAATAAAAATGAAAACTACTATCAAAAAGACAAACAAATGAACAATATAACGTACTATTTACAACACAAATCAATAAAATTAAAACAACTATTAAAAAGACAAACAAACAAATGATATAACTTACTAGAACATTATTAAACACTATTTACAACACACATCAATACATTCTAATAAAAATGAAAACTACTATCAAAAAGACAAACAAATGAACAATATAACTAACTATTTACAACACCAATCAATAAAATTAAAACAACTATTAAAAAGACAAACAAACGAATAATATAACTAACTAGAACATTATTAAACACTATTTACAACACACATCAATACATTCTAATAAAAATGAAAACTACTATCAAAAAGACAAACAAATGAACAATATAACTAACTATTTACAACACAAATCAATAAAATTAAAACAACTATTAAAAAGACAAACAAACGAATAATATAACTAACTAGAACATTATTAAACACTATTTACAACACACATCAATACATTCTAATAAAAATGAAAACTACTATCAAAAAGACAAACAAATGAACAACATAACTAACTATTTACAACACACATCAATACATTCTAATAAAATATGATGGGCCCCACCAAAGTCAATGAGCTTTATTTTCCACGGATGTAACTCTTGATTGATGAGCAGAACATTATTCATTTTTATGTCAGCGTGAGTGATACCAATGCTGATACAAATGAACAATATAACTAACTATTTACAACACAAATCATTAAAATTAAAACAACTATTAAAAAGACAAACAAACGAATAATATAACTAATAAAAAGGAATCCTCCTCGCCAGGATATTCCTCGAGTGTTCAAGAATTGACAGAACAGGTTATATTACAGTTAAGGTTATTTATTTAGCAATTACACACATACATGAAATGCATACCTACAAGGCCTTGGACTCAGCTCCCCTGATGGTCTGCTCTGCATACAGTCTGCACACAGCCAGCACACCCCCAGAATGAGAGTGGTCAATACATTCTAATAAAATTAAAACTATTAAAAAAGACAAATAAACAAACAATATAATTAATTTGAACATTTGCTCGTGGTCATTTATGGATGAAGTTTACACTCTGCCCAAGTCGGAAGGGCACCGGACACCGGTAGCAGCTTTGCAGACTGGGTGCCCCCCTGATAGGCCGCAAGGTGAATCATGAAAAGTCTTTTAGAAAATGATTCCCGCTCCACAGTCGTGCATCTACACAATCTTTAGTTCATAAAAAAGAACGAGTTGTGCTTAGCTACCAAAAAAAAGTTTGTCGCTGAATTTCCAGTCGATTCTCGCTGCGTCTATGTTTTATGCAAAACTATTTTCTTCAGAGCGTAATAGGATCTTGGTCGCGAGTGGTGGCACGGTTCGACACGTGACCATGCTACACCAAATAAGGTAGCTGATTTTTGTCAACAGTTGCAAGATGGCGGCCACCATGCTTTCATCGAGCACGGACGACAAAGAAAATACACCGAAGTGTCTTAATACGTCGAAAAGCAAATATTGTTTTATGCATATTACTTAAGTCAAGCACGAGGAGGTACATTATTTCACCACTGCATGATGGAATACATACAGGACAAGCCTACAAAAGTGGCTCGGGTTGAAGGGTGAGTCTCGGGACGTGGCGGAGAACTTCAAACACTGTGTTGATGTGGAGTTTGACAATATTCCCGAGGATGCTGGCTTCTATCACACATGTTATCGTAGATTTACGGACAAAAACGCCATCGCAAAGGTGGAAAGACGTCTCGCATGTGAGAGACAAGAAGCTACGCAAGACCACGAGGCCATTCCATCGACTTCTAGCAGCACGAGTCCAACAAAGAAACAGATAGTTGTAGTTATAGTGTCATTTCTATACTGACTTTCTGTATTGAGTTTGGAAGGTTAAGCTCAAAAGCTGACTTGATGTCTATGACCACTGCATTTCAAAAAAATGTTGACACGAATGTCTCGCTTGGAGGAGCAGGTATATCACGTTCCTCGTCCGATTGTTCATAATCAGTACCATTATAAACTGAGTTGACCTCAAGATGGTCTTCATGCTCAGACACATCCTCCTTTAAATCACTGTCGTGATCGAGGATGTGCTCCAGAGTCTCCAGGGCTGTCATCCTTTAGTTTCTGTTGCTCATGTTGTCCTCCAGTAAGCTGCTGCGTAGTTGGGAGGACTCCTAACTAAAGCCTAGTTTATGGTTCTCCGTCACGTCAACGACGTACTTACGCGACGTGACGCCGTCGTTGAGCATTCGAAGTTCTGCGTCGAGGGACTGCGTTGCTCTGCAATTAACCGCCATGCCGCCAGGGGGGTGTGCCTGTGTGGCTGTGTGGTTTCAGGGGTTATAGCCGAATTCCGGTCACAGTAAACAATGGCTACCAAGTTGGAGCGGCTGCATTAAATTTGGAGCTCATCAATATTGAAGAGCAAATGCTTATATTGCAAATGTTGAAGCGCAGGCAACAGAGAAGACGTTTGCGGAGGTGGTCTGTACGACCACTAAACCGGTCGAGGCTGGGAAAAAGCAACTGCCGGAAATTACGTTCTGAGCGGACCAACCACGTCAACGCAACGCGTAGTTAGGATTTTTTGGAGGTGCGCGTCAGGCTACGGCGCGTCGACGGCGTAGGTACGGCGTAGGGGTCTGCGTCGACGGCATAGGTACGGGGTAGGTACGGCGTAGGTACGGCGTAGGTACGGCGTAGGTACGGCGTAAGGGTCTGCGTCGACGGCGTAGGTACGGCGTCGACCTGACGGAGAACCATAAATTAGGCTTAAGCAACCGTTTTCTATGTTTCGCCCCTCACCTGCTGAGTGTGGGCAGAGTTTTGCCGCGAAAAAAATAAATGGTTCCCTTCAAAACTGTAAATGTCTCGTTAAATCGGGCGACTTTCCACACCTCTTAGCGACTCTCTTTTTTGTCAAAAGATACTAGTGACAAATCTAGCGACTTGAGCCCCTCCGCTGTCCCAACGCTCTCACAGGGCGGTCAGTCTCACATGAGCCTTGCGAGACTTCACTCACTCCGCATCCAGACTGAAAATTAATCGCGCATGAAACATGGTGGGAGGGAGTAAGTAAGGCCGTTTCTCAATACCAAGTACGCCAAGTCCAGACTTGTGTACTTTTTGGAGTTTGGACTCCAGAAGGATGGGAGGTATGGAGGACAGAAAATTACTTAAGTATAAATAAATGCATGAATGAATACAGTAATAAATAAATGCTTAAATAAATGTATAAATAAATACAGGAATAAATAAATAAATGCTTAAATACATGTATAAATAAATACATGAATTCATAAATAAATGCATAAATACATGTATTAATAAATACAGGAATAAATAAATATAAGTTGATACCTAAACAGGATATCATTAAATACATCTATTTCTACATTTCTGTATTTCTTCATGTCTGTATTTATGTGTCCACACGTATTTCTTCATTTATTTATGCCTGTATTTATGTGTCCTTATATGCAAATGAGCTGGGGCGGTCCGAACCTCATTGTTAAACAGGATTGGTCAAGTTGGGGAGTAAAGAAATATACTCAAAAATCCTGGGAGGTGGTGTGGCGAATAATGCCCGGAGTCCAGAAAGAGTTATACTAATAATGATTTAATTAAAGAATGATGACAGAACAGCTTTTGCAATCCCGATCTGGGTCCCTCCTTCCTCAGCGAACTCTACCGACCACCCGTCCGTTTCGCTCGTGTCACCGGAGAGAAGAGATCGCTCGCTCCCATGCAAGTTAGTTTTCCCAAATCTGCAATAACATTTACTTCATGACCAAAAATGCAAATTTACAACTAATACAATATAAAATACTTCCTGGGCTGCCTCGTCCCATTATCCCCTTCACTGTGCTTACTAGGAGACATTTCAACAATACACCTCAGCAAAACAAACTCCTCGTGGCCTTAACTAACTAACTATCGCCAAGAAAACTATCCTCATGAACTGGAAATTGAGGAATAACATACACATCACACACTGGAAAAACCTACTGATCGAATACATTTCAATGGAAAATCTAACCCCCTCCATCATTTACAATACAACAGAACACCACCCCATCTGGTCATCCTTCACTATGTTTTTACAAACTTGACCCATTCTATTAATATCCATATTTTTGTCTTTTTTAGCCTGAAACCCAATTGAAACCCACGTACATGCATACACGCTTACGCACATACATATAAATATGCTCTTATTTATACTTTATTTTTTTGTTTTTAATTTTATTTTTAGATGAAATAATAAACACACACAGACACACATATCGTACTTCTATACCACACACCGTACTTGAATACATGATGTTTTGCTGGCTTGTGTCTCACTGTTTTGTCGTCCTCTTGATGTTATGTCTATGTATTGTCTTTTTATTTTTACAATAAAAGAATGAATAAAATAAAAAATAGTTTGTTTTCTACACAGTCGCGGAGCTTAGAGCCCATCCTATTGGTGAAAAGTCCTGTTTTATCACCTGAAGTATCACTTTACTCGTTCATTGGCCTGCAGCTTCAGGGGCGGAGCTATTCTTCTTCTTCTTTAGAAAAGGGTAGATTCTATCATCTCAAAAGTCAATGTTCAGCTCTGCCACCTCAGGCGAACAAGATAACTACAATTCCTTAAAGTGACCGTTCACTGTTCCAGCAACATGCAAGATTGTCTAACATCCATTTACACATTAATCATTATACGGTAATAAAAACAGTGACCTTCATATGCATACAATTACAAATCCTTCATAATAATATCCCTTATTAATTATCATATTTCTTGTGCATTGTAATGTACACATAAACAATTTCTTTCTTACATGTGCAAGTTTAAATTTGACCAATTAAGTTATAAAAACCCTTCCGGAGCAAGACAGAAGCAATCGATCCCTAGCATATTTTGTGTAATACAGTATTGTAAAACTATTTGGTAAATAGTTAGCTCCACGCTGTGGGTATTCTGATCAGTACTTAACAGATCATTTATACCAGACCGACTAATCAGAGTTGAAGTTCAGATGTTGTCTTTCACATTTTGTCTTTTTTGTGCTATACACAGATGAATGTTGAGTTTATTAATTATTGCCAATTAGGCTATTAGTTCAAGATTAGTAATCTGCTTTGCTTTTTTTTGTGATGCAAATGTTTTGCAGGTCCTTGGAAGAACCTCAAGACAAGTTAAACAGTTACGAAGAGGGTTAAAAGAGACAGTGATCTGGCCTTTGCTAACTGAGAGGAAAGACACAATTCCCCTCCTCTTTCCAAGAGCATCTGGTTTACAGTGCACACCACAGGTCAGTGACCCTTTGATGCCAAGTCAGAAACACTCCTCTGAACTCGCACAAATTACTTTCTCAGAAATGACATGTGTTTTCTACTCTTTGGCAGCCATTGGTTTCAGTTAATTACAATAAACATAAACATTGTGAGATGTGAAACATTGCAGGGAAATAATTTGATCCCTTTGTTCCCATTTTAAGTTAAACCTACATCACTACATAAGCAAGTACTGCTCAAACATGGTTGTCCTGAAGTCTTTGCAAGGTGAGTTTCATAGAAATGAACTGACCTTAATTGCTGCCTAAAAGGAAGGGAACCAATTCAAAACATGTTTTACAATGCAAAAACCTCAAGTACGGTTCTTTAAAATAACAACAATGCCCTGATTTAATTAAAGTTTTATTATTGGAATTGAATATGTCTCATTTTCCTTTCTGCTGTTTTATTGTGCTTTCTATTCTCTTGTTTGTTTTGAAACAAGTGTTAACTGATAGTATAAAATCAATCTGTCAGATGGTCTTGGAGAAGATAAAGTGGCCAACAGAAGATGAGGACGAAGACAGTGATGTCTCTTTGGGGGCAGACTTGTCATGGTTCAGCGCCACACTTTTCTTTAAGTTATTTTCATCCTGTCTGCCTGTCTGTTTACTAACTGTCCTGTCATTTCAGATCCTGCTGCACGCCCCCTTCATCAGTCACGCCCTCCTCGTCAGCCCTCATTCCTTGCACCTGGTCCATCCCTGTCTCACCTGTTGCACATCCCTCATTAGTCTTCACTACTTAGGTCCCCTCACTTGCCCCCTGCCAGATTGTCTTGTGTTTTTGAACCTAGCTCTCCAGCGTTCCTTGTGTGTAACCTGAAGTTACCTGTTGAGTAAAGGAATCATATTCTGTACCTCTGCCTTCCTGAGTTGTGCTTTTGGGTCATCGAGCCGTTACATTACAATCTGGCCAATTATGGGCCCAGCACAACCTTCTGCAGCAAGCCGGTTCGAGAGGATCGAGAATGCCCTCCAGCAGCACGAGGCGCAGATGGTCCGCTTCGCTGCGGAGACACGGCGGTTTGCAGCAGTCCAGGAGCAGGCTATGACGGCGATGACCGCCCAGATGCTACAACTGACGACGGTCCTGACCCAGCTGGTAGCCGCTGCGCCGTCTCCTGCCTCTCCACCTCCGGCCTCTCCACCTTCGGTCTCACCGGCGCCTGTGCCAACACACGAGCCTCGTGTGGGTACCCCGGAGCGCTACGCTGGAGAACCTGAGGGCTGCAACCCATACATCACCAACTGCTCCATCCTGTTCTCTATGCAGCCCCACACCTTTGCCTCGGAGGAGGCTAGCACCTGGTCCATCCCTGTCTCACCTGTAGCACATTCCCTCATTAGTCTTCACTACTTAGGTCCCCTCACTTCCACTTGTCCCCTGCCAGATTGTCTTGTGTTTTTGAACCTAGCTCTCCCTGTGTGTTACCTGTTCAGTAAAATAATTATATTCTTTATCTCTGTCTTCCGAAGTCGTGCTTTTGGGTCCTTGCGTAATCCGACCGTTACACTGGGAGGTTTAACATTACTGTATAGCCCTGAAGTGGGAATCCTTAACCTGGGGCTGAAAGCAATGGGATAAACAAAACAACCTGTGTTTCACGCTGTCATTATGTTCCAGTGTTTGTATTACGAGTTATGTGGACAAACACAAGAGACCCCATGTGGAACCCGTTAAACCTTCATCCTGGCAGTTTTCATTCAACTGTGAATAAAAGGTTATGATATATTGTTCGGAACAATTTTCTCTCGAATACAAAGCTTTCACGAGTGGCTAAGTCACACTGGAAGAAGTGCAGCCTTTGTGTGGTGATTTAATCTAAATACAGGGCAGTAATGATCAACATGATCATTTGTCATGATTTTATGCTAAAACGATAAGTTGATTAATTGATTGTATGATATTAAAAAGACAATTAACTGACAATTTAAATAAAGAATTTGTCAAGATTTGCTTTTCTCTGTTATACATCTACATCTTTGAGTTGTGGACTGAAGTAATTGTTCAATTAATCAATTAGTTGATGACAGGATGATATTCTGCAACTATTATTATAATTGATTAACCTTCAAAGTATCTCTATCAAGCAACAATGCAAAACATTCCCTTGTTCCAGTAATTCAATTGTGAAGGTTTGTGTCATGTTTTATCTTTAGATTCGAGAGTGTTGGTCAATAAAACAAGCAATCTAAAGATGTCACCGTGGTCTGTAGGAACCCATTTTTTATATTTTTAAAGACAAAACACTGACTTGATTATCTAAAAGAATAATAGGCCGATTATTAAGGGGTCCAAATGTGAAATTTGGAGCATTGATATAGCAGCAAACAACTATTTTCTATGTAAAGATATATAGTAGAGAATGAAGTCGCGCTCCCTCTTTGTGTGTTGTCATCTGAGTTCTTCTGTACTTTGTTTACGTCTCAGTGTATGTGTGTGTGTGTGTGTGTGTGTGCCCTCACTGTTAGCACTGTTAGCTCCTAGCCTCAGCCGTCGCCATGTTGAGAGCCACGTGGAGGAAATCCCTCAATCGTATAGATATGATCTGAATTAGACATTTTGTGTTTAAATGTATTTAAAAGAACAACTGTTGAAAATTGCTGACCAGCCAGATTTTATTTTATTTTATTTACTATGTCTTTCCGGTGAAGCTTTCAAAATAAGAGCACTTTAATGGATGAGTTCCGGTTGCGTTCACAACTGTCGATATTTTCGTTATTGTGCTGCAGATGTGTGGACGTTTTAAAGACAACAAACACTTTGAAATAAAACAAGATAAAACAGCTATATCACAATTAACACAAGTAATAACTAAATAAACACTAGCTCACCAACAATAATGAAGACATCGGAATTAATTGTTGAGGGTTAGCTAGCTATAATAATGCAGTAAATTAAAAAATACAGTTTATATGTCTTCTACAATATTTAAATCCAATATGTTCAAGTAATGTGCTCACGTCGACCCTGTGAGATGAAGCCACATGCTCCTGAACATCAGGTAAAAAATACACTTTTGACGTAATCACTCAATGCTTGCTAACAGAACGCTATGTGACCGAATCACGTGATGCTAATAATCAGCTAACGTTAGCTCAAAACGAGGCTTAATTTAAGCTAGCACATTGTATCTGCTGTTTTTATGTTTACACAAGATATAATTGCCAAATTCACAAGTGAATTAGCATCATAGAAGCCTTGTTTGTCATAATATGACTGAGAGTGTTTTAATATACACATAATGTTATAATATAACACATTAATCTTACCATTGTGTGGCTTAGCTGGTATGTTTTTGAGTTAAGCTAAACTTACGTAAAAAAAAAAAATACAAACATTCCCATAATACAAGACTCTCTTCTCAAAGGTAACGCCCACTAATTTGGAGAGAAAAAAAGAAAAACGTTGCTGGTTGAGTTTAATGCAGTCAAAAGTATTTTTGCAATACAGCCCCACAAAAGTATCATGAAGTTGAAGCTCTAAAATCTTATACCAATCATGAAAACAGGATTGTAGGTACATTATTAGACAGTAGACTGCATTAGTTTTTTCGAGGTGTACTTAATAAACTGTCTGGATTCCTGTTTTCTTGCTTATATGCATGAAAAACATGAATATTACACAAACCATATTTAGACATGATAGGCTACCTTCTACTTTACAGTTCCATTCCTTTGAAATCTCACAAAAGCTGAATCAGACAGCCTGAGCGTGACTACGAACTGTGACACAGGAACGGCACATTTCAAGGAAAAGATTGCACAGTTTAGCAGGATTTAAATGGAATTAGACCTCTCTAAACGTCAATCAGGCACCGCTGCTCCCTCTTCGTCTCCATGTGGGATTCAGATGATGTGTGAATGTAGTCAGTCTCGTACAGTGGAGGACTTATTCAAAATAATCGGCTCGACAATTAAATGACAACTTCTCCAGAGATCTGTGGTTTTTTTTTCATATACACACACACACACACACACACACACACACACACACACACACACACACACACACAGAATGCCGGCCGGCCTTAAAATAGCCTCTTTCTTCTCAGAGAAATGTTCCTCTTTCAGCTTTCCTCCCGGTTTAACCTTGAGCGTGGCACATTTCCAGTGTGTAGCAGAGGGCGTCTCAGCATAAACTGTCAGCATCACCCAGAGGTGGTAATAAGGAGGTCTACACCAACTTCTGTTGGGCCCCACAAGAAAAGGCTGAACCTCTCTGTGATTAACACGTGGCAGGAGATATCTGCAGATAGAAGCGTTGATACCGATTGCAAATACTTTCTTTCATTTAGGCCATGTTCTTATTAAAGTTGTATTTTAATGTGCTGTTTTTTTTCATAAGCAATTCTGATTTAAAATTCAAATACACCAACGTATCAAAAATCTATTTCTCTCACTGGGTTCAAATTAAGCTAAAGTTAGAAGGTTATCAGGCAATAAACAACATTTGGTTTATTATTACCTGCTCGTGATCCGCTGTGTTTGTAAGAGACACAATAAAAGGAGATACGAAAATGAACAGTAGTGTGAAGATTCCTCATGTTTTATTGTTTTGCTACAGGTTTCTGACAGTGAGTCGGCACTTTGCTTCATACATAGACGACATACAACACAGACTTGCTGCCCTCTAGTGGTTGAATACCAGACTGTCTGCTCAATACAAATTAGTGGATGATGTAAATTGTAATACATCTGTAGGTCATGAGAAAATTGTCAGAACCATGAGAATATAGAAATATCTGAGATATGTTTTTCGCTATTGTAAATGACAAATAAAACAGACAAAGCACGACTAAAACATAGTTCAGAGCAGACACAATAACACATTTATTCACATTTTAAAGGAACGTTCCACAGTAAAACTCTTTGTTTTTCTTTTATTTTTGAAAGAAAATTAATTTACTAAAACAAAAGATAGTAAATTGTCTCCCACACTTTTAATTTACAACCAATTCCCATTTTTTTGCGCTATACAATCAGACAATTTTGTGTTCGTTCTTCAAACAAGAAGCAGATTAGATCATTTCCATCCATGTATCAAGATATGGAAAAGCTATAACATGGCCTCTCCCTCACCATCTGCTGGACAAACAATATTAAAGCCTATTGTTCCATACACACAGTTTAAAACTGTATTCTCATTCATAGGATTGAACGTCTCTGGTGTGATCTCCGAGTCATAATTACAATCAAGTACTATGACTTACTGCACTCCCTGAGGAGGATGGACTGCTGGACATCTCATCTACTGAGGACCTGTTCTGTGTACACTGCCTACTTTCTCCCAGACTCCAGAGATATTTTCAGAAGGCTGGAACCATCATCCACTCAGCACTGAAGGAAACAAGAGTCCAGAGCAGATGTGGCAGATTGGACTGATGCACACAAACATTGACCAGCCGGAGAGTCCAGAGGTATTCATCATACGTTTCAATAATAACTGGCATTATTAGCAATCTAAGTTCGCTCTATAGGATTGTCACTGAATGGAAACTCTAAACACCATGCTCTACGCCTCTATTATGATTTCCAGGGAACAGATGTTCCTGGCACACTGCGAAAATTTCAATCTAAGTAAGATGATATATCTCAAATCAAGGCAATATACGCTTGTTTTTTGACTGACAAGATCTTTCTTCTTATCAGGCAGTTTTTATGTTAGAGCATTTCACTTGTTTCAAGCATTCTAATCCTTAATTATCTTAATAAGGTATTAAAACTTGTTTATGAGATTTTATTACTGATTCTGAGCAAGTTAATGCTTGAAACAAGAATTGCCGTAATCATAAGGCTGTTTGATCAACACTGACAAGTACAAAACTGCTTTGTCAAAGTCAGAATTTTTTATTTCAAGCTTCCCATCCTTTCCATCTCTTTACAAATTAAAAACAGATAACGACTCAATGGAATTAATTGTTTTATTGTCAATCTCAAAACACAGCACAGCAATTATGAATTCCTGGACAAAATACAGAACACAATTGTATATAATATACATATCTGGGGAACACACTATGAGTCATTTGAACTGTTGTGCAATTCTATTATATCCCCAAGATGATATTTTAGTTGTACGTACGTTTGGCTCTTCCTGCTGATTGTGTAATAAGAGGTATAATCAACCAGCTTTTCAGCATCCACTAACTCAGTGGCCTGTGCAAGGTGTGGCACCTCAACTTGTTAAGCCATGACGTTTCTATCAAAGCATACAGTTTGAAATGGTTGATATTCCAAACAATAAAGCCTAGAATCAACCAGAAATATGTTTTTCACCAGTCCAAATTCTGGCATATTACCATTCAGTACTTTGGCAAAGATCATGGACTTCAGAGTTATGTATTTATTACCATTTATTACAAGCCACTTGACTGATACAGCATGGTTTACTTCATTGAAACCTAGGAAGTCTCTCAATTTTCCACATAAATACTGGAGATCTTTAACCTCAGATACAGGTCCCATTTCCCTTTCATTTGAAATAATTGGGTGCATTAAAGGGTCAACGTTTTGGCAGCTTTCATATATTTGGTTCTGATTAATCAGAGACTTGCAAATATTTTTAAAATTGAGCTTAGTAGCCCATTGTTTAAATAAACAATGTTTAGACTCGAATCGCATACACATATGTCTGACCATTGGACCCATTGATTTTATCTGTGATGGCAAATGTATCATATAATGCTGTTTAGGTGTAACATTGCGGTCTGGAAAAAGCTCCTTCCAAAGCTTCAAATGATTTTCAATTAGTAACTTCAATCTACACACAGTTGCTATGGAAATAAAAGGTGCAAACACTATCTGCACAATCTCTATTAGCTTAATTATCAATTGCACAAATGCGTTGACTTCCAAACTCTCCAAAACAAATGGCAATACCCTTAACAGGACAAGCATTTGCCCAGATGACTGCTTAAGTTTACCGTCACTTGACATTAATGTAGTACCAGAAATTGGGGATGGCCGATCTCTAACATCTAGAGGAGAATAAGGGAAACCACTGAGTCAAGATCTATCTGTCCCGATTGAACAAGATGATTCAAAACACATTTAATTTCCAATGGGGCTATGCCTTCCAGAATTACATGCATAATGTCTTGCGGAGTTTGTTGTATAATATCAAAGGTTGCGAATTCAACTAACTTGCTCCTCGATTGATCCCGTATGTTGTTCTCAGGCTGTTGCGAACCAAGTCTGTGTTTGCCTTTTCTATTTCATCACACTGTCTGATATGTTTCTCCAATGTCCTTTTAGTATATTCATCCTCATTGAAGTGTGACTGCATATCCTCAAAAGAACACTCACAATGTCTGCACTTACTGTAGGCAAAGCCCACACCCTCTTTGAACCCCGCTAGTTCATGCTGTGCCAGGGTATCGCCACAGAGAGAGACCATAGCACCATATATCGTTTTCTCTCCGTTAATAGTTTGCATTTTAACCCCACTGTACAAGGCATCCAAGTCATCTTTGATTCTATCCAATATTACATCTACACCAGATTGGCGGAGGTCTGCTGATCTAGCCAGGGCAAGTAGCCTAATAGCAGCCAGTTTAGACCTGTATTATGGATTAATATTTCCTAGTGTGTAATATACCATTATACTTGTTTTATGATGCAAAGGATCCTAGTGGATTACAGATCTCTATTTCATCTGTGTACAGAACAATCTGCAATGCATTTGGTTTCTCTGAAAATAAGGGATGTGATTTTATAAGAGCACCATCAACAATGTCATGAAAAAAACCTTCCCTGCACCTCTGGGGTACCGTTTCAATCATAGATAAAATCCTTTGGTGTGATAATAACTGTTCTAGACTTTTAACTAATGATACATAATGAAACAGTTTGTCTTTAATGAAGAAGTCTTTTGATCCTCCATGTTTCTTTCTGCATATGGTTCGAGCAATTGGAATTTCCTCTGCGTCCAAACAGCTAAACTGCTTCTTGATAACACTGTTCTGTCGAAATGTTGTTGCAACGCTAGCAAAAGGGTCAATGAAATTGACAAATATATCCATTGCATCTTTTTCAAATTGACCTGACGTGCTCCCTGAATGCTTCTTTATGACTCCCTCCATCTGCTTCCTGAGGTTGTCCAATAGTGATGACTGATACTGCTGTACCCCAGCAACAATGTCATTCATGCCTTTCTGAAAATATGCGAGAGAGAGAGAGAGAGAGAGAGAGAGAGAAAACGTCATCGACCCTGGAGAATGGAACACACCATCATGGTACTTGCAGTTTTATTTAAGGGATCTGCAATGGTAATGTTGATAACATAGCACTAAGATTAAACTCTTGAAAATGCTGTGCATAATTGTGTAACTAACCAACCAAATGTTGTGCTCTGAAAAACATATCTTACCTGTGAGAGACGATGCTTGGCTCGGGCATTTATCACGAAGGCAGTGGCATGTGTTGTCAAATCCTAAAAAAAGTGGAAATTGAATGTAGCATCATGAAATGTGCAGGTTATACATTACTAGTTCATTACAAACACAATGTTTGTGACAGAATAAATGGTTGTAAAGACCAACTATAAATGCTTTAACTATAGCTAAGCACTGAAAACGTATTTGGTTGAACTGAGTAACTTACATGTTGCACTGTGACAGCACCAACTTGGTCAATGCCCATTTGCCCTTCATCTGAGTCTTGTGTTGGGAGTTGGTGATCAGTGATGCTGGAGTTGGTTAGAAGCTGATCAGGTTGAATGTTGTCCTGTGTACCACATATCAAAGAAACAGATCATTTTAAATCGTATGTAGCTTCACCAAAACAGTTATTTAAGTGTTTTATTCCCATTTATTATTATTTTCACGTTATACAAGCTTCAGACGTAAAAGTTATTTTAGCTACAATTATTGTCTAGCAGTATGACTTTGGTTTGGGTATTGTCTGTTCATTGTTATCTTTTTTCAATCCATAAAAAACTACTATATATATACAGTATATGATCAAATAAAATAGAAAACTTAAACCAAAAAATAATGTAATTTCTAGATGCCCTGCAGCCTGCTATTACTAATAATCATACAGGTATTATTAGACCAGAAATATATGGAGGTATTTGCAACAGCAGGCCAAGCATCATAATGATAATGACAGCTCAGTTTTAATTGAAAAAAAGTTACTTTTATTTGTTATATTGCTTATTTCAAGATAAACATGAAAACAGTATTTTTTCTTTATTTTGTTTAAGTAACTTAGCTAACAAGCACAATGGATTTCATAAAACTATAGTGACACCAACCATGCAACAATCCTAGCTAGCTACGTTACTTACTTGTTGTGGCAGTACTTGGCTTTCCTCCAGTGGATGATCACCTGCCTGGATGCAGTCACCTGGTCTGGTCAATACTGTCAATACCACAGAGCAACCTGAAATCAGTGCAGTCGATTGATATGGCTCAGTAACAGTTTCAAGGAAAACGAAATAAAAACGCAGCAGATAAAGCACTGCCAAAGCATTTTGAACTATACTAAAACCAAATGCAAATATAACGTTCACCCTCAAATTCAGGAAAAGGTCGGGGGGGAAAAGACCGTGAAACTGAGTATTTATTGACGTAGCATTATCTAAATGAGGCGGGGGGGGCTGTGAATCTTCTTTTTTATATAACCTTATATACCATAATAAGGTCTATGTAAATAACCTGTATATGGAGGTGTATAATTAAATATACATATTAATTTATAAACGTGACTCAGTTAATACTATTCTCAATATTTAAAATATGTATAATATTTATATCACCCCTCTTTACGAAATGGTACCTTTCCACGGGAAAACCCGAAGAGGGTCCGTTGAGAGCGCGTGCAGCTTCCACAAGTGTAGCTTGTACTGTGGTGGCTAGCTTTTCTCCCTTTGTAACTTTAAGTCATCAAGATCAACAACGCCATGGAGGAAGATGAAATGAATGCTACATATCCGGGCATGGATAATGTATCAACCGCAGTATTTAAAGGTAATGTTAATTTGTTAATGCATGTCTACCTCTTCTTAGCAAGCTAACATTTATTTTATTGGGAAGTTGGCTAACGAATTAGCATGCTGATTTGAGCTAACTAACGTTAGCTATTAGTTAAGTTAATGTTGACTGTAAGCAGTTAAATGCAGGAACGGCCATTCGTTTAAAACATTAAACTTTGGTTAATAGTGTTGTATTGCAAGAAACAGTGTTAAAGTGCAAATGATTCATTACTGACAGTCTGTTATTTAACTTAAGCTTCACATCCTTCCCGCCCCTTCTGTTGATGCAACGTTAGCGTTAATGCTTAAAATACATTTGGGTTTCACTGTTTAACGTCACGTCAACATTGATGATATAACTAGACCTACTTAAGTCTAATTTTTGTGTTCAGGTTAACAGGCTTGGTACATTAAAAAAACATTCCTGTATTACCTGAAAAGGGCAGACAAACAGTACGCTAACGTCTCATAACCTGTACAGTAACTTAGATGATACACTTAGGCTTGTAAGGTGCTTCTCTGCCACCACCATCATCTTGCAGCAGGTTCTGACCAATTAAAATAGATTTAAATGTGACTTTTGAGCTGCTTTTGGATGTTATAATTAAATAGAGATATTTGTATTGTTCTCCATTATACAGCCCTAAGTAATTTCCTTAGTGCTTTTAATTTCACTCGTACAAAACTAAGATGACTGTTACTCTGCACAATCCTACTGATGTACTGGATATACACAATGTATACGGAAGTCACTTTGGATAAAAGCGTCAGCTAAATAATAATAGTAATGTAATATACAATTTGTAATATACAATTGGCAAAATAATAACTTGACACTTTGCATCAATAAACTATATATTGCTAATTACTGAAGTATTTACCATGTGGTTAAATGTGTTTTTCAGCTGCTAATATAGACACTGACATGCTGTACAGCCTTTCCAAGGAAGACTTGCGTGACCTCTTTCCTGGACCAGAGCACTTTTTCAGAAGGAGAACCATTTGGAGTGTTACTCATGATGAAAATGAGGTAACGTTTGATTTTAACATTTTGGATACATTTAACCAAGCAGTGTTTGCATTTGCTGGCCATTGTTCCTTTTATCTAAAGATTTGGGGTTTTCTTTTGTCGTTTGGTTGTTGTTACAGTGTTGTGTTCTTTGCCTTAAAATTACAATTAAATAATGTATGTCTTATACAGGGTCAGGAAGCAGACCGATGTAGATCAGGCACCTCCTCTGGCATCTGTGATTTCAGCCCCATTCCCACCCCTCCAAGTCCCTTCTCCACCACCCCTGTCCCTGCTCCAAACCCAAGAGACCAACTTCAGCAGGTCCTTGATTGAGGAAACTCCAACTTCATGCATGAACTGAAGACCCGCTGGGAAAGCTTTTTCGAGAAGGCACAGTTTTATGGGGTTTTCAAAAAGGTCTTAAGGCCTCCACTGCAAGACAAAGGTAGTTGTACGTAAATTTTGATGCATGTTTAAATAACTGGCTGCAGTAAATCAAATGAAACTGTTTTGTTTTTAACAGTAAAGCGCTCAATTGCAATGTTGAAGGCTTTGCCAGACATGTTCCCGTCACCTGTGGCTCCACCCAAGAAGTTAGGACATGCAAGTGAGGCAGTGCTTCACATACTTGAGGTAAGACATTTGTGCATGTATGATCATTTTCACCATATCATACGAGTGAATTGTTTTTAATGGTCTAATGATACCGGGTGCAACTCATTTTATTTGTAAACTGTGATCCAAACTCTCTGTGTTCTGTGTGTGCAGTTTGATTCCTGAGGTCCTGTGTGAGTCCCTGTGGCGTCTCACGAGCAGTCAGACAAGAGACAGATTCAAGTTCATACGGCATCAGGTGCATCATCAAAGAAGGACATCAGCCACAACACAAGTAATAATAATTAAATACAAAATAAAAGACTATTTAAGTCATTTTGGTGCTGAATAAATGTTGAAAATAAAATGAGTATTACTTTGACATGTAATTTCAATGAAGGCCACAAGCTTTCACTCTGGGAAGAAATCCAGTATTATTTGAAAGATAAAATATGAATGTTCATATTAAAGTCATGACATAATAAATACAAACAGATTAAACATATTTAGAAACTACCTATTGTTACAAAGGTTAAAGTTATAAATAAGGTAAATCAAATACAAGTAATAGTATTTAACTGTCAATGATAACGTAATTAAAGTCAATGTTACCTAATCCAGTGGTCTCCAGGTCAAAGAAAACGATGGTGTAGTTGTAAGACATCTGAAAGAATTTAGAGAGAAATATTAGAACATGAACCTAAAAACCCTTCAGGCATGTCCGACAATGCATTAAAAATCATCTAAAAATACAAGTATAGTCATTTTGAAGATAACCAATGAAGTGAGAAATGAACAAACATACAATAATAACTACAAGTCTTGACTCACCTTGGCCAGTATACAGTACAGAGGTGTCAGCTGAGCTGTAGCTGGATGTCATCTGGTTATTATTAATATTCTCGCGTGTCTTCACAGGCTCAGCAGGGAGGAGTTAACAGGTGAATCACTGCCACATCATTTAAAAACCACGAAACTCTACTTTCATTTCAGTGGAACAGAAAACCAGGTTGTGGTATCTTCTTGTGCTCCTCCTCGTCCTCCTCCTCCTCCTCTTCCTCCTGATGAAGGTCCTTCCTGCTCCGCGTGCTGCTCTCTGCTCTTCTGTCACAAGAAAACAACAGCAGCTCTTTTCTGTGAAGGTGGAAACTTCGCCGCTGTTCGGTTTGTTTCGGTTTTGACCGGCGGAAAGTTACGAGAACTGTCACGTGAGGCGGAAACCCAACGCAGGCTGAAACATGAACACAACATGGAATACATTAACCAAAAGAATGAAACAATAAAATGAAAAAAGACATAATAATACTTGTTAAACAGTTCGCTGGTGCGTATTGATGTTATTCCTAAAACCTTTTATTTTGTATTTCAAGCTTTAAAGAGGCTCATTGGAGATTTTGGGAGAAACGACTTCAGCACAGAAGTGGGGGGAGTAAAAAGAGGAATGCACTTTTGTCTTTTGGATCTGAGGGACACCTGGTTTAGATTGTTTTAGATTGTTAGCAATTAAATAAGTCACCGACACAAAGGACGAGGGGAACCGCCTTATTTCTTCATGGGTTAATATACCGAATAATAATTCGTGACAAACTCTACGAGGGGATGTAACAGCTACGCATCCTTTTCAGAGGGCAGGTATACATATCTCTATCTTAATTCTACACCAAATAGTTGTGTGTTATGTAAGTGTGTGTTAGTACCAGTGAGGACCCTGAACTCACCTCTCAGGGTTGTCGTGAGCTCGGCCTCTCAGGTGATTCATCTCTTCATTAAGCAGCATCAGGCCTCTGTGGCGTCTCGTGCTCCTTCCTTTCCTTACTTACAGCCTCGTTACCTCCTGCAGTGATGCTGCGGGCCTTTTCAAAACCCCTTTCTTTCTCCTCCTTAACTTCTCCTTTTTTGCACTTCAGTTTGACAAGCCTCTTCTCGCTAATTTCACAATTGATATTATCAACAAACAAAAAATCACATGGTATTACAGACTCTGTAATACCATGTTATACTTTTGTTATAGCACATTATAAATATTGTAATGTTTACGTATTTGTAAAATACTAATTATATATTTCAAATATACTTAAAACACAAAAAAGTATAATTTAAGTGAGCTATCGGCATGTATATTAGCACATACACAGTAATATACTTACATTGTAAAGAACATTAATTAATTAATATTTATTGGATCCACTCATCTCATTCTTGGGAGATAGTGAATTCCTTAACTTTCCAAAACCCTTGAAGAAAAGTCTTAAAGATGTATTTTATTACACAACTTTATATATATATATATTATTTTTTAAACAAATAATTCTATGAAATACCAAGTTGACTAGAATAATCAAACAGAAGTTTAATGTTACTGGAATTATTTACTAGCATTTATTATTGCTGGAAAGACATAAGAGTACAACACGTGTGAGTATAGCAGATGTTACAATATATTAACACAACAATAAGACAAATTAGTATCCAGTATGCACATTAAATATCTCTAAGTTTGGGGTGTAACACACATTCATTTGTCTACAAATCACAAGAACTTGATTCTACCTGTAGGTTTTTAAAATAACAGTCTGAGGCCACATGATGAGAACAAAAACTGTGAAGAAAAGGTTCAGTTTTAAATGGAATACTTAGTTTTCATGGCAATATTTAGTTTCTTGGCTGTATCTTTTTTTTCCTCAAAATGGGAAGGGGACTCTCGTAACTCTAAACCCGACTCTGGACTCTGGGTCTATTGGTCCTGCTACATCTGTGTGTACCAACTCTAGAGCTGCTGTTGCTCTTACATCAGGGCCCTATTCTTCGTACCTGGTTTACTGAGTTAGCCGGATAATTTTCAGGAGAAGATGACGCAGGTCAGGCTTTTCGGTTCTTCGAAGCAAGTTGAGATAAATCAGGTTTAGTGAAATTCACTGAATAAGGTGGCCACTCCCACCGGACAAAAATGTCAGCTCCCTTCCTCATTGATGAAGGAGCGATATTAGTTATATTAGTTTTATAGGGGGAGAGTTCTTCCAGATCGCCAAGATCCGTTCTCACGTCATCATGACTTCCTGTACGCGGCGCTGTAGATTCTGCCGAGACCTCCTTGAGTCGTACATTAAACGGGAAAGCCGCTGCGTTTATTTAGCGTTTAACACTGGGGTCATTTTCTCGATTTTGTTGTCAACAAACACACGTTAGTTACGGTCTTACAAACACATAAAGGAGGTCCAACACGACTAGTCGTACTAAGTTCACTGTAAGAAAGTTAACGGTGATCGGGACAACAATTGATTACTCACCGTTCAGTCTCACAGAAACGCTCTAGCAGCTTCACTAGTTGAAGGTGAGTCAATATCATGACCTCTGCAGCAACTTACAGGCTTCAAATCCCTGGAGAAGAAGTGGCGGATCTTCTTGATGTGCTTCTTCCGTGTTTTGACTTCAACAAAGCCTGTGGTTCTTTTATCGCTAGTGCCAGCAACAATTCTATCACCTTTGACTTGTTGGTCATTTTTAGTGCCAGTGTTTGTTGCATGATCTGTGGCTAGTAGTTCTTCTTTAGTGCCAGCGACGGTTTCTTTACTAGTTGAAGGGGAGTCAATATCATGACCTCTGCAGCTACTTACAGACTTCAAATCCCTGGAGAAGAATTGGCGGATCTTCTTGATGTGCTTCTTCTGTGATTTGACTTCAACAAAGCCTGTGGTTCCTTCATCATCTTTGGGGATCACTGGGGGTTTGACTTGACTGATGAAAGGGTGCTCTAAAGCTTGGCTCGCTGAGATACGTATTTCAGGATCCACCTGAAATATTTGTCTCAGGAGACCAAAAAAAGCCTCCGTGTGAAAGTCACCCTTCAATTTTCCCATTTCCTTTTCTACCTGGTCAAAACTTTTACACTTGGTCAAACTGCCAGATTTGCGTGGTGCCTTGGTGTAGGTACAGAAAATCTTTTTAGTTTCTGAATAAAGCCGCCATGGAGAAGAATCTGTGTCTTTCAGGAAGAAATTGTTGGTCCTTAACCCACTAGCCAGCATGTGAGCAGGGGGCTGCCCATGCAGCTTCACAATGTCTCTCATGAGCACACGTGGGTCTGTTTCCATTGCATGCAAGTGCTGTCCCATGTACAGGCAGATCATAATGCAGCCGAGGGACCACATGTCTACTGCCTCAGTCAGACGTAGGCCTAAGAGGACCTCAGGGGCCCTGTAACACCGAATCTGAATTCTGGTGCCAGCCACCATTGTAGAAGTACGACGGGCCACACCAAAGTCGATCAACTTGATTTTAAATGGATGTAAATTTTGATTTACGAGCATCACATTGTTCAATTTAATGTCGGTGTGCGTGATACCGATGCTGGCAAGGCCATTCAAAGCAACTAGCATCTGTTCTGTGATGAGACTAATTTCATCCAACAATAGTGGCTTGTTATGTCTCCTATGCATAAATGTTCCCAGGTCCATATGCAGGCATTCCAATACCAGACAAGTGTATCCTTTGTGCTTAAAATGCTCGATGAACCTGACCAGGTTATGCTTGTCTTCGCCAAGCTGCCTAATTTCATTAAGCACGGCCAACTCATTTTTGGCAGAAACGTCGCGCCTTATCAATTTCACAGCTACCTTCTCCTCGTTGTCCATCCTTTGGCAGCCAATAACAATTCCGAAAGTCCCCTGCCCCAGAATCTTCTTCATCTGATACTGACCTGATGGGCCTGGCAAAATGTCCTTCATCTTAATCCAAAGATGCATTGTTTCAGCTGCAGTGGTATACCCTTCTCAAAATCTTCTTCTTTTTGAAGTTGGCCCTATCAAACTCTCATCTGGTGTCCTTATTAACTGTCTGGCATCTGCCCTGTGGCTTTGAATTAGCTGATAACGTCACATTTAGATGACGCATTCAGCGGCTGCCTGGCGCATAGCTCCCTGTGTGCGTTTTAATTTATTGTCTTTTTTTTCTTCACTTTTCCTCTCTTCTTCTGTTTCTTTTCTCTCACGTTTGGTTTAAATCACGACAACGGGCCTGAGATCCCGGAGGAACTGCGGAGAAGGGCTCGGGGGTGTTACGGTTTAACAAGCGACCGTGTTTAACCGGAGACTTTCAGTCGAATGAACGTCGTTTTCGTGCTTACAATACAAACAGAAAAACATATTTGTTTCAATATAGTGTCAACCCTTCTCATATACATTGTATATATGATATAAAAAAGGAAACAGCTAGCTTACGTGTTGTGTTCTCTTCCTATTTTTAACGGCTGAAAGTCGCCAGTTAACACGGTCGCCTGTTTAACCGTAACACCAGTCGGGTGCTAAACGGAAGAGCTCAAACGAGGAAGTACAAACCTTCGTTACCGGGGTTACGGATTAACTGGCGGCCTTGTAAATGGCGACTTTCGGTCGAAAGGGTCTATTGTTGTCGTCGTTACGGCAGATGTTGAGAATAGCAAGATAACACGTAGCTGTCCTCGTGAATGCCGTATTGTTTGATTCTGCAATTAAATGTCAAACGTATACAGTCTCTGGTCAAAACTATGGAATAGTTTCCGCCACTATGATACAAAATAAAAATCCTGCAAGACATAATTACAGGATCTTAATGTTTTTTATCACAGTCTTGGAAACGGGCTTCCATTTGATTGTCACCTGATTGTAATAAAAAAGATTATATTTTCAGCAAGGCATCCTTTTACGACTGTCTCTTTTAATACTTTATCAAAATATATTGTACAGAATGGCTCATTTCAGAATAATATATATTAATGGATTACAACTAGTGATGCGTTAATATACTGTATTCATTACTCGCAGCTGGTAAAGGTGGAACTCATTTTAATTACTTACGCATATACTGCTGCTATGGTAGCAGTAGTTTATTTAATTTATAGTATTACATCATCATTTATTATCTGATTATATTTATATAAATAATCTGCACAATAACTTAAACTGTCAGATACATACTGTGAACTAAACTTTTTTATATTTACAAATTAACTAGAAATATAAATGTGGCCCTACAACTACCTAAAAACTGTATGTACATTTCTTGAATAAATATATTTATTTATTTTCCTGACATCAACTTTTAATGGAATTAGTGAATCCCTTAATTTCACTTTTAATTTAATTTTCCCTTGTATTTCATATATATACTTATATATTTATGTAGATACACACACAGGACCTCAAATCCTCTCTTAAAATATTATATTATATTATAGATATTGGCTCTCTCAAATACGCTCAAGTCTGCTCTGATGCATCCACAGTGGGGAAGTTGCTCTGCACCACGTTAATATCCAGCTCGTGTCTGGGAAGCACATTCCATCCTATCCAGAACTGCATTAGTTTCCCAAGGATGCTTGGAGACGCTTTCAAAAAAGAAAAGTCAATATTTATTCAATTGCCGAGAAGGATTTTGTTCAACCATAAATGCGATGTAAAAATAATGGCCTTACTTAATTTGTGCTTTGGGTTGTTAGTGTAGCTGAGAATTCATAGTTAAAAGAAAAGTAGAGGAAGCCCAGATAAATAACCTTTGGGGAACTATTAAAAGTTTCTATTAATTTACCCTTCTCAATAAATGTGCGAAGGAATCCTGTGATCCGACATGTATCCCCCAAAGAGACATCACTGTCTTCGTCCTCATCTTCTGTTGGCCACTTTATCTTCTCCAAGACCATCTGACAGATTGATTTTATACTATCAGTTAACACTTGTTTCAAAACAAACAAGAGAATAGAAAGCACAATAAATCAGCAGAAAGGAAAATGAGACATTTTCAATTCCAATAATATAACTTTAATTAAATCAGGCATTGTTGTTATTTTAAAGAACCGTACTTTTCACCAATAGGAAGGGCTCTAAGCTCCGCGACTGTGTAGAAAACGAACTATTTTTTATTTTATTCATTCTTTTATTGTAAAAATAAAAAGACAATACATAGACATAACATCAAGAGGACGACAAAACAGTGAGACACAAGCCAGCAAAACATATATTCAAGTACGGTGTGTGGTATAGAAGTACGATGTGTGTGTCTGTGTGTGTTTATTATTTCATCTAAAAATAAAATTAAAAACAAAAAAATAAAGTATAAATAAGAGCATATTTATATATATGTGCGTAAGCGTGTACGCATGTACGTGGGTTTCAATTGGGTTTCAGGCTAAAAAAGACAACAATATGGATACTAATAGAATGGGTCAAGTTTGTAAAAACATAGTGAAGGATGACCAGATGGCGTGGTGTTCTGTTGTATTGTAAATGATGGAGGGGGTTAGATTTTCCATTGAAATGTATTCGATCATTAGGTTTTTCCAGTGTGTGATGTGTATGTTATTCCTCAATTTCCAGTTCATGAGGATAGTTTTCTTGGCGATAGTTAAGGCCGCGAGGAGTAATCCGCGGTTTGTTTTGCTGAGGTGTATTGTTGAAATGTCTCCTAGTAAGCACAGTGAAGGGGATAATGGGACGAGGCAGCCCAGGAAGTATTTTATATTGTATTAGTTGTAAATTTGCATTTTTGGTCATGAAGTAAATGTTATAGCAGATTTCAAGTTGCTAGATTTGTCGCTAGTATCTTTTGACAAAAAAGAGAGTTGCTAAGAGGTGTGGAAAGTCGCCCGATTTAACGAAACATTTACAGTTTTGAAGGGAACCATTTCAAACTCTGCCCACACTCAGCAGGGGAGGGGCGAAACATAGAAAACGGTTGCTTGAGCCTAGTTTATGGTTCTCTGTCAGGTCGACGCCGTACCTACGCCGTACCTACGCCGTACCTACGCCGTACCTACGCCGTACCTACGCCGTAGCCTGACGCCGTAGCCTGACGCGCACCTCCAAAAAATCCTAATTGCGCGTCGCGTTGACGCGGACCGCAAGCGCTGTGATTGGTCCGCTCAGAACGTAATTTCCGGCAGTTGCTTTTTCCCAGCCTCGACCGGTTTAGGCAAGGCAAGGCAAGGCAAGTTTATTTGTATAGCACATTTCAACAACAAGGCGATTCAAAGTGCTTCACATAAAACCATTAAAAGCATCAAAACATAATGCAGATTTAAAAACAGTCAAGAAAACATTAAAACAGTAAAACATTAAAACAGTCAAAAAACAAAATAAAAGAAAAAGCAACTTAAAAAATAAAAGTTGAATAAAAGTTGCAGTGCAGTTTAAGAAATAAAATGCAGTAGTGAGATGCAGTAATTGAATCTGGTTCAGTTAAAGGCAGCAGCAAACAGAAAAGTCTTCAATGTGGACTTAAAGGAGCTGAGGGTCTCGGCAGACCTGCAGCTTTCAGGGACCTTGTTCCAGATATGTGGAGCAGAAAAGCTGAACGCTGCTTCTCCATGTTTAGTTCTGACTCTTGGAACAGAAAGTAGACTCGTCCCAGACGACCTGAGGGGCCGGGATGGTTCATAAGGTAGCAGCAGATCACAAACATACTTAGGCCCTAAACCATTCAGTGCTTTATAAACCAGCAGCAGGATTTTAAAGTCAATTCTTTGTTTGACAGGGAGCCAGTGCAAAGACCTCAGAACTGGAGTGATGTGATCCACTTTCCTGGTCTTAGTGAGGACTCGAGCTGCAGCGTTCTGATTGACTTTTTACAGAGGCCTGTGAACACACCGTTACAGTAGTCAAGTCTACTGAAGATAAATGCATGGACAAGTTTCTCCAGATCCTGTTGAGACATAAGTCCTCTAACCCTTGATATATTCTTCAGGTGGTAGTAGGCTGATTTTGTAATTGTCTTGATATGGCTGTTCAGGTTGAGGTCTGAATCCATAACTACACCTAGATTTCTAGCTTGGTTTGAGGTTTTTGACATTAGTGATTGAAGCTGAGCGCTGACTTTCAATCGTTCGTCCTTGGGACCAAAAACAATTACTTCTGTTTTATCTTGATTTAATTGAAGAAAATTTTGGCACATCCACTTATTGATTTATTCAATGCATTTAGCCAGCCCTTGTATGGGACTATAGTCCCCTGGTGATATAGTTATGTAGAGTTGTGTGTCATCTGCATAATTATGATAACACACTTTGTTGTTTTTCATAATCTGAGCCAGTGGAAGCATGTAGATGTTGAACAGAAGAGGCCCCAGTATTGAACCTTGGGGAACACCACATGTCATCCTAGTCAGCTCTGATGTGTAATTAGCTACCGACACAAAGTATTGTCGGTCCTTCAAGTAGGATTCAAACCAGTTAAGTGCTGCGCCAGAGAGTCCTACCCAGACTTTCAGTCCGTCTAGTAGTATGTCATGATCAACCGTGTCGAATGCAGCACTGAGATCCAGTAATACTAAGACTGAGATTCTGCCACTGTCTGTGTTTAAGTGGATGTCGTTGAAAACCTTAACAAGAGCAGTTTCAGTACTGTGGTGCTGACGAAAGCCGGACTGGAAGACATCGAAACAGTTATTTTCGGCCAAGAAGTTGTTCAGCTGTTGAAAAACCGCTTTTTCCATTATTTTACTTAAGAATGGGAGGTTTGATATTGGTCTATAGTTTTTCAATATTTCGGGGTCTAAACTAGCCTTCTTTAGAAGTGGTTTAATAACTGCAGTTTTTAGGGCTTGTGGGGAGACACCAGAGAGAAGGGATGTGTTTACAATTTGTAAAAGATCAGAGGCCTTTTATGTTCGGTTCTTACCCTGCTTTGTGAAGATAGCTGCTTATCCAGATCATCAGATTTAGGATCCTGCGACAGTGGAGCGAATCTGTTTTTAAGTTGCAGGCTTGGTTGTTGTGGAGTTTCTTTACTGGTTTTACTTTTCCCAGCTGTTTTCTGCTGTGTCCAGCTGCGTATCGGGGTTGAGGAGGAATTTTGCCTGCGTGGTAGTGCAGGCCAGCCAGTCGCATCTGAGATCTCAGGGTGCTGGGCTCTGCCTGTTAGTCGTCCTGTTAGTCGTCCTCCCACAGACCGAGGGTGTGAATGCCTCTTCGGCTTTGCAGCGAGAGAGTTCCAGGGAGGACTACCATTTGAGGTTTCGTTAACAGCTAAACAGTCCTCCTGTTTCTTGGTAGGCCTAGTGGTGCTAGTTAGCTGTGTCTTAGCTTGCATTTGTACAATATTTTGAGTCCATGGTAAAGTGGTAACATTCTGACACAGTCCATTTACCTCCCCATTCACTTCTATTCGGTGGATTTTTGTTTCCAAAACTGCAATCTTCTGCAGGAGTTTGTAGTAGTTGTCCATGGAGAGAGATGGCATCTTGCTGCTCCTTAGCTTTAGCTTAGCTGCTAAGTAGCCTATAGCAATTTATCTTTAAACCAGCGGAATTAGGGCAATAGCCAGCCAAATCTATAGAAAAATAGAGTCCCAGTGGTTTTCAAGTGTCCGGGAGCTGCTGCTCAAAGATTCTCACAGAAGAAAAAACAAGAATATCAGAAGGTATTAGCAGAAAAATGCAAACAGAGGCGAAAGCAAGCAGAAAAGCGTGTGCACTGTAAGAAAGCAGGAAGCAGGAAGTAGGTTTAGTGGTCGTACAGACCACCTCCGCAAACGTCTTCTCTGTTGCCTGCGCTTCAACATTTGCAATATAAGCATTTGCTCTTCAATATTGATGAGCTCCAAATTTAATGCAGCCGCTCCAACTTGGTCGCCATTGTTTACTGTGACCGGAATTCGGCTATAACCCCTGAAACCACACAGCCACACAGCCACACAGGCACACCCCCCTGGCAGCATGGCGGTTAATTGCAGAGCAACGCAGTCCCTCGACGCAGAACTTCGAACGACGGCGCAACGACGACGGCGTCACGTCGACGCCGTAGGTATGCCGTCGACGTGACGGAGAACCATAAACTAGGCTTTAGTTAGGAGTCCTCCCAACTACGCAGCAGCTTACTGGAGGGCAACATGAGCAACAGAAACTAAAGGATGACAGCCCTGGAGACTCTGGAGCACATCCTCGATCACGACAGTGATTTAAAGGAGGATGTGTCTGAACATGAAGACCATCTTGAGGTCAACTCAGTTTATAATGGTACTGATTATGAACAATCGAACGAGGAACGTGATATACCTGTTCCTCCAAGCGAGACATTCGTGTCAACATTTTTTTTAAATGCAGTGGTCATAGACATCAAGTCAGCTTTTGAGCTTAACCTTCCAAACTCAACACAGAAAGTCATTCTAGAAATGACACTATAACTACAACTATCTGTTTTTTTGTTGTACTCGTGCTGCTAGAAGTCGATGGAATGGCCTCGTGGTCTTGCGTAGCTTCTTGTCTCTCACGTGCGAGACGTCTTTCCACCTTTGCGATGGCGTTTTTGTCCGTAAATCTACGAAAACATGTGTGATAGAAGCCAGCATCCTCGGGAATATTGTCAAACTCCACATCAACACAGTGTTTGAAGTTCTCCGCCACGTCCCGAGACTCACCCTTCAACCCGAGCCACTTTTGTAGGCTTGTCCTGTATGTATTCCATCGTGCAGTGGTGAAATAATGTACCTCCTCGTGCTTGACTTAAGTAATATGCATAAAACATTTATGCATTTTTGTCGTCCGTGCTCGATGAAAGCATGGTGGCCGCCATCTTGCAACTGTTGACAAAAATCAGCTACCTTATTTGGTGTAGCATGGTCACGTGTCGAACCGTGCCACCACTCGCGACCAAGATCCTATTACGCTCTGAAGAAAATAGTTTTGCATAAAACATAGACGCATCGAGAATCGACTGGAAATTCAGCGACAAACTTTTTTTTGGTAGCTAAGCACAACTCGTTCTTTTTTATGAACTAAAGATTGTGTAGATGCACGACTGTGGAGCGGGAATCATTTTCTAAAAGACTTTTCATGGTTCACCTTGCGGCCTATCAGGGGGGCACCCAGCCTGCAAAGCATTTACCGGTGTCCGGTGCCCTTCCAACTTGGGCAGAGTGTAAACTTCATCCATAAATGACCACGAGCAAATGTTCAAATTAATTATATTGTTTGTTTATTTGTCTTTTTTAATAGTTTTAATTTTATTAGAATGTATTGATGTGTGTTGTAAATAGTTAGTTATATTGTTTATTTGTTTGTCGTCTCCTCACTTTGGCCTTTTTGTGTTGCTAAGTGGCAGAGGCCCTGATGAGCCTCTACACTGAGAAAGGTGACTTGGGCAGAGTGCATCGGATTTATTCATGAAAGACCACGAGCAAATGTTCTAGTTAGTTATATTATTCGTTTGTTTGTCTTTTTAATAGTTGTTTTAATTTTATTGATTTTTGTTGTAAATAGTTAGTTATATTGTTCATTTGTTTGTCTTTTTGATAGTAGTTGTTTTCATTTTTATTAGAATGTATTGATGTGTGTTGTAAATAGTGTTTAATAATGTTCTAGTTAGTTATATTATTTGTTTGTTTGTCTTTTTAATAGTTGTTTTAATTTTATTGATTTGTGTTGTAAATAGTTAGTTATATTGTTCATTTGTTTGTCTTTTTGATAGTAGTTTTCATTTTATTAGAATGTATTGATGTGTGTTGTAGTGTTTAATAAATGATAAGGCAACATTGGCTGTCTGTGACGTGTTTGGGTATTTTAACACAATGGTAAAAATAAAATGAAAAATACCACTCCACCAAACCCTGTAGTTGTTCAAGGGAAGTTCTGCACCTGTTTAGGGGAGTCCCGTAGAGAGCACAACAAAGACCAACTGGACTGTCTGTCACCAACCACCGCTGGTGCAAAGAGCATATATTGTTCATTTGTTTGTATTTTTAATAGAATTTATTGATTTGTGTTGTAAATGGCAAGGCGACGTTGACCGTCTGTCTAAAAAGACAAACAAACGAATAATATAACTAACTAGAACATTATTAAACACTATTTACAACACACATCAATACATTCTAATAAAAATTAAAACTACTATCAAAAAGACAAACAAATGAACAACATAACTAACTATTTACAACACAAATCAATACATTCTAATAAAATATGATGGGCCCCACCAAAGTCAATGAGCTTTATTTTCCACGGATGTAATTCTTGATTGACGAGCATAACATTATTCATTTTTATGTCAGCGTGAGTCATACCAATGCTGGTACAAATGACCAATATAACTAACTATTTACAACACAAATCATTAAAATTAAAACAACTATTAAAAAGACAAACAAACGAACAATATAACTAACTAGAACATTTGCTCGTGGTCTTTCATGAATAAATCCGATGCACTCTGCCCAAGTCAGAAGGGCACGGGACACCTTTCTCAGTGTAGAGGCTCATCAGGGCCTCTGCCACTTAGCAACACAAAAAGGCCAAAGTGAGGAGACGACAAACAAATAAACAATATAACTAACTATTTACAACACACATCAATACATTCTAATAAAATTAAAACTATTAAAAAAGACAAATAAACAAACAATATAATTAATTTGAACATTTGCTCGTGGTCATTTATGGATGAAGTTTACACTCTGCCCAAGTCGGAAGGGCACCGGACACCGGTAGCAGCTTTGCAGACTGGGTGCCCCCCTGATAGGCCGCAAGGTGAACCATGAAAAGTCTTTTAGAAAATGATTCCATCTCCACAGTCGTGCATCTACACAATCTTTAGTTCATAAAAAAGAACGAGTCGTGCTTAGCTACCAAAAAAAAGTTTGTCGCTGAATTTCCAGTCAATTCTCGGAGAACTTCAAACACTGTGTTGATGTGGAGTTTGACAATATTCCCGAGGATGCTGGCTTCTATCACACATGTTATCGTAGATTTACGGACAAAAACGCCATCGCAAAGGTGGAAACAGAGACAAGAAGCTACGCAAGACCACGAGGCCATTCCATCGACTTCTAGCAGCACGAGTCCAACAAAGAAACAGATAGTTGTAGTTATAGTGTCATTTCTAGAATGACTTTCTGTATTGAGTTTGGAAGGTTAAGCTCAAAAGCTGACTTGATGTCTATGACCACTGCATTTCAAAAAAATGTTGACACGAATGTCTCGCTTGGAGGAACAGGTATATCACGTTCCTCGTCCGATTGTTCATAATCAGTACCATTATAAACTGAGTTGACCTCAAGATGGTCTTCATGCTCAGACACATCCTCCTCTATTTCACTGTCGTGATGGAGGATGTGCTCCAGAGTCTCCAGGGCTGTCATCCTTTAGTTTCTGTTGCTCATGTTGTCCTCCAGTAAGCTGCTGCGTAGTTGGGAGGACTCCTAACTAAAGCCTAGTTTATGGTTCTCCGTCACGTCAACGGCGTACCTACGGCGTCGACGTGACGCCGTCGTTGAGCATTCAAAGTTCTGCGTCGAGGGACTGCGTTGCTCTGCAATTAACCGCCATGTCGCCAGGGGGGTGTGCCTGTGTGGTTTCAGGGGTTATAGCCGAATTCCGGTCACAGTAAACAATGGCTACCAAGTTGGAGCGGCTGCATTAAATTTGGAGCTCATCAATATTGAAGAGCAAATGCTTATATTGCAAATGTTGAAGCGCAGGCAACAGAGAAGACGTTTGCGGAGGTGGTCTGTACGACCACTAAACCGGTCGAGGCTGGGAAAAAGCAACTGCCGGAAATTACGTTCTGAGCGGACCAATCACAGCGCTTGCGGTCCGCGTCAACGCAACGCGTAGTTAGGATTTTTTGGAGGTGCGCGTCAGGCTACGGCGTAGGGGTCTGCGTCGACGGCGTAGGTACGGCGTAGGTACGGCGTAGGTACGGCGTCGACCTGACGGAGAACCATAAATTAGGCTTAAGCAACCGTTTTCTATGTTTCGCCCCTCACCTGCTGAGTGTGGGCAGAGTTTTGCCGCGAAAAAAATAAATGGTTTCCTTCAAAACTGTGAATGTCTCGTTAAATCGGGTGACTTTCCACACCTCTTAGCGACTCTCTTTTTTGTCAAAAGATACTAGTGACAAATCTAGCGACTTGAGCCCCTCCGCTGTCCCAACGCTCTCACAGGGCGGTCAGTCTCACATGAGCCTTGCGAGACTTCACTCACTCCGCATCCAGACTGAAAATTAATCGCGCATGAAACATGGTGGGAGGGAGTAAGTAAGGCCGTTTCTCAATACCAAGTACGCCAAGTCCAGAATTGTGTACTTTTTGGAGTTTGGACTCCAGAAGGATGGGAGGTATGGAGGACAGAAAATTACTTAAGTATAAATAAATGCATGAATGAATACAGTAATAAATAAATGCTTAAATAATTGTATAAATAAATACAGGAATACATAAATAAATGCATAAATAAATGTATAAATAAATACAGGAATAAATAAATATAAGTTGATACCTAAACAGGATATCATTAAATACATCTATTTCTACATTTCTGTATTTCTTCATGTCTGTATTTATGTGTCCATACGTATTTCTTCATTTATTTATGCCTGTATTTATGTGTCCTTATATGCAAATGAGCTGGGGCGGTCCGAACCTCATTGTTAAACAGGATTGGTCAAGTTGGGGAGTAAAGAAATATACTCAAAAATCCTGGGAGGTGGTGTGGCGAATAATGCCCGGAGTCCAGAAAGAGTTATACTAATAATGATTTAACTAAAGAATGATGACAGAACAGCTTTTGCAATCCCGATCTGGGTCCCTCCTTCCTCAGCGAACTCTACCGACCACCCGTCCGTTTCGCTCGCATCACCGGAGAGAAGAGACCGCTCGCTCCCATGCAAGTAAGTTTTCCCAAATCTGCAATAACATTTACTTCATGACCAAAAATGCAAATTTACAACTAATACAATATAAAATACTTCCTGGGCTGCCTCGTCCCATTATCCCCTTCACTGTGCTTACTAGGAGACATTTCAACAATACACCTCAGCAAAACAAACCGCGGATTACTCCTCGTGGCCTTAACTATCGCCAAGAAAACTATCCTCATGAACTGGAAATTGAGGAATAACATACACATCACACACTGGAAAAACCTAATGATCGAATACATTTCAATGGAAAATCTAACCCCCTCCATCATTTACAATACAACAGAACACCACCCCATCTGGTCATCCTTCACTATGTTTTTACAAACTTGACCCATTCTATTAATATCCATATTTTTTATCTTTTTTAGCCTGAAACCCAATTGAAACCCACGTACATGCATACACGCTTACGCACATACATATAAATATGCTCTTATTTATACTTTATTTTTTTGTTTTTAATTTTATTTTTAGATGAAATAATAAACACTGTCCATTTTGATAAACATTGTCTTTTTATTTTTACAATAAAAGAATGAATAAAATAAAAAATAGTTTGTTTTCTACACAGTCGCGGAGCTTAGAGCCCTTCCTATTGGTGAAAAGTCCTGTTTTATCACCTGAAGTATCACTTTACTCGTTCATTGGCCTGTAGCTTCAGGGGCGGAGCTATTCTTCTTCTTCTTTAGAAAAGGGTAGATTCTATCATCTCAAAAGTCAATGTTCAGCTCCGCCACCTCAGACGAACAAGATAACTACAATTCCTTAAAGTGACCGTTCACTGTTCCAGCAACATGCAAGATTGTCTAACATCCATTTACACATTAATCATTATACGGTAATAAAAACAGTGACCTTCATATGCATACAATTACAAATCCTTCATAATAATATCCCTTATTAATTATCATATTTCTTGTGCATTGTAATGTACACATAAACAATTTCTTTCTTACATGTGCAAGTTTAAATTTGACCAATTAAGTTATAAAAACCCTTCCGGAGAAAGACAGAAGCAATCGATCCCTAGCATATTTTGTTTAATACAGTATTGTAAAACTATTTGGTAAATAGTTAGCTCCACGCTGTGGGTATTCTGATCAGTACTTAACAGATCATTTATATCAGACCGACTAATCAGAGTTGAAGTTCAGATGTTGTCTTTCACATTTTGTCTTTTTTGTGCTATACACAGATGAATGTTGAGTTTATTAATTATTGCCAATTAGGCTATTAGTTCAAGATTAGTAATCTGCTTTGCTTTTTTTTGTGATGCAAATGTTTTGCAGGTCCTTGGAAGAACCTCAAGACAAGTTAAATAGTTACGAAGAGGGTTAAAAGAGACAGTGATCTGGCCTTTGCTAACTGAGAGGAAAGACACAATTCCCCTCCTCTTTCCAAGAGCATCTGGTTTACAGTGCACACCACAGGTCAGTGACCCTTTGATGCCGAGTCAGAAACACTCCTCTGAACTCGCACAAATTACTTTCTCAGAAATGACATGTGTTTTCTACTCTTTGGCAGCCATTGGTTTCAGTTAATTACAATAAACATAAACATTGTGAGATGTGAAACATTGCAGGGAAATAATTTGATCCCTTTGTTCCCATTTTAAGTTAAACCTACATCACTACATAAGCAAGTACTGCTCAAACATGGTTGTCCTGAAGTCTTTGCAAGGTGAGTTTCATAGAAATGAACTGACCTTAATTGCTGCCTAAAAGGAAGGGAACCAATTCAAAACATGTTTTACAATGCAAAAACCTCAAGTACGGTTCTTTAAAATAACAACAATGCCCTGATTTAATTAAAGTTTTATTATTGGAATTGAATATGTCTCATTTTCCTTTCTGCTGTTTTATTGTGCTTTCTATTCTCTTGTTTGTTTTGAAACAAGTGTTAACTGATAGTATAAAATCAATCTGTCAGATGGTCTTGGAGAAGATAAAGTGGCCAACAGAAGATGAGGACGAAGACAGTGATGTCTCTTTGGGGGATACATGTCGGATCACAGGATTCCTCCGCACATTTATTGAGAAGGGTAAATTAATAGAAACTTTTAATAGTTCCCCAAAGGTTATTTATCTGGGCTTCCTCTACTTTTCTTTTAACTATGAATTCTCAGCTACACTAACAACCCAAAGCACAAATTAAGTAAGGCCATTATTTTTACATCACATTTATGGTTGAACAAAATCCTTCTCGGCAATTGAATAAATATTGACTTTTCTTTTTTGAAAGCGTCTCCAAGCATCCTTGGGAAACTAATGCAGTTCTGGATAGGATGGAATGTGCTTCCCAGACACGAGCTGGATATTAACGTGGTGCAGAGCAACTTCCCCACTGTGGATGCATCAGAGCAGACTTGAGCGTACTTGAGAGCACCAATATCCCAGAATGCATTTCGGACCAGCAAACGGGGAACAATGGCAGATGAGAAAACTCACAACTGATAGTTGACATTCTATGAATACTACTGTTGTTGAGTCACAAAAAGTAATTTTAGGATGTTTTCAGGCGAGATGTTAGTTGTTTAAGCATCACATCTGTGGTCGGTTTGTCAAGATTCAGCCTACTTAAAAAGATAGGCTTTTTAAGAGAGGATTTGAGGTCCTGTGTGTGTATCTATATAAATATTTAAGTATATATGTATGAAATACACATTTATAAACATATTATATATACAATTGTATGTGTATATATATACACATATAAGTATATATATATATATATATATATATATATATTTATAAACATATTATATATACAATTATATGTGTATCTATATAAGTATATAAAATACATATTTATAAACACAATATATATATACAATGATATGTGTATGTCGGTAAAACCAGTGCAAAAAAAGCAGGGTTGTCATATTTTAAAATACTTTACAGTGAAGAATCAGAGTAAACTCATGACAACAACAGCTGAGGTGGTGACGTCATCCAGTCAGCGGCTGTTCCAATTGAAGAAAGACAGTCCTGCGTGCTCCCGGCCTTGGGAGTCCAAACTCCCAAGTCCAAACTCCAAAAGTACACAAGTCTGGACTTAGCGTACTTGGTATTGAGAAATGGCCGCTTATTCTGCGGAGAGAAATTGGAGGAGCCATGATTGAGGAGCCCCGAGGAAAATATTGCCATGAAAACAAATTATTCTATTTAAAACTGAACCTTTCCTTTGCAGTTTTTGTTCTCATCATGTGGCCTCAGGTGGATGGACAGACTGTTATTTTAAACTCTTACAGGTAGAATCAAAGTCTTGTGATTTGGAGACAAATAAATGTGTGTTACAACCCAAACTTAGAGATATTTAATGTGTATACTGTATACTTATTTGTCTTATTGTTTTGTTAATGTATTGTAACATCTGCTATACTCAGTGTTATACTCTTGTGTCTTTCCAGCAATAATAAATACTAGTAAATAATTCCAGTAACATTAAACTTTTGTTTGATTCTTCTTGTTGGAATTAAGGGATTCACTAATTCCATTAAAAGTTGATGTCAGGAAAATAAATAAATATATTTATTCAAGAAATGTACATACAGTTTTTAGGTAGTTGTAGGGCCACATTTATATTTCTAGTTAATTTGTAAATATAAAAAAGTTTAGTTCACAGTATGTATCTGACAGTTTAAGTTATTGTGCAGATTATTAATATAAATATAATCAGATAATAAATGATGATGTAATACTATAAATTAAATAAACTACTGCTACCATAGCAGCAGTATATGCGTAAGTAATTAAAATGAGTTCCACCTTTACCAGCTGCGAATAATGAATACAGTATATTAACGCATCACTAGTTTTAATCCATTGATATATATTTTTCTGAAATGAGCCATTCTGTACAATATATTTTGATAAAGTATTAAAAGAGACAGTCGTAAAAGGATGCCTTGCTGAAAATATAATCTTTTTTATTACAATCAGGTGACAATCAAATGGAAGCCCGTTTCCAAGACTGATAAAAAACATTAAGATCCTGTAATTATGTCTTGCAGGATTTTTATTTTGTATCATAGTGGCGGAAACTATTCCATAGTTTTGACCAGAGACTGTATACGTTTGACATTTAATTGCAGAATCAAACAATACGGCATTCACGAGGACAGCTACGTGTTATCTTGCTATTCTCAACATCTGCCGTAACAACGACAACAATAGACCCTTTCGACCGAAAGTCGCCATTTACAAGGCCGCCAGTTAATCCGTAACCCCGGTAACGAAGGTTTGTACTTCCTCGTTTGAGCTCTTCCGTTTAGCACCCGACTGGTGTTACGGTTAAACAGGCGACCGTGTTAACTGGCGACTTTCAGCTGTTAAAAATAGGAAGAGAACACGTAAGCTAGCTGTTTCCTTTTTTATATCATATATACAATGTATATGAGAAGGGTTGACACTATATTGAAACAAATATGTTTTTCTGTTTGTATTGTAAGCACGAAAACGACGTTCATTCGACTGAAAGTCTCCGGTTAAACACGGTCGCTTGTTAAACCGTAACACCCCCGAGCCCTTCTCCGCAGTTCCTCCGGGATCTCAGGCCCGTTGTCTTGATTTAAACCAAACGTGAGATAAAAGAAACAGAAGAAGAGAGGAAAAGTGAAGAAAAATAAAAAATAAATTAAAACGCGCACAGGGAGCTATGCGCCAGGCAGCCGCTGAATGCGTCATCTAAATGTGACGTCATCAGCTAATTCAAAGCCACAGGGCAGATGCCAGACAGTTAATAAGGACACCAGATGAGAGTTTGATAGGGCCAACTTCAAGAAGAAGAAGAAGAAGAAGAAGAAGAAGAAGAAGAAGAAGAAGAAGAAGAAGAAGAAGAAGAAGAAGAAGAAGAAGAAGAACATTTTGAGAAGGGTATACCACTGCAGCTGAAACAATGAATATTTGGATTAAGATGAAGGAAATTTTGCCAGGCCCATCAGGTCAGTATCAGATGAAGAAGATTCTGGGGCAGGGGACTTTCGGAATTGTGATTGGCTGCCAAAGGATGGACAACGAGGAGAAGGTAGCTGTGAAATTGATAAGGCGCGACGTTTCTGCCAAAAATGAGTTGGACGTGCTTAATGAAATTAGGCAGCTTGGCGAAGACAAGCATAACCTGGTCAGGTTCATCGAGCATTTTAAGCACAAAGGATACACTTGTCTGGTATTGGAATGCCTGCATATGGACCTGGGAACATTTATGCATAGGAGACATAACAAGCCACTATTGTTGGATGAAATTAGTCTCATCACAGAACAGATGCTAGTTGCTTTGAAGGGCCTTGCCAGCATCGGTATCACGCACACCGACATTAAATTGAACAATGTGATGCTCGTAAATCAAAATTTACATCCATTTAAAATCAAGTTGATCGACTTTGGTGTGGCCCGTCGTACTTCTACAATGGTGGCTGGCACCAGAATTCAGATTCGGTGTTACAGGGCCCCTGAGGTCCTCTTAGGCCTACGTCTGACTGAGGCAGTAGACATGTGGTCCCTCGGCTGCATTATGATCTGCCTGTACATGGGACAGCACTTGCATGCAATGGAAACAGACCCACGTGTGCTCATGAGAGACATTGTGAAGCTGCATGGGCAGCCCCCTGCTCACATGCTGGCTAGTGGGTTAAGGACCAACAATTTCTTCCTGAAAGACACAGATTCTTCTCCATGGCGGCTTTATTCAGAAGCTAAAAAGACTTCTTCTACCTACATCAAGGCACCACGCAAATCTGGCATTTTGATCAAGTGTAAAAGTTTTGACCAGGTAGAAAAGGAAATGGGAAAATTGAAGGGTGACTTTCACACGGAGGCTTTTTTTGGTCTCCTGAGACAAATATTTCAGGTGGATCCTGAAATACGTATCTCAGCGAGCCAAGCTTTAGAGCACCCTTTCATCAGTCAAGTCAAACCCCCAGTGATCCCCAAAGATGATGAAGGAACCACAGGCTTTGTTGAAGTTAAATCACGGAAGAAGCACATCAAGAAGATCCGCCAATTCTTCTCCAGGGATTCGAAGTCTGTAAGTAGCTGCAGAGGTCATGATATTGACTCCCCTTCAACTAGTAAAGAAATCGTCGCTGGCACTAAAGAAGAACCACTAGCCACAGATCATACAACAAGCACTGGCACTAAAAATGACCAACAAGTCAAAGGTGATAAAACTGCTGCTGGCACTAGCGATAAAGGAACCACGGGCTTTGTTGAAGTCAAAACACGGAAGAAGTACATCAAGAAGATCCGCCACTTCTTCTCCAGGGATTTGAAGTCTGGAAGTAGCTGCAGAGGTCGTGACATTGACTCACCTTCAACTAGTAAAGAAACCGTCGCTGGCACTAAAGAAGAACCACTAGCCACAGATCACACAACAAACACTGGCACTAAAAATGACCAACAAGTCAAAGGTGATAAAACTGCTGCTGGCACTAGCGATGAAGGAACCACAGGCTTTGTTGAAGTCAAAACACGGAAGAAGTACATCAAGAAGATCCGCCACTTCTTCTCCAGGGTGTTGAAGTCTGTAAATAGCTGCAGAGGTCATGATATTGACTCACCTTCAACTAGTGAAGAAACCGTCGCTGGCTCTAAAGAAGAACTACTAGCCACAGATCATACAACAAGCACTGGCACTAAAAATGACCAACAAGTTAAAGGTGATAAAACTGTTGCTGGCACTAGCGATGAAGGAACCACAGGCTTTGTTGAAGTCAAAACACGGAAGAAGCACATCAAGAAGATCCGCCACTTCTTCTCCAGGTGATCAAGCCTGTAAGTAGCTGCAGAGGTCGTGACATTGACTCACCTTCAAATTGATGACTGCTGGCACCAAAGATGACCAACAAGTCAAAGGCTGAGACAGACTGTGAGAGCCTGTCTCTGTGTCTCTCTCTCTCACACACACACACACACACACACACACACACACACACACACACACACACACGCACACACACACACACACACACACAGTGACAGGCTGTCTGTGAGAGCCAGCCTGTCACTGTGTGTGTGTCTCTCTCTCACACACACACACACACACACACACACACACACACACACACACACACACACACACACACACACGCACACACACACACACACACACACACACACACACAGTGACAGGCTGTCTGTGAGAGCCAGCCTGTCACTGTGTGTGTGTGTCTCTCTCTCACACACACACACACACACACACACACACACACACACACACACACACACACACACACACACACACACACACACACACACACACACACACACAGAGTGACAGGCTGTCTGTGAGAGCCAGCCTGTCACTGTGTGTGTATCTCTCTCTCACACACACACACACACACACACACACACACACACACACACAGTGACAGGCTGGCTGTGAGAGCCAGCCTGTCTATACAAAATAAACTAAATTGAATTGAATTGAATTGTATTGAATCTTCTTTTCTGGAGTCCCCGCAAAAAGCCAATGATACCTGTTTCTGGAGAAGATAAGAAACTGGTTTGGGCCGGTTCGGACCTTCACCAATCCCCTCCTGTTACTGTGTGTCCCACTGTATAAAGGACAGAGGCTCAGAGATATATCTTTGAGCAGCAACTTGGAAATATGACTTGTCCGTATTTTCAACTCTGCTCCTTCTTGCAAGAATAAATGACCTGATTGACGATTTTACACTTTGTGTCCAGTATAATTTTTCTAACATAATTGGTCCTTCGAGCAGGATCTCAAAACCTCGTCTTCTCTCCAGATTTAGGCCCGACACTGAGTCTGGGACTCTTTGCGAAAGTCCTCCGTCCTATTCTCAGACGAGAATAGTTTGGTAAATTGAGAGGCCAGGATCTGCTGGATAGAGGACGAGTGACGAGATCCAATTTGTTTTTAATCATCAGAATTAATTCAGGTAAGAAGATCGTATTCCATAGATTCGGTTTGAGTCCGGATTAGAATTTGGTTTGAGTCCAGATTAGAAGAGAGGTTCAGGTAGTAACCTTGGATCTAGGAACCTAAAACAGTCCTGAGTAAGACGCTTAAACGACTTATGTGCACGGATTTAGTTCCGGGAACTGAATCAGGGTTTAGGTGGTAAACCTTGGTTCGAGGAACCTAAAAAATCCTAAATAAATATATCTATAAACTCTAAAAATATAACAAGTCATACTCTTGTTTCCTTCAGTGCTGAGTGGATGATGGTTCCAGCCTTCTGAAAATATCTCTGGAGTCTGGGAGAAAGTAGGCAGTGTACACAGAACAGGTCCTCAGTAGATGAGATGTCCAGCAGTCCATCCTCCTCAGGGAGTGCAGTAAGTCATAGTACTTGATTGTAATTATGACTCGGAGATCACACCAGAGACGTTCAATCCTATGAATGAGAATACAGTTTTAAACTGTGTGTATGGAACAATAGGCTTTAATATTGTTTGTCCAGCAGATGGTGAGGGAGAGGCCATGTTATAGCTTTTCCATATCTTGATACATGGATGGAAATGATCTAATCTGCTTCTTGTTTGAAGAACGAACACAAAATTGTCTGATTGTATAGCGCAAAAAAATGGGAATTGGTTGTAAATTAAAAGTGTGGGAGACAATTTACTATCTTTTGTTTTAGTAAATTCAAATTTGTCCTAAAATAAAAGGAAAACAAAGAGTTTTACTGTGCAACGTTCCTTTAAAATGTGTATAAATGTGTTATTGTGTCTGCTCTGAACTATGTTTTAGTCGTGCTTTGTCTGTTTTATTTGTCATTTACAATAGCGAAAAACATAACTCATATATTTCTATATTCTCGTGGATCTGACCATTTTCTCATGACCTACAGATGTATTACAATTTACATTATCCACTAATTCGTATTGAGCAGACAGTCTGGTATTCGACCACTAGAGGGCAGCAAGTCTGTGTTGTATGTCGTCTATGTATGAAGCAAAGTGCCGACTCACTGTCAGAAACCTGTAGCAAAACAATAAAACATGAGGAATCTTCACACTACTGTTTATTTGTTTAACTCCTTTTATTGTGTCTCTTACAAACACAGCGGATCACGAGCAGGTAATAATATACCAAATGTTGTTTATTGCCTGATAACCTTCTAACTTCTGAACCCAGTGAGAGAAATATATTTTTGATATGTTGGTGTATTTGAATTTTAAATCAGAATTGCTTATAAAAAAAACAGCACATTAAAATATAACTTTAATAAGAACATGGCCTAAATGAAAGAAAGTATTTGCAATCGGCATCAACTCATCTATCTGCAGATATCTCCTGCCACGTGTTAATCACAGGGAGGTTCAGCCTTTTCTTGTGGGGCCCAACAGAAGTTGGTGTAGAGTAGACCTCATTATCCCCTCTGGGTGATACTTCCGCCGCACAGCACGGACATGCAGCGTATTCCTGGTGTAAGAAAACAGGAATCCAGACAGTTTATTAGGTAGGCTACACCTCGATGAAACAAATGCAGTCTACTGTTTAAAAATGTACCTACAAATCCTGTCTTCATGATTGGTATAAGATTTTAGAGCTTCAACTTCATGATCATTTTTGGAAGAATGTACTTTGTGGGGCTGTATTGCAAAAATACTTTTGACTGCATTAAACTCAACAAGCAACGTTTTTCTTTTTTTCTCTGCAAATTAGTGGGCGTTACCTTTGAGAAGAGAGTCTTGTATTATGGGAATGTTTGTATTTTTTTTTTTTACATAAGTTTAGCTTAACTCAAAAACATAACAGCCAAGCCACACAATGGTAAGATTAATGTGTTATATTATAACATTATGTGTATATTAAAACACTGTCAGTCTTATTATGACAAACAAGGCTTCTATGATGCTAATTCACTTCTGAATTTGGCAATTATATCTTGTGTAAACATAAAAACAGCAGATACAATGTGCTAGCTTAAATTAAGCCTCGTTTTGAGCTAACGTTAGCTGATTATTAGCATCACGTGATTCGGTCACATAGCGTTCTGCTAGCAAGCATTGAGTGATTACGTCAAAAGTGTATTTTTTACCTGATGTTCAGGAGCATGTGGCTTCATCTCACAGGGTCGACGTGAGCACATTACTTGAACATATTGGATTTAAATATTGTAGAAGACATATAAACTGTATTTTTTAATTTACTGCATTATTATAGCTAGCTAACCCTCAACAATTATTTCAGATGTCTTCATTATTGTTGGTGAGCTAGTGTTTATTTAGTTATTACTTGTGTTAATTGTGATATAGCTGTTTTATCTTGTTTTTTTTCAAAGTGTTTGTTGTCTTTAAAACGTCCACACATCTGCAGCACAATAACGAAAATATCGACAGTTGTGAACGCAACCGGAACTCATTCATTAAAGTGCTCTTATTTTGAAAGCTTCACCGGAAAGACATAGTTTTTTTAAGTAAAATAAAATAAAATCTGGCTGGTCAGCAATTTTCAACAGATGTTCTTTTAAATACATTTAAACACAAAATGTCTAATTCAGATCATATCTATACGATTGAGGGATTTCCTCCACGTGGCTCTCAACATGGCGACGGCTGAGGCTAGGAGCTAACAGTGCTAACAGTGAGGGCACACACACACACACACACACACACATACACTGAGACGTAAACAAAGTACAGAAGAACTCAGATGACAACACACAGAGAGGGAGCGCGACTTCATTCTCTACTATATATCTTTACATAGAAAATAGTTGTTTGCTGCTATATCAATGCTCCGAATTTCACATTTGGACCCCTTAATAATCGGCCTATTATTCTTTTAGATAATCAAGTCAGTGTTTTGTCTTTAAAAATATAAAAAATGGGTTCCTACAGACCACGGTGACATCTTTAGATTGCTTGTTTTATTGACCAACACTCTCGAATCTAAAGATAAAACATGACACAAACCTTCACAATTGAATTACTGGAACAAGGGAATGTTTTGCATTGTTGCTTGATAGAGATACTTTGAAGGTTAATCAATTATAATAATAGTTGCAGAATATCATCCTGTCATCAACTAATTGATTAATTGAACAATTACTTCAGTCCACAACCCAAAGATGTAGATGTATAACAGAGAAAAGCAAATCTTGACAAATTCTTTATTTAAATTGTTGTCAGTTAATTGTCTTTTTAATATCATAAACCAATCAATTAATCGACTTATCGTTTCAGCATCAAATCATGACAAATGATCATGTTGATCATTACTGCCCTGTATTTAGATTAAACCACCACACAAAGGCTGCACTTCTTCCAGTTTGACTTAGCCACTCGTGAAAGCTTTGTATTCGAGAGAAAATTGTTCCGAACAATATGTCACAACCTTTTATTCACAGTTGAATGAAAACTGCCAGGATGAAGGTTTAACGGGTTCCACAAGGGGTCTCTTATGTTTGTCCACATAACTCGTAATACAAACACTGGAACATAATGACAGCGTGAAACACAGGTTGTTTTGTTCATTCCATTGCTTTCAGCCCCAGGTTAAGGATTCCCACTTCAGGGTTATACAGTAATGTTAAACCTCCCAGTGCAAGTTATTTAAATCCAATTTGACGTTTCTTTATTGACACTTTTTCTTCTTTGGCGATACTCCTCAAAATGCTAGTACATGTAACCCCTACAGCTTGAAAGATGTTACTTCATTTGTATAAAATTGCCCTGCTTTTTAAGTGTATGAGTGTCATTTCACCATCAGTCTTATTTGCACTGACTTTAAGACCCTCATTTCCATATATGGACACAGAAATACAGGCTTAAATAAATGAAGAAATACGTGTGGACACATAAATACAGACATAAATAAATGAAGAAATACAGAAATAGATGTATTTAATGATGTCCTGTTTAGGTATCAACTTATATGTATTCATTCCTGTATTTATTCATGCATTTATTTATTAATACTTAAGTTGTTTTCTGTCCTCCATCCCTTCCTCATTGATGAAGGGGTGATATTAGTTTTATAGGGAGAGAGTTCTTCGAGATCTGGTTAGGAGTTTGCCTAACCAGTCTACATGTGCTTTGTAGACTTGGAGAAGGCCTTCGACCGGGAGTATGGGGTGCCAAACCCGTTGGCACGGGCCATCCGGTCTCTGTACGCCTGCAGTAGGAGCTGTGGTCGTATCTTCCAGGGTGCGGAGAAGATCCCGTTCGGGAGTCTCGGGATCGCCTCTCTGCTGTTCGCGGATGATGTGGTCCTGTTTGCCTCCTCGGACCGTGACCTCCAGCATTCACTGGGGCGTTTTGCAGCCGAGTGTGAAGCGGCAGGGATGAGAGTTAGCACCTCCAAATCTGAGGCCATGGTGCTCTGCTGGAAACCGGTGGATTGCTCCCTCCAGGTGGGGACAAACTGCATACCCCAAGCAAAGGAGTTCAAGTATCTCGGGGTCTTGTTCACGAGTGAGGGTAAGGTGGAGCGGGAGATCGACAGGCGGATCGGTGCGGCTGCAGCTGTAAAACAGGCGCTGTACCGGTCCGTCTTGGTGAAGAGGGAGCTGAGCCGGAAGGCAAAGCTTTCCATTTACTGGTCGGTCTACGTTCCAACCCTCACCTACGTCCACGAACTCTGGGTCGTGACCGAAAGAACGAGGTCTCGGATACAAGCGGCCGAAATGAGCTTTCTCCGTAGGGTGGCCGGGCTCAGCGTTAGAGATAGGGTAAGGATGGTTCGGGCATCTAGTCAGGATGCCTCCTGGACGCCTCCTATTAGAGGTTTTCCAGGCACGTCCAACTGGTAGGAGGCCCCGGAAAAGACCAAGGACACGCTGAAGGGATTATATCTCCCGGCTGGCCTTGGAACGCCTCGGGATCCCCCAGAATGAGCTGGAAAGTGTTGCGGGTGAGAGGGAAGGCTGGGTCGGCCTGCTGAACCTGCTGCCACCGCGACCCGACCCCGGATAAGCGACTGATAATGGATGGATGGATGATTAAGGTGGACTCATGATGAGAATACAGAGAATCACACATCATTTCTTTTCACTGCTCCAATTGATTGAACTTCTGATTATGAATAATACATACATACTGATCCGCCCATACACATATTCAAACTCCTATATGGTAATCTAGACATACATGTATATACACAAATATAGTACATATATCCTCATAAGTATGTATTTATCTGTATACTATACTGCCAGCAGGCATATTTAAATAAATATAATCTGATTGATTTGGGTGATGAAGCACTTCAAATTTGCCGATACATTTTCCCAACACATTTAACGCATTTAACTTGTCTGATATATTTGCGATGCTTATGTCTCGCAGCGGGGGTGGTGTTAAGCTGCGTTCACACCAACAACGTTGCAAACGCGTTGCGAATATTCGCTGTATATTTGCTGTGAATGATTAAGCTATTGTTTATGATCATCTCCTGCTTGTCAGCGGAGAGAAAAAAAAGAGGTTCCTCTGAGTTAATTTGCCATTGTACTGCTAGAACATCGTGGTGTCAGTGCTCGATTATAATCCCTTCTGAAGAGTAGCGGGCACGCGCATTTATCCAGATGAGTGACTTCTGATTAGAATTAATGAGACCATTTCTGCACGGATCAGCCGTGGAGAAACCGAGTTAGCCTGACGTCAATCATCTTGCTAATTTAAGCTGGATAATAGGACATTTGCTCGACTTTGTTGAGCCAGGTACGAGAAATAGGGCCCTGGTGAATGCCGCCTTGTTATGTGTGTGACACGACTTGCTTTCACAGACTGAGCCCATGATTAGTGACGCTCTCGTGTAAAATCAGTGAGGTTCACTTCACCAGAACATCAAGACAGGTCACAGACGGTCAACGTCGCCTTACCATTTATTAAAACACATTTACAACACAAATCAATAAATTCTATTAAAAAGACAAACAAATGAACAATATATGCTCTTTGCACCAGCGGTGGTGCGCTTTCCGGATCCAATTCACGTTGAAGAACTTCCGCTCCCAGGGCCAGCGGTGGTTGGTGACAGACAGTCCAGTTGGTCTTTGTTGTGCTCTCTACGGGACTCCCCTAAACAGGTGCAGAACTTCCCTTGAACAACTACAGGGTTTGGTGGAGTGGTATTTTTTATTTTATTTTTACCATTGTGTAAAAATACCCAAACACGTCACAGACAGCCAATGTTGCCTTATCATTTATTAAACAATACAACACATCAATACATTCTAATAAAAATGAAAACTACTCTCAAAATGACAAACAAATGAACAATGTAACTAACTATTTACAACACAAATCAATAAAATTAAAACAACTATTAAAAAGACAAACAAACGAATGATATAACTAACTAGAACATTATTAAGCACTATTTACAACACACACCAATACATTCTAATAAAAATGAAAACTACTATCAAAAAGACAAACAAATGAACAATATAACTAACTATTTACAACACAAATCAATAAAATTAAAACAACTATTAAAAAGACAAACAAACGAATAATATAACTAACTAGAACATTATTAAACACTATTTACAACATACATCAACATATTCTAATAAAAATGAAAACTACTATCAAAAAGACAAACAAATGAACAATATAACGTACTATTTACAACACAAATCAATAAAATTAAAACAACTATTAAAAAGACAAACAAACAAATAATATAACTAACTAGAACATTATTAAACACTATTTACAACACACATCAATACATTCTAATAAAAATGAAAACTACTATCAAAAAGACAAACAAATGAACAATATAATGTACTATTTACAACACAAATCAATAAAATTAAAACAACTATTAAAAAGACAAACAAACGAATAATATAACTAACTAGAACATTATTAAACACTATTTACAACACACATCAATACATTCTAATAAAAATTAAAACTACTATCAAAAAGACAAACAAATGAACAATATAACGTACTATTTACAACACAAATCAATAAAATTAAAACAACTATTAAAAAGACAAACAAACAAATGATATTACTAACTAGAACATTATTAAACACTATTTACAACACACATCAATACATTCTAATAAAAATGAAAACTACTATCAAAAAGACAAACAAATGAACAATATAACTAACTATTTACAACACAAATCAATAAAATTAAAACAACTATTAAAAAGACAAACAAACGAATAATATAACTAACTAGAACATTATTAAACACTATTTACAACACACATCAATACATTCTAATAAAAATGAAAACTACTATCAAAAAGACAAACAAATGAACAATATAACTAACTATTTACAACACAAATAAATTCTAATAAAATATGATGGGCCCCACCAAAGTCAATGAGCTTTATTTTCCACGGATGTAACTCTTGATTGACGAGCATAACATTATTCATTTTTATGTCAGAGCGAGTGATACCAATGCTGATACAAATGAACAATATAACTAACTATTTATAACACAAATCAATAAAATTAAAACAACTATTAAAAAGACAAACAAACGAATAATATAACTAACTAGAACATTATTAAACACTAATTACAACACACATCAATACATTCTAATTAAAATGAAAACAACTACTATCAAAAAGACAAACAAATGAACAATATAACTAACTATTTACAACAAAAATCAATAAAATTAAAACAACTATTAAAAAGACAAACAAACGAATAATATAACTAACTAGAACATTATTAAACACTATTTACAACACACATCAATACATTCTAATAAAAATGAAAACAACTACTATCAAAAAGACAAACAAATGAACAATATAACTAACTATTTACAACACAAATCAATAAAATTAAAACAACTATTAAAAAGACAAACAAACGAATAATATAACTAACTAGAACATTATTAAACACTATTTACAACACACATCAATAAATTCTAATAAAAATGAAAACTACTATCAAAAAGACAAACAAATGAACAATATAACATACTATATACAACACAAATCAATAAAATTAAAACAACTATTAAAAAGACAAACAAACGAATAATATAACTAACTAGAACATTATTAAACACTATTTACAACACACATCAATACATTCTAATAAAAATGAAAACTACTATCAAAAACACAAGCAATAGAACAATATAACTAACTATTTACAACACAAATCAATAAAATTAAAACAACTATTAAAAAGACAAACAAACGAATAATATAACTAACTAGAACATTATTAAACACTATTTACAACACACATCAATACATTCTAATAAAAATGAAAACTACTATCAAAAAGACAAACAAATGAACAATATAACGTACTATTTACAACACAAATCAATAAAATTAAAACAACTATTAAAAAGACAAACAAACGAATAATATAACTAACTAGAACAATATTAAACACTATTTACAACACACATCAATACATTCTAATAAAAATGAAAACTACTATCAAAAAGACAAACAAATGAACAATATAACGTACTATTTACAACACAAATCAATAAAATTAAAACAACTATTAAAAAGACAAACAAACGAATAATATAACTAACTAGAACATTATTAAACACTATTTACAACACACATCAATACATTCTAATAAAAATGAAAACTACTATCAAAAAGACAAACAAATGAACAATATAACTAACTATTTACAACACAAATAAATTCTAATGAAATATGATGGGCCCCACCAAAGTCAATGAGCTTTATTTTCCACGGATGTAACTCTTGATTGACGAGCATAACATTATTCATTTTTATGTCAGAGCGAGTGATACCAATGCTGATACAAATGAACAATATAACTAACTATTTATAACACAAATCAATAAAATTAAAACAACTATTAAAAAGACAAACAAACGAATAATATAACTAACTAGAACATTTTTAAACACTATTTACAACACACATCAATACATTCTAATAAAAATGAAAACTACTATCAAAAAGACAAACAAATGAACAATATAACTAACTATTTACAACACAAATCAATAAAATTAAAACAACTATTAAAAAGACAAACAAACAAATGATATTACTAACTAGAACATTATTAAACACTATTTACAACACACATCAATACATTCTAATAAAAATGAAAACTACTATCAAAAAGACAAACAAATGAACAATATAATGTACTATTTACAACACAAATCAATAAAATTAAAACAACTATTAAAAAGACAAACAAACGAATAATATAACTAACTAGAACATTATTAAACACTATTTACAACACACATCAATACATTCTAATAAAAATGAAAACTACTATCAAAAAGACAAACAAATGAACAATATAACGTACTATTTACAACACAAATCAATAAAATTAAAACAACTATTAAAAAGACAAACAAACAAATGATATTACTAACTAGAACATTATTAAACACTATTTACAACACACATCAATACATTCTAATAAAAATGAAAACTACTATCAAAAAGACAAACAAATGAACAATATAACTAACTATTTACAACACAAATCAATAAAATTAAAACAACTATTAAAAAGACAAACAAACAAATAATATAACTAACTAGAACATTATTAAACACTATTTACAACACACATCAATACATTCTAATAAAAATGAAAACTACTATCAAAAAGACAAACAAATGAACAATATAACTAACTATTTACAACACAAATAAATTCTAATAAAATATGATGGGCCCCACCAAAGTCAATGAGCTTTATTTTCCACGGATGTAACTCTTGATTGACGAGCATAACATTATTCATTTTTATGTCAGAGCGAGTGATACCAATGCTGATACAAATGAACAATATAACTAACTATTTACAACACAAATCAATAAAATTAAAACAACTATTAAAAAGACAAACAAACGAATAATATAACTAACTAAAACATTATTAAACACTATTTACAACACACATCAATACATTCTAATAAAAATGAAAACTACTATCAAAAAGACAAACAAATGAACAATATAACTAACTATTTACAACACAAATCAATAAAATTAAAACAACTATTAAAAAGACAAACAAACGAATAATATAACTAACTAGAACATTATTAAACACTATTTACAACACACATCAATACATTCTAATAAAAATGAAAACTACTATCAAAAAGACAAACAAATGAACAATATAACTAACTATTTACAACAAAAATCAATAAAATTAAAACAACTATTAAAAAGACAAACAAACAAATGATATTACTAACTAGAACATTATTAAACACTATTTACAACACACATCAATACATTCTAATAAAAATGAAAACTACTATCAAAAAGACAAACAAATGAACAATATAACTAACTATTTACAACACAAATCAATAAAATTAAAACAACTATTAAAAAGACAAACAAACGAATAATATAACTAACTAGAACATTATTAAACACTATTTACAACACACATCAATACATTCTAATAAAAATTAAAACTACTATCAAAAAGACAAACAAATGAACAATATAACTAACTATTTACAACACAAATAAATTCTAATAAAATATGATGGGCCCCACCAAAGTCAATGAGCTTTATTTTCCACGGATGTAACTCTTGATTGACGAGCATAACATTATTCATCTTTATGTCAGAGCGAGTGATACCAATGCTGACACAAATGAACAATATAACTAACTATTTATAACACAAATCAATCAAATTAAAACAACTATTAAAAAGACAAACAAACGAATAATATAACTAACTAGAACATTTTTAAACACTATTTACAACACACATCAATACATTCTAATAAAAATGAAAACTACTATCAAAAAGACAAACAAATGAACAATATAACTAACTATTTACAACACAAATAAATTATAATAAAATATGATGGGCCCCACCAAAGTCAATGAGCTTTATTTTCCACGGATGTAACTCTTGATTGACGAGCATAACATTATTCATTTTTATGTCAGCGCGAGTGATACCAATGCTGATACAAATGAACAATATAACTAATTATTTACAACACAAATCAATAAAATTAAAACAACTATTAAAAAGACAAACAAACGAATAATATAACTAACTAGAACATTATTAAACACTATTTACAACACACATCAATACATTCTAATAAAAATGAAAACTACTATCAAAAACACAAGCAACAGAACAATATAACTAACTATTTACAACACAAATCAATAAAATTAAAACAACTATTAAAAAGACAAACAAACGAATAATATAACTAACTAGAACAATATTAAACACTATTTACAACACACATCAATACATTCTAATAAAAATGAAAACTACTATCAAAAAGACAAACAAATGAACAATATAACGTACTATTTACAACACAAATCAATAAAATTAAAACAACTATTAAAAAGACAAACAAACGAATAATATAACTAACTAGAACATTATTAAGCACTATTTACAACACACATCAATACATTCTAATAAAAATGAAAACAACTATCAAAAAGACAAACAAATGAACAATATAATTAACTATTTACAACACAAATCAATAAAATTAAAACAACTATTAAAAAGAGAAACAAACGAATAATATAACTAACTAGAACATTTTTAAACACTATTTACAACACACATCAATACATTCTAATAAAAATGAAAACTACTATCAAAAAGACAAACAAATGAACAATATAACTAACTATTTACAAAACAAATAAATTATAATAAAATATGATGGGCCCCACCAAAGTCAATGAGCTTTATTTTCCACGGATGTAACTCTTGATTGACGAGCATAACATTATTCATTTTTATGTCAGCGCGAGTGATACCAATGCTGATACAAATGAACAATATAACTAACTATTTATAACACAAATCAATAAAATTAAAACAACTATTAAAAAGACAAACAAACGAATAATATAACTAACTAGAACATTATTAAACACTATTTACAACACACATCAATACATTCTAATAAAAATGAAAACAACTACTATCAAAAAGACAAACAAATGAACAATATAACTAACTATTTACAACACAAATCAATAAAATTAAAACAACTATTAAAAAGACAAACAAACAAATGATATTACTAACTAGAACATTATTAAACACTATTTACAACACACATCAATACATTCTAATAAAAATGAAAACTACTATCAAAAAGACAAACAAATGAACAATATAATGTACTATTTACAACACAAATCAATAAAATTAAAACAACTATTAAAAAGACAAACAAACAAATGATATTACTAACTAGAACATTATTAAACACTATTTACAACACACATCAATACATTCTAATAAAAATGAAAACTACTATCAAAAAGACAAACAAATGAACAATATAACTAACTATTTACAACACAAATCAATAAAATTAAAACAACTATTAAAAAGACAAACAAACGAATAATATAACTAACTAGAACATTATTAAACACTATTTACAACACACATCAATACATTCTAATAAAAATGAAAACTACTATCAAAAAGACAAACAAATGAACAATATAACTAACTATTTACAACACAAATAAATTCTAATAAAATATGATGGGCCCCACCAAAGTCAATGAGCTTTATTTTCCACGGATGTAACTCTTGATTGACGAGCATAACATTATTCATTTTTATGTCAGAGCGAGTGATACCAATGCTGATACAAATGAACAATATAACTAACTATTTACAACAAAAATCAATAAAATTAAAACAACTATTAAAAAGACAAACAAACGAATAATATAACTAACTAAAACATTATTAAACACTATTTACAACACACATCAATACATTCTAATAAAAATGAAAACTACTATCAAAAAGACAAACAAATGAACAATATAACTAACTATTTACAACACAAATCAATAAAATTAAAACAACTATTAAAAAGACAAACAAACGAATAATATAACTAACTAGAACATTATTAAACACTATTTACAACACACATCAATACATTCTAATAAAAATGAAAACTACTATCAAAAAGACAAACAAATGAACAATATAACTAACTATTTACAAAACAAATAAATTATAATAAAATATGATGGGCCCCACCAAAGTCAATGAGCTTTATTTTCCACGGATGTAACTCTTGATTGACGAGCATAACATTATTCATTTTTATGTCAGCGCGAGTGATACCAATGCTGATACAAATGAACAATATAACTAACTATTTATAACACAAATCAATAAAATTAAAACAACTATTAAAAAGACAAACAAACGAATAATATAACTAACTAGAACATTATTAAACACTATTTACAACACACATCAATACATTCTAATAAAAATGAAAACAACTACTATCAAAAAGACAAACAAATGAACAATATAACTAACTATTTACAACACAAATCAATAAAATTAAAACAACTATTAAAAAGACAAACAAACAAATGATATTACTAACTAGAACATTATTAAACACTATTTACAACACACATCAATACATTCTAATAAAAATGAAAACTACTATCAAAAAGACAAACAAATGAACAATATAATGTACTATTTACAACACAAATCAATAAAATTAAAACAACTATTAAAAAGACAAACAAACGAATAATATAACTAACTAGAACATTATTAAACACTATTTACAACACACATCAATACATTCTAATAAAAATGAAAACTACTATCAAAAAGACAAACAAATGAACAATATAACGTACTATTTACAACACAAATCAATAAAATTAAAACAACTATTAAAAAGACAAACAAACAAATGATATTACTAACTAGAACATTATTAAACACTATTTACAACACACATCAATACATTCTAATAAAAATGAAAACTACTATCAAAAAGACAAACAAATGAACAATATAACTAACTATTTACAACACAAATCAATAAAATTAAAACAACTATTAAAAAGACAAACAAACAAATAATATAACTAACTAGAACATTATTAAACACTATTTACAACACACATCAATACATTCTAATAAAAATGAAAACTACTATCAAAAAGACAAAAAGATGTAACTCTTGATTGACGAGCATAACATTATTCATTTTTATGTCAGAGCGAGTGATACCAATGCTGATACAAATGAACAATATAACTAACTATTTACAACAAAAATCAATAAAATTAAAACAACTATTAAAAAGACAAACAAACGAATAATATAACTAACTAAAACATTATTAAACACTATTTACAACACACATCAATACATTCTAATAAAAATGAAAACTACTATCAAAAAGACAAACAAATGAACAATATAACTAACTATTTACAACACAAATCAATAAAATTAAAACAACTATTAAAAAGACAAACAAACGAATAATATAACTAACTAGAACATTATTAAACACTATTTACAACACACATCAATACATTCTAATAAAAATGAAAACTACTATCAAAAAGACAAACAAATGAACAATATAACTAACTATTTACAACAAAAATCAATAAAATTAAAACAACTATTAAAAAGACAAACAAACAAATGATATTACTAACTAGAACATTATTAAACACTATTTACAACACACATCAATACATTCTAATAAAAATGAAAACTACTATCAAAAAGACAAACAAATGAACAATATAACTAACTATTTACAACACAAATCAATAAAATTAAAACAACTATTAAAAAGACAAACAAACGAATAATATAACTAACTAGAACATTATTAAACACTATTTACAACACACATCAATACATTCTAATAAAAATTAAAACTACTATCAAAAAGACAAACAAATGAACAATATAACTAACTATTTACAACACAAATAAATTCTAATAAAATATGATGGGCCCCACCAAAGTCAATGAGCTTTATTTTCCACGGATGTAACTCTTGATTGACGAGCATAACATTATTCATCTTTATGTCAGAGCGAGTGATACCAATGCTGATACAAATGAACAATATAACTAACTATTTATAACACAAATCAATCAAATTAAAACAACTATTAAAAAGACAAACAAACGAATAATATAACTAACTAGAACATTTTTAAACACTATTTACAACACACATCAATACATTCTAATAAAAATGAAAACTACTATCAAAAAGACAAACAAATGAACAATATAACTAACTATTTACAACACAAATAAATTATAATAAAATATGATGGGCCCCACCAAAGTCAATGAGCTTTATTTTCCACGGATGTAACTCTTGATTGACGAGCATAACATTATTCATTTTTATGTCAGCGCGAGTGATACCAATGCTGATACAAATGAACAATATAACTAATTATTTACAACACAAATCAATAAAATTAAAACAACTATTAAAAAGACAAACAAACGAATAATATAACTAACTAGAACATTATTAAACACTATTTACAACACACATCAATACATTCTAATAAAAATGAAAACTACTATCAAAAACACAAGCAACAGAACAATATAACTAACTATTTACAACACAAATCAATAAAATTAAAACAACTATTAAAAAGACAAACAAACGAATAATATAACTAACTAGAACAATATTAAACACTATTTACAACACACATCAATACATTCTAATAAAAATGAAAACTACTATCAAAAAGACAAACAAATGAACAATATAACGTACTATTTACAACACAAATCAATAAAATTAAAACAACTATTAAAAAGACAAACAAACGAATAATATAACTAACTAGAACATTATTAAGCACTATTTACAACACACATCAATACATTCTAATAAAAATGAAAACAACTATCAAAAAGACAAACAAATGAACAATATAATTAACTATTTACAACACAAATCAATAAAATTAAAACAACTATTAAAAAGAGAAACAAACGAATAATATAACTAACTAGAACATTTTTAAACACTATTTACAACACACATCAATACATTCTAATAAAAATGAAAACTACTATCAAAAAGACAAACAAATGAACAATATAACTAACTATTTACAAAACAAATAAATTATAATAAAATATGATGGGCCCCACCAAAGTCAATGAGCTTTATTTTCCACGGATGTAACTCTTGATTGACGAGCATAACATTATTCATTTTTATGTCAGCGCGAGTGATACCAATGCTGATACAAATGAACAATATAACTAACTATTTATAACACAAATCAATAAAATTAAAACAACTATTAAAAAGACAAACAAACGAATAATATAACTAACTAGAACATTATTAAACACTATTTACAACACACATCAATACATTCTAATAAAAATGAAAACTACTATCAAAAAGACAAACAAATGAACAATATAACTAACTATTTACAACACAAATAAATTCTAATAAAATATGATGGGCCCCACCAAAGTCAATGAGCTTTATTTTCCACGGATGTAACTCTTGATTGACGAGCATAACATTATTCATTTTTATGTCAGAGCGAGTGATACCAATGCTGATACAAATGAACAATATAACTAACTATTTACAACAAAAATCAATAAAATTAAAACAACTATTAAAAAGACAAACAAACGAATAATATAACTAACTAAAACATTATTAAACACTATTTACAACACACATCAATACATTCTAATAAAAATGAAAACTACTATCAAAAAGACAAACAAATGAACAATATAACTAACTATTTACAACACAAATCAATAAAATTAAAACAACTATTAAAAAGACAAACAAACGAATAATATAACTAACTAGAACATTATTAAACACTATTTACAACACACATCAATACATTCTAATAAAAATGAAAACAACTACTATCAAAAAGACAAACAAATGAACAATATAACTAACTATTTACAACAAAAATCAATAAAATTAAAACAACTATTAAAAAGACAAACAAACAAATAACATAACTAACTAGAACATTATTAAACACTATTTACAACACACATCAATACATTCTAATAAAAATGAAAACTACTATCAAAAAGACAAACAAATGAACAATATAACGTACTATTTACAACACAAATCAATAAAATTAAAACAACTATTAAAAAGACAAACAAACGAATAATATAACTAACTAGAACATTATTAAACACTATTTACAACACACATCAATACATTCTAATAAAAATGAAAACTACTATCAAAAAGACAAACAAATGAACAATATAACTAACTATTTACAACACAAATAAATTCTAATAAAATATGATGGGCCCCACCAAAGTCAATGAGCTTCATTTTCCACGGATGTAACTCTTGATTGACGAGCATAACATTATTCATTTTTATGTCAGAGCGAGTGATACCAATGCTGATACAAATGAACAATATAACTAAATATTTATAACACAAATCAATAAAATTAAAACAACTATTAAAAAGACAAACAAACGAATAATATAACTAACTAGAACATTTTTAAACACTATTTACAACACACATCAATACATTCTAATAAAAATGAAAACTACTATCAAAAAGACAAACAAATGAACAATATAACTAACTATTTACAACACAAATAAATTCTAATAAAATATGATGGGCCCCACCAAAGTCAATGAGCTTTATTTTCCACGGATGTAACTCTTGATTGACGAGCATAACATTATTCATTTTTATGTCAGCGCGAGTGATACAAATGCTGGTACAAATGAACAATATAACTAATTATTTATAACACAAATCAATAAAATGAAAACAACTATTAAAAAGACAAACAAACGAATAATATAACTAACTAGAACATTATTAAACACTATTTACAACACACATCAATACATTCTAATAAAAATGAAAACAACTACTATCAAAAAGACAAACAAATGAACAAAATAACTAACTATTTACAACAAAAATCAATAAAATTAAAACAACTATTAAAAAGACAAACAAACAAATAATATAACTAACTAGAACATTATTAAACACTATTTACAACACACATCAATACATTCTAATAAAAATGAAAACTACTATCAAAAAGACAAACAAATGAACAATATAACTAACTATTTACAACACAAATAAATTCTAATAAAATATGATGGGCCCCACCAAAATCAATGAGCTTTATTTTCCACGGATGTAACTCTTGATTGACGAGCATAACATTATTCATTTTTATGTCAGAGCGAGTGATACCAATGCTGATACAAATGAACAATATAACTAACTATTTATAACACAAATCAATAAAATTAAAACAACTATTAAAAAGACAAACAAACGAATAATATAACTAACTAGAACATTATTAAACACTATTTACAACACACATCAATACATTCTAATAAAAATGAAAACAACTACTATCAAAAAGACAAACAAATGAACAATATAACGTACTATTTACAACACAAATCAATAAAATTAAAACAACTATTAAAAAGACAAACAAACGAATAATATAACTAACTAGAACATTATTAAACACTATTTACAACACACATCAATACATTCTAATAAAAATGAAAACTACTATCAAAAAGACAAACAAATGAACAATATAACTAACTATTTACAACACAAATAAATTCTAATAAAATATGATGGGCCCCACCAAAGTCAATGAGCTTTATTTTCCACGGATGTAACTCTTGATTGACGAGCATAACATTATTCATTTTTATGTCAGAGCGAGTGATACCAATGCTGATACAAATGAACAATATAACTAACTATTTATAACACAAATCAATAAAATTAAAACAACTATTAAAAAGACAAACAAACGAATAATATAACTAACTAGAACATTTTTAAACACTATTTACAACACACATCAATACATTCTAATAAAAATGAAAACTACTATCAAAAAGACAAACAAATGAACAATATAACTAACTATTTACAACACAAATAAATTCTAATAAAATATGATGGGCCCCACCAAAGTCAATGAGCTTTATTTTCCACGGATGTAACTCTTGATTGACGAGCATAACATTATTCATTTTTATGTCAGAGCGAGTGATACCAATGCTGATACAAATGAACAATATAACTAACTATTTATAACACAAATCAATAAAATTAAAACAACTATTAAAAAGACAAACAAACGAATAATATAACTAACTAAAACATTATTAAACACTATTTACAACACACATCAATACATTCTAATAAAAATGAAAACTACTATCAAAAAGACAAACAAATGAACAATATAACTAACTATTTACAACACAAATCAATAAAATTAAAACAACTATTAAAAAGACAAACAAACGAATAATATAACTAACTAGAACATTATTAAACACTATTTACAACACACATCAATACATTCTAATAAAAATGAAAACTACTATCAAAAAGACAAACAAATGAACAATATAACGTACTATTTACAACACAAATCAATAAAATTAAAACAACTATTAAAAAGACAAACAAACAAATGATATTACTAACTAGAACATTATTAAACACTATTTACAACACACATCAATACATTCTAATAAAAATGAAAACTACTATCAAAAAGACAAACAAATGAACAATATAACTAACTATTTACAACACAAATCAATAAAATTAAAACAACTATTAAAAAGACAAACAAACGAATAATATAACTAACTAGAACATTATTAAACACTATTTACAACACACATCAATACATTCTAATAAAAATGAAAACTACTATCAAAAAGACAAACAAATGAACAATATAACGTACTATTTACAACACAAATCAATAAAATTAAAACAACTATTAAAAAGACAAACAAACAAATGATATAACTAAGTAGAACATTATTAAACACTATTTACAACACACATCAATACATTCTAATAAAAATTAAAACTACTATCAAAAAGACAAACAAATGAACAATATAACGTACTATTTACAACACAAATCAATAAAATTAAAACAACTATTAAAAAGACAAACAAACAAATGATATTACTAACTAGAACATTATTAAACACTATTTACAACACACATCAATACATTCTAATAAAAATGAAAACTACTATCAAAAAGACAAACAAATGAACAATATAACTAACTATTTACAACACAAATCAATAAAATTAAAACAACTATTAAAAAGACAAACAAACGAATAATATAACTAACTAGAACATTATTAAACACTATTTACAACACACATCAATACATTCTAATAAAAATGAAAACTACTATCAAAAAGACAAACAAATGAACAATATAACTAACTATTTACAACACAAATAAATTATAATAAAATATGATGGGCCCCACCAAAGTCAATGAGCTTTATTTTCCACGGATGTAACTCTTGATTGACGAGCATAACATTATTCATTTTTATGTCAGAGCGAGTGATACCAATGCTGATACAAATGAACAATATAACTAACTATTTATAACACAAATCAATAAAATTAAAACAACTATTAAAAAGACAAACAAACGAATAATATAACTAACTAGAACATTATTAAACACTAATTACAACACACATCAATACATTCTAATAAAAATGAAAACAACTACTATCAAAAAGACAAACAAATGAACAATATAACTAACTATTTACAACAAAAATCAATAAAATTAAAACAACTATTAAAAAGACAAACAAACGAATAATATAACTAACTAGAACATTATTAAACACTATTTACAACACACATCAATACATTCTAATAAAAATGAAAAAACAACTACTATCAAAAAGACAAACAAATGAACAATATAACTAACTATTTACAACACAAATCAATAAAATTAAAACAACTATTAAAAAGACAAACAAACGAATAATATAACTAACTAGAACATTATTAAACACTATTTACAACACACATCAATAAATTCTAATAAAAATGAAAACTACTATCAAAAAGACAAACAAATGAACAATATAACATACTATATACAACACAAATCAATAAAATTAAAACAACTATTAAAAAGACAAACAAACGAATAATATAACTAACTAGAACATTATTAAACCCTATTTACAACACACATCAATACATTCTAATAAAAATGAAAACTACTATCAAAAACACAAGCAATAGAACAATATAACTAACTATTTACAACACAAATCAATAAAATTAAAACAACTATTAAAAAGACAAACAAACGAATAATATAACTAACTAGAACATTATTAAACACTATTTACAACACACATCAATACATTCTAATAAAAATGAAAACTACTATCAAAAAGACAAACAAATGAACAATATAACGTACTATTTACAACACAAATCAATAAAATTAAAACAACTATTAAAAAGACAAACAAACGAATAATATAACTAACTAGAACAATATTAAACACTATTTACAACACACATCAATACATTCTAATAAAAATGAAAACTACTATCAAAAAGACAAACAAATGAACAATATAACGTACTATTTACAACACAAATCAATAAAATTAAAACAACTATTAAAAAGACAAACAAACGAATAATATAACTAACTAGAACATTATTAAACACTATTTACAACACACATCAATACATTCTAATAAAAATGAAAACTACTATCAAAAAGACAAACAAATGAACAATATAACTAACTATTTACAACACAAATAAATTCTAATGAAATATGATGGGCCCCACCGAAGTCAATGAGCTTTATTTTCCACGGATGTAACTCTTGATTGACGAGCATAACATTATTCATTTTTATGTCAGAGCGAGTGATACCAATGCTGATACAAATGAACAATATAACTAACTATTTATAACACAAATCAATAAAATTAAAACAACTATTAAAAAGACAAACAAACGAATAATATAACTAACTAGAACATTTTTAAACACTATTTACAACACACATCAATACATTCTAATAAAAATGAAAACTACTATCAAAAAGACAAACAAATGAACAATATAACTAACTATTTACAAAACAAATAAATTATAATAAAATATGATGGGCCCCACCAAAGTCAATGAGCTTTATTTTCCACGGATGTAACTCTTGATTGACGAGCATAACATTATTCATTTTTATGTCAGCGCGAGTGATACCAATGCTGATACAAATGAACAATATAACTAACTATTTATAACACAAATCAATAAAATTAAAACAACTATTAAAAAGACAAACAAACGAATAATATAACTAACTAGAACATTATTAAACACTATTTACAACACACATCAATACATTCTAATAAAAATGAAAACAACTACTATCAAAAAGACAAACAAATGAACAATATAACTAACTATTTACAACACAAATCAATAAAATTAAAACAACTATTAAAAAGACAAACAAACAAATGATATTACTAACTAGAACATTATTAAACACTATTTACAACACACATCAATACATTCTAATAAAAATGAAAACTACTATCAAAAAGACAAACAAATGAACAATATAATGTACTATTTACAACACAAATCAATAAAATTAAAACAACTATTAAAAAGACAAACAAACGAATAATATAACTAACTAGAACATTATTAAACACTATTTACAACACACATCAATACATTCTAATAAAAATGAAAACTACTATCAAAAAGACAAACAAATGAACAATATAACGTACTATTTACAACACAAATCAATAAAATTAAAACAACTATTAAAAAGACAAACAAACAAATGATATTACTAACTAGAACATTATTAAACACTATTTACAACACACATCAATACATTCTAATAAAAATGAAAACTACTATCAAAAAGACAAACAAATGAACAATATAACTAACTATTTACAACACAAATCAATAAAATTAAAACAACTATTAAAAAGACAAACAAACGAATAATATAACTAACTAGAACATTATTAAACACTATTTACAACACACATCAATACATTCTAATAAAAATTAAAACTACTATCAAAAAGACAAACAAATGAACAATATAACTAAGTATTTACAACACAAATAAATTCTAATAAAATATGATGGGCCCCACCAAAGTCAATGAGCTTTATTTTCCACGGATGTAACTCTTGATTGACGAGCATAACATTATTCATTTTTATGTCAGAGCGAGTGATACCAATGCTGATACAAATGAACAATATAACTAACTATTTATAACACAAATCAATCAAATTAAAACAACTATTAAAAAGACAAACAAACGAATAATATAACTAACTAGAACATTTTTAAACACTATTTACAACACACATCAATACATTCTAATAAAAATGAAAACTACTATCAAAAAGACAAACAAATGAACAATATAACTAACTATTTACAACACAAATAAATTATAATAAAATATGATGGGCCCCACCAAAGTCAATGAGCTTTATTTTCCACGGATGTAACTCTTGATTGACGAGCATAACATTATTCATTTTTATGTCAGCGCGAGTGATACCAATGCTGATACAAATGAACAATATAACTAATTATTTACAACACAAATCAATAAAATTAAAACAACTATTAAAAAGACAAACAAACGAATAATATAACTAACTAGAACATTATTAAACACTATTTACAACACACATCAATACATTCTAATAAAAATGAAAACTACTATCAAAAACACAAGCAACAGAACAATATAACTAACTATTTACAACACAAATCAATAAAATTAAAACAACTATTAAAAAGACAAACAAACGAATAATATAACTAACTAGAACAATATTAAACACTATTTACAACACACATCAATACATTCTAATAAAAATGAAAACTACTATCAAAAAGACAAACAAATGAACAATATAACGTACTATTTACAACACAAATCAATAAAATTAAAACAACTATTAAAAAGACAAACAAACGAATAATATAACTAACTAGAACATTATTAAGCACTATTTACAACACACATCAATACATTCTAATAAAAATGAAAACAACTATCAAAAAGACAAACAAATGAACAATATAATTAACTATTTACAACACAAATCAATAAAATTAAAACAACTATTAAAAAGAGAAACAAACGAATAATATAACTAACTAGAACATTTTTAAACACTATTTACAACACACATCAATACATTCTAATAAAAATGAAAACTACTATCAAAAAGACAAACAAATGAACAATATAACTAACTATTTACAAAACAAATAAATTATAATAAAATATGATGGGCCCCACCAAAGTCAATGAGCTTTATTTTCCACGGATGTAACTCTTGATTGACGAGCATAACATTATTCATTTTTATGTCAGCGCGAGTGATACCAATGCTGATACAAATGAACAATATAACTAACTATTTATAACACAAATCAATAAAATTAAAACAACTATTAAAAAGACAAACAAACGAATAATATAACTAACTAGAACATTATTAAACACTATTTACAACACACATCAATACATTCTAATAAAAATGAAAACAACTACTATCAAAAAGACAAACAAATGAACAATATAACTAACTATTTACAACACAAATCAATAAAATTAAAACAACTATTAAAAAGACAAACAAACAAATGATATTACTAACTAGAACATTATTAAACACTATTTACAACACACATCAATACATTCTAATAAAAATGAAAACTACAATCAAAAAGACAAACAAATGAACAATATAATGTACTATTTACAACACAAATCAATAAAATTAAAACAACTATTAAAAAGACAAACAAACGAATAATATAACTAACTAGAACATTATTAAACACTATTTACAACACACATCAATACATTCTAATAAAAATGAAAACTACTATCAAAAAGACAAACAAATGAACAATATAACGTACTATTTACAACACAAATCAATAAAATTAAAACAACTATTAAAAAGACAAACAAACAAATGATATTACTAACTAGAACATTATTAAACACTATTTACAACACACATCAATACATTCTAATAAAAATGAAAACTACTATCAAAAAGACAAACAAATGAACAATATAACTAACTATTTACAACACAAATCAATAAAATTAAAACAACTATTAAAAAGACAAACAAACGAATAATATAACTAACTAGAACATTATTAAACACTATTTACAACACACATCAATACATTCTAATAAAAATGAAAACTACTATCAAAAAGACAAACAAATGAACAATATAACTAACTATTTACAACACAAATAAATTATAATAAAATATGATGGGCCCCACCAAAGTCAATGAGCTTTATTTTCCACGGATGTAACTCTTGATTGACGAGCATAACATTATTCATTTTTATGTCAGAGCGAGTGATACCAATGCTGATACAAATGAACAATATAACTAACTATTTACAACAAAAATCAATAAAATTAAAACAACTATTAAAAAGACAAACAAACGAATAATATAACTAACTAAAACATTATTAAACACTATTTACAACACACATCAATACATTCTAATAAAAATGAAAACTACTATCAAAAAGACAAACAAATGAACAATATAACTAACTATTTACAACACAAATCAATAAAATTAAAACAACTATTAAAAAGACAAACAAACGAATAATATAACTAACTAGAACATTATTAAACACTATTTACAACACACATCAATACATTCTAATAAAAATGAAAACAACTACTATCAAAAAGACAAACAAATGAACAATATAACTAACTATTTACAACAAAAATCAATAAAATTAAAACAACTATTAAAAAGACAAACAAACAAATAATATAACTAACTAGAACATTATTAAACACTATTTACAACACACATCAATACATTCTAATAAAAATGAAAACTACTATCAAAAAGACAAACAAATGAACAATATAACGTACTATTTACAACACAAATCAATAAAATTAAAACAACTATTAAAAAGACAAACAAACGAATAATATAACTAACTAGAACATTATTAAACACTATTTACAACACACATCAATACATTCTAATAAAAATGAAAACAACTACTATCAAAAAGACAAACAAATGAACAATATAACTAACTATTTACAACAAAAATCAATAAAATTAAAACAACTATTAAAAAGACAAACAAACAAATAATATAACTAAATAGAACATTATTAAACACTATTTACAACACACATCAATACATTCTAATAAAAATGAAAACTACTATCAAAAAGACAAACAAATGAACAATATAACGTACTATTTACAACACAAATCAATAAAATTAAAACAACTATTAAAAAGACAAACAAACGAATAATATAACTAACTAGAACATTATTAAACACTATTTACAACACACATCAATACATTCTAATAAAAATGAAAACTACTATCAAAAAGACAAACAAATGAACAATATAACTAACTATTTACAACACAAATAAATTCTAATAAAATATGATGGGCCCCACCAAAGTCAATGAGCTTTATTTTCCACGGATGTAACTCTTGATTGACGAGCATAACATTATTCATTTTTATGTCAGAGCGAGTGATACCAATGCTGATACAAATGAACAATATAACTAACTATTTATAACACAAATCAATAAAATTAAAACAACTATTAAAAAGACAAACAAACGAATAATATAACTAACTAGAACATTTTTAAACACTATTTACAACACACATCAATACATTCTAATAAAAATGAAAACTACTATCAAAAAGACAAACAAATGAACAATATAACTAACTATTTACAACACAAATAAATTCTAATAAAATATGATGGGCCCCACCAAAGTCAATGAGCTTTATTTTCCACGGATGTAACTCTTGATTGACGAGCATAACATTATTCATTTTTATGTCAGCGCGAGTGATACAAATGCTGGTACAAATGAACAATATAACTAATTATTTATAACACAAATCAATAAAATGAAAACAACTATTAAAAAGACAAACAAACGAATAATATAACTAACTAGAACATTATTAAACACTATTTACAACACACATCAATACATTCTAATAAAAATGAAAACAACTACTATCAAAAAGACAAACAAATGAACAATATAACTAACTATTTACAACAAAAATCAATAAAATTAAAACAACTATTAAAAAGACAAACAAACAAATAATATAACTAACTAGAACATTATTAAACACTATTTACAACACACATCAATACATTCTAATAAAAATGAAAACTACTATCAAAAAAACAAACAAATGAACAATATAACTAACTATTTACAACACAAATAAATTCTAATAAAATATGATGGGCCCCACCAAAGTCAATGAGCTTTATTTTCCACGGATGTAACTCTTGATTGACGAGCATAACATTATTCATTTTTATGTCAGAGCGAGTGATACCAATGCTGATACAAATGAACAATATAACTAACTATTTATAACACAAATCAATAAAATTAAAACAACTATTAAAAAGACAAACAAACGAATAATATAACTAACTAGAACATTATTAAACACTATTTACAACACACAACAATACATTCTAATAAAAATGAAAACAACTACTATCAAAAAGACAAACAAATGAACAATATAACTAACTATTTACAACAAAAATCAATAAAATTAAAACAACTATTAAAAAGACAAACAAACAAATAATATAACTAAATAGAACATTATTAAACACTATTTACAACACACATCAATACATTCTAATAAAAATGAAAACTACTATCAAAAAGACAAACAAATGAACAATATAACTAACTATTTACAACACAAATAAATTCTAATAAAATATGATGGGCCCCACCAAAATCAATGAGCTTTATTTTCCACGGATGTAACTCTTGATTGACGAGCATAACATTATTCATTTTTATGTCAGAGCGAGTGATACCAATGCTGATACAAATGAACAATATAACTAACTATTTATAACACAAATCAATAAAATTAAAACAACTATTAAAAAGACAAACAAACGAATAATATAACTAACTAGAACATTATTAAACACTATTTACAACACACATCAATACATTCTAATAAAAATGAAAACAACTACTATCAAAAAGACAAACAAACGAATAATATAACTAACTAAAACATTATTAAACACTATTTACAACACACATCAATACATTCTAATAAAAATGAAAACTACTATCAAAAAGACAAACAAATGAACAATATAACTAACTATTTACAACACAAATCAATAAAATTAAAACAACTATTAAAAAGACAAACAAACGAATAATATAACTAACTAGAACATTATTAAACACTATTTACAACACACATCAATACATTCTAATAAAAATGAAAACTACTATCAAAAAGACAAACAAATGAACAATATAACGTACTATTTACAACACAAATCAATAAAATTAAAACAACTATTAAAAAGACAAACAAACAAATGATATTACTAACTAGAACATTATTAAACACTATTTACAACACACATCAATACATTCTAATAAAAATGAAAACTACTATCAAAAAGACAAACAAATGAACAATATAACTAACTATTTACAACACAAATCAATAAAATTAAAACAACTATTAAAAAGACAAACAAACGAATAATATAACTAACTAGAACATTATTAAACACTATTTACAACACACATCAATACATTCTAATAAAAATGAAAACTACTATCAAAAAGACAAACAAATGAACAATATAACGTACTATTTACAACACAAATCAATAAAATTAAAACAACTATTAAAAAGACAAACAAACAAATGATATAACTAAGTAGAACATTATTAAACACTATTTACAACACACATCAATACATTCTAATAAAAATTAAAACTACTATCAAAAAGACAAACAAATGAACAATATAACGTACTATTTACAACACAAATCAATAAAATTAAAACAACTATTAAAAAGACAAACAAACAAATGATATTACTAACTAGAACATTATTAAACACTATTTACAACACACATCAATACATTCTAATAAAAATGAAAACTACTATCAAAAAGACAAACAAATGAACAATATAACTAACTATTTACAACACAAATCAATAAAATTAAAACAACTATTAAAAAGACAAACAAACGAATAATATAACTAACTAGAACATTATTAAACACTATTTACAACACACATCAATACATTCTAATAAAAATGAAAACTACTATCAAAAAGACAAACAAATGAACAATATAACTAACTATTTACAACACAAATAAATTATAATAAAATATGATGGGCCCCACCAAAGTCAATGAGCTTTATTTTCCACGGATGTAACTCTTGATTGACGAGCATAACATTATTCATTTTTATGTCAGAGCGAGTGATACCAATGCTGATACAAATGAACAATACAACTAACTATTTATAACACAAATCAATAAAATTAAAACAACTATTAAAAAGACAAACAAACGAATAATATAACTAACTAGAACATTATTAAACACTAATTACAACACACATCAATACATTCTAATTAAAATGAAAACAACTACTATCAAAAAGACAAACAAATGAACAATATAACTAACTATTTACAACAAAAATCAATAAAATTAAAACAACTATTAAAAAGACAAACAAACGAATAATATAACTAACTAGAACATTATTAAACACTATTTACAACACACATCAATACATTCTAATAAAAATGAAAAAACAACTACTATCAAAAAGACAAACAAATGAACAATATAACTAACTATTTACAACACAAATCAATAAAATTAAAACAACTATTAAAAAGACAAACAAACGAATAATATAACTAACTAGAACATTATTAAACACTATTTACAACACACATCAATAAATTCTAATAAAAATGAAAACTACTATCAAAAAGACAAACAAATGAACAATATAACATACTATATACAACACAAATCAATAAAATTAAAACAACTATTAAAAAGACAAACAAACGAATAATATAACTAACTAGAACATTATTAAACCCTATTTACAACACACATCAATACATTCTAATAAAAATGAAAACTACTATCAAAAACACAAGCAATAGAACAATATAACTAACTATTTACAACACAAATCAATAAAATTAAAACAACTATTAAAAAGACAAACAAACGAATAATATAACTAACTAGAACATTATTAAACACTATTTACAACACACATCAATACATTCTAATAAAAATGAAAACTACTATCAAAAAGACAAACAAATGAACAATATAACGTACTATTTACAACACAAATCAATAAAATTAAAACAACTATTAAAAAGACAAACAAACGAATAATATAACTAACTAGAACAATATTAAACACTATTTACAACACACATCAATACATTCTAATAAAAATGAAAACTACTATCAAAAAGACAAACAAATGAACAATATAACGTACTATTTACAACACAAATCAATAAAATTAAAACAACTATTAAAAAGACAAACAAACGAATAATATAACTAACTAGAACATTATTAAACACTATTTACAACACACATCAATACATTCTAATAAAAATGAAAACTACTATCAAAAAGACAAACAAATGAACAATATAACTAACTATTTACAACACAAATAAATTCTAATGAAATATGATGGGCCCCACCGAAGTCAATGAGCTTTATTTTCCACGGATGTAACTCTTGATTGACGAGCATAACATTATTCATTTTTATGTCAGAGCGAGTGATACCAATGCTGATACAAATGAACAATATAACTAACTATTTATAACACAAATCAATAAAATTAAAACAACTATTAAAAAGACAAACAAACGAATAATATAACTAACTAGAACATTTTTAAACACTATTTACAACACACATCAATACATTCTAATAAAAATGAAAACTACTATCAAAAAGACAAACAAATGAACAATATAACTAACTATTTACAAAACAAATAAATTATAATAAAATATGATGGGCCCCACCAAAGTCAATGAGCTTTATTTTCCACGGATGTAACTCTTGATTGACGAGCATAACATTATTCATTTTTATGTCAGCGCGAGTGATACCAATGCTGATACAAATGAACAATATAACTAACTATTTATAACACAAATCAATAAAATTAAAACAACTATTAAAAAGACAAACAAACGAATAATATAACTAACTAGAACATTATTAAACACTATTTACAACACACATCAATACATTCTAATAAAAATGAAAACAACTACTATCAAAAAGACAAACAAATGAACAATATAACTAACTATTTACAACACAAATCAATAAAATTAAAACAACTATTAAAAAGACAAACAAACAAATGATATTACTAACTAGAACATTATTAAACACTATTTACAACACACATCAATACATTCTAATAAAAATGAAAACTACTATCAAAAAGACAAACAAATGAACAATATAATGTACTATTTACAACACAAATCAATAAAATTAAAACAACTATTAAAAAGACAAACAAACGAATAATATAACTAACTAGAACATTATTAAACACTATTTACAACACACATCAATACATTCTAATAAAAATGAAAACTACTATCAAAAAGACAAACAAATGAACAATATAACGTACTATTTACAACACAAATCAATAAAATTAAAACAACTATTAAAAAGACAAACAAACAAATGATATTACTAACTAGAACATTATTAAACACTATTTACAACACACATCAATACATTCTAATAAAAATGAAAACTACTATCAAAAAGACAAACAAATGAACAATATAACTAACTATTTACAACACAAATCAATAAAATTAAAACAACTATTAAAAAGACAAACAAACGAATAATATAACTAACTAGAACATTATTAAACACTATTTACAACACACATCAATACATTCTAATAAAAATTAAAACTACTATCAAAAAGACAAACAAATGAACAATATAACTAAGTATTTACAACACAAATAAATTCTAATAAAATATGATGGGCCCCACCAAAGTCAATGAGCTTTATTTTCCACGGATGTAACTCTTGATTGACGAGCATAACATTATTCATTTTTATGTCAGAGCGAGTGATACCAATGCTGATACAAATGAACAATATAACTAACTATTTATAACACAAATCAATCAAATTAAAACAACTATTAAAAAGACAAACAAACGAATAATATAACTAACTAGAACATTTTTAAACACTATTTACAACACACATCAATACATTCTAATAAAAATGAAAACTACTATCAAAAAGACAAACAAATGAACAATATAACTAACTATTTACAACACAAATAAATTATAATAAAATATGATGGGCCCCACCAAAGTCAATGAGCTTTATTTTCCACGGATGTAACTCTTGATTGACGAGCATAACATTATTCATTTTTATGTCAGCGCGAGTGATACCAATGCTGATACAAATGAACAATATAACTAATTATTTACAACACAAATCAATAAAATTAAAACAACTATTAAAAAGACAAACAAACGAATAATATAACTAACTAGAACATTATTAAACACTATTTACAACACACATCAATACATTCTAATAAAAATGAAAACTACTATCAAAAACACAAGCAACAGAACAATATAACTAACTATTTACAACACAAATCAATAAAATTAAAACAACTATTAAAAAGACAAACAAACGAATAATATAACTAACTAGAACAATATTAAACACTATTTACAACACACATCAATACATTCTAATAAAAATGAAAACTACTATCAAAAAGACAAACAAATGAACAATATAACGTACTATTTACAACACAAATCAATAAAATTAAAACAACTATTAAAAAGACAAACAAACGAATAATATAACTAACTAGAACATTATTAAGCACTATTTACAACACACATCAATACATTCTAATAAAAATGAAAACAACTATCAAAAAGACAAACAAATGAACAATATAATTAACTATTTACAACACAAATCAATAAAATTAAAACAACTATTAAAAAGAGAAACAAACGAATAATATAACTAACTAGAACATTTTTAAACACTATTTACAACACACATCAATACATTCTAATAAAAATGAAAACTACTATCAAAAAGACAAACAAATGAACAATATAACTAACTATTTACAAAACAAATAAATTATAATAAAATATGATGGGCCCCACCAAAGTCAATGAGCTTTATTTTCCACGGATGTAACTCTTGATTGACGAGCATAACATTATTCATTTTTATGTCAGCGCGAGTGATACCAATGCTGATACAAATGAACAATATAACTAACTATTTATAACACAAATCAATAAAATTAAAACAACTATTAAAAAGACAAACAAACGAATAATATAACTAACTAGAACATTATTAAACACTATTTACAACACACATCAATACATTCTAATAAAAATGAAAACAACTACTATCAAAAAGACAAACAAATGAACAATATAACTAACTATTTACAACACAAATCAATAAAATTAAAACAACTATTAAAAAGACAAACAAACAAATGATATTACTAACTAGAACATTATTAAACACTATTTACAACACACATCAATACATTCTAATAAAAATGAAAACTACAATCAAAAAGACAAACAAATGAACAATATAATGTACTATTTACAACACAAATCAATAAAATTAAAACAACTATTAAAAAGACAAACAAACGAATAATATAACTAACTAGAACATTATTAAACACTATTTACAACACACATCAATACATTCTAATAAAAATGAAAACTACTATCAAAAAGACAAACAAATGAACAATATAACGTACTATTTACAACACAAATCAATAAAATTAAAACAACTATTAAAAAGACAAACAAACAAATGATATTACTAACTAGAACATTATTAAACACTATTTACAACACACATCAATACATTCTAATAAAAATGAAAACTACTATCAAAAAGACAAACAAATGAACAATATAACTAACTATTTACAACACAAATCAATAAAATTAAAACAACTATTAAAAAGACAAACAAACGAATAATATAACTAACTAGAACATTATTAAACACTATTTACAACACACATCAATACATTCTAATAAAAATGAAAACTACTATCAAAAAGACAAACAAATGAACAATATAACTAACTATTTACAACACAAATAAATTATAATAAAATATGATGGGCCCCACCAAAGTCAATGAGCTTTATTTTCCACGGATGTAACTCTTGATTGACGAGCATAACATTATTCATTTTTATGTCAGAGCGAGTGATACCAATGCTGATACAAATGAACAATATAACTAACTATTTACAACAAAAATCAATAAAATTAAAACAACTATTAAAAAGACAAACAAACGAATAATATAACTAACTAAAACATTATTAAACACTATTTACAACACACATCAATACATTCTAATAAAAATGAAAACTACTATCAAAAAGACAAACAAATGAACAATATAACTAACTATTTACAACACAAATCAATAAAATTAAAACAACTATTAAAAAGACAAACAAACGAATAATATAACTAACTAGAACATTATTAAACACTATTTACAACACACATCAATACATTCTAATAAAAATGAAAACAACTACTATCAAAAAGACAAACAAATGAACAATATAACTAACTATTTACAACAAAAATCAATAAAATTAAAACAACTATTAAAAAGACAAACAAACAAATAATATAACTAACTAGAACATTATTAAACACTATTTACAACACACATCAATACATTCTAATAAAAATGAAAACTACTATCAAAAAGACAAACAAATGAACAATATAATGTACTATTTACAACACAAATCAATAAAATTAAAACAACTATTAAAAAGACAAACAAACGAATAATATAACTAACTAGAACATTATTAAACACTATTTACAACACACATCAATACATTCTAATAAAAATGAAAACAACTACTATCAAAAAGACAAACAAATGAACAATATAACTAACTATTTACAACAAAAATCAATAAAATTAAAACAACTATTAAAAAGACAAACAAACAAATAATATAACTAACTAGAACATTATTAAACACTATTTACAACACACATCAATACATTCTAATAAAAATGAAAACTACTATCAAAAAGACAAACAAATGAACAATATAACGTACTATTTACAACACAAATCAATAAAATTAAAACAACTATTAAAAAGACAAACAAACGAATAATATAACTAACTAGAACATTATTAAACACTATTTACAACACACATCAATACATTCTAATAAAAATGAAAACTACTATCAAAAAGACAAACAAATGAACAATATAACTAACTATTTACAACACAAATAAATTCTAATAAAATATGATGGGCCCCACCAAAGTCAATGAGCTTTATTTTCCACGGATGTAACTCTTGATTGACGAGCATAACATTATTCATTTTTATGTCAGAGCGAGTGATACCAATGCTGATACAAATGAACAATATAACTAACTATTTATAACACAAATCAATAAAATTAAAACAACTATTAAAAAGACAAACAAACGAATAATATAACTAACTAGAACATTTTTAAACACTATTTACAACACACATCAATACATTCTAATAAAAATGAAAACTACTATCAAAAAGACAAACAAATGAACAATATAACTAACTATTTACAACACAAATAAATTCTAATAAAATATGATGGGCCCCACCAAAGTCAATGAGCTTTATTTTCCACGGATGTAACTCTTGATTGACGAGCATAACATTATTCATTTTTATGTCAGCGCGAGTGATACAAATGCTGGTACAAATGAACAATATAACTAATTATTTATAACACAAATCAATAAAATGAAAACAACTATTAAAAAGACAAACAAACGAATAATATAACTAACTAGAACATTATTAAACACTATTTACAACACACATCAATACATTCTAATAAAAATGAAAACAACTACTATCAAAAAGACAAACAAATGAACAATATAACTAACTATTTACAACAAAAATCAATAAAATTAAAACAACTATTAAAAAGACAAACAAACAAATAATATAACTAACTAGAACATTATTAAACACTATTTACAACACACATCAATACATTCTAATAAAAATGAAAACTACTATCAAAAAAACAAACAAATGAACAATATAACTAACTATTTACAACACAAATAAATTCTAATAAAATATGATGGGCCCCACCAAAGTCAATGAGCTTTATTTTCCACGGATGTAACTCTTGATTGACGAGCATAACATTATTCATTTTTATGTCAGAGCGAGTGATACCAATGCTGATACAAATGAACAATATAACTAACTATTTATAACACAAATCAATAAAATTAAAACAACTATTAAAAAGACAAACAAACGAATAATATAACTAACTAGAACATTATTAAACACTATTTACAACACACAACAATACATTCTAATAAAAATGAAAACAACTACTATCAAAAAGACAAACAAATGAACAATATAACTAACTATTTACAACAAAAATCAATAAAATTAAAACAACTATTAAAAAGACAAACAAACAAATAATATAACTAAATAGAACATTATTAAACACTATTTACAACACACATCAATACATTCTAATAAAAATGAAAACTACTATCAAAAAGACAAACAAATGAACAATATAACTAACTATTTACAACACAAATAAATTCTAATAAAATATGATGGGCCCCACCAAAATCAATGAGCTTTATTTTCCACGGATGTAACTCTTGATTGACGAGCATAACATTATTCATTTTTATGTCAGAGCGAGTGATACCAATGCTGATACAAATGAACAATATAACTAACTATTTATAACACAAATCAATAAAATTAAAACAACTATTAAAAAGACAAACAAACGAATAATATAACTAACTAGAACATTATTAAACACTATTTACAACACACATCAATACATTCTAATAAAAATGAAAACAACTACTATCAAAAAGACAAACAAACGAATAATATAACTAACTAAAACATTATTAAACACTATTTACAACACACATCAATACATTCTAATAAAAATGAAAACTACTATCAAAAAGACAAACAAATGAACAATATAACTAACTATTTACAACACAAATCAATAAAATTAAAACAACTATTAAAAAGACAAACAAACGAATAATATAACTAACTAGAACATTATTAAACACTATTTACAACACACATCAATACATTCTAATAAAAATGAAAACTACTATCAAAAAGACAAACAAATGAACAATATAACGTACTATTTACAACACAAATCAATAAAATTAAAACAACTATTAAAAAGACAAACAAACAAATGATATTACTAACTAGAACATTATTAAACACTATTTACAACACACATCAATACATTCTAATAAAAATGAAAACTACTATCAAAAAGACAAACAAATGAACAATATAACTAACTATTTACAACACAAATCAATAAAATTAAAACAACTATTAAAAAGACAAACAAACGAATAATATAACTAACTAGAACATTATTAAACACTATTTACAACACACATCAATACATTCTAATAAAAATGAAAACTACTATCAAAAAGACAAACAAATGAACAATATAACGTACTATTTACAACACAAATCAATAAAATTAAAACAACTATTAAAAAGACAAACAAACAAATGATATAACTAAGTAGAACATTATTAAACACTATTTACAACACACATCAATACATTCTAATAAAAATTAAAACTACTATCAAAAAGACAAACAAATGAACAATATAACTAACTATTTACAACACAAATCAATAAAATTAAAACAACTATTAAAAAGACAAACAAACGAATAATATAACTAACTAGAACATTATTAAACACTATTTACAACACACATCAATACATTCTAATAAAAATGAAAACTACTATTAAAAAGACAAACAAATGAACAATATAACTAACTATTTACAACACACATCAATACATTCTAATAAAATATGATGGGCCCCACCAAAGTCAATGAGCTTCATTTTCCACGGATGTAACTCTTGATTGACGAGCATAACATTATTCATTTTTATGTCAGCGTGAGTGATACCAATGCTGGTACAAATGAACAATATAACTAACTATTTACAACACAAATCATTAAAATTAAAACAACTATTAAAAAGACAAACAAACGAATAATATAACTAATAAAAAGGAATCCTCCTCGCCAGGATATTCCTCGAGTGTTCAAGAATTGACAGAACAGGTTATATTACAGTTAAGGTTATTTATTTAGCAATTACACACATACATGAAATGCATACCTACAAGGCCTTGGACTCAGCTCCCCTGATGGTCTGCTCTGCATACAGTCTGCACACAGCCAGCACACCCCCAGAATGAGAGTGGTCAATACATTCTAATAAAATTAAAACTATTAAAAAAGACAAATAAACAAACAATATAATTAATTTGAACATTTGCTCGTGGTCATTTATGGATGAAGTTTACACTCTGCCCAAGTCGGAAGGGCACCGGACACCGGTAGCAGATTTGCAGACTGGGTGCCCCCCTGATAGGCCGCAAGGTGAATCATGAAAAGTCTTTTAGAAAATGATTCCCGCTCCACAGTCGTGCATCTACACAATCTTTAGTTCATAAAAAAGAACGAGTTGTGCTTAGCTACCAAAAAAAAGTTTGTCGCTGAATTTCCAGTCGATTCTCGCTGCGTCTATGTTTTATGCAAAACTATTTTCTTCAGAGTGTAATAGGATCTTGGTCGCGAGTGGTGGCACGGTTCGACACGTGACCATGCTACACCAAATAAGGTAGCTGATTTTTGTCAACAGTTGCAAGATGGCGGCCACCATGCTTTCATCGAGCACGGACGACAAAGAAAATACACCGAAGTGTCTTAATACGTCGAAAAGCAAATATTGTTTTATGCATATTACTTAAGTCAAGCACGAGGAGGTACATTATTTCACCACTGCATGATGGAATACATACAGGACAAGCCTACAAAAGTGGCTCGGGTTGAAGGGTGAGTCTCGGGACGTGGCGGAGAACTTCAAACACTGTGTTGATGTGGAGTTTGACAATATTCCCGAGGATGCTGGCTTCTATCACACATGTTTTCGTAGATTTACGGACAAAAACGCCATCGCAACGGTGGAAAGACGTCTCGCATGTGAGAGACAAGAAGCTACGCAAGACCACGAGGCCATTCCATCGACTTCTAGCAGCACGAGTCCAACAAAGAAACAGATAGTTGTAGTTATAGTGTCATTTCTATAATGACTTTCTGTATTGAGTTTGGAAGGTTGAGCTCAAAAGCTGACTTGATATCTATGACCACTGCATTTCAAAAAAATGTTGACACGAATGTCTCGCTTGGAGGAACAGGTATATCACGTTCCTCGTCCGATTGTTCATAATCAGTACCATTATAAACTGAGTTGACCTCTAGATGGTCTTCATGTTCAGACACATCCTCCTTTAAATCACTGTCGTGATTGAGGATGTGCTCCAGAGTCTCCAGGGCTGTAATCCTTTAGCTTCTGTTGCTCATGTTGTCCTCCAGTAAGCTGCTGCGTAGTTGGGAGGACTCCTAACTAAAGCCTAGTTTATGGTTCTCCGTCACGTCGACGGCGTACCTACGGCGTTGTTCTACTGCGTTGCTCTGCAATTAACCGCCATGCTGCCAGGGGGGTGTGCCTGTGTGGCTGTGTGGTTTCAGGGGTTATAGCCGAATTCCGGTCACAGTAAACAATGGCGACCAAGTTGGAGCGGCTGCATTAAATTTGGAGCTCATCAATATTGAAGAGCAAATGCTTATATTGCAAATGTTGAAGTGCAGGCGACAGAGAAGACGTTTGCGGAGGTGGTCTGTACGACCACTAAACCGGTCGAGGCTGGGAAAAAGCAACTGCCGGAAATTACGTTCTGAGCGGACCAACCACGTCATCGCAACGCGTAGTTAGGATTTTTTGGAGGTGCGCGTCAGGCTACGGCGCGTCGACGGCGTAGGTACGGCGTAGGGGTCTGCGTTGACGGCGTAGGTACGGCGTAGGTACGGCGTAGGTACGGCGTCGACCTGACGGAGAACCATAAATTAGGCTTAAGCAACCGTTTTCTATGTTTCGCCCCTCACCTGCTGAGTGTGGGCAGAGTTTTGCCGCGAAAAAAATAAATGGTTCCCTTCAAAACTGTAAATGTCTCGTTAAATCGGGCGATTTTCCACACCTCTTAGCGACTCTCTTTTTTGTCAAAAGATACTAGCGACAAATCTAGCGACTTGAGCCCCTCCGCTGTCCCAACGCTCTCACAGGGCGGTCAGTCTCACATGAGCCTTGCGAGACTTCACTCACTCCGCATCCAGACTGAAAATTAATCGCGCATGAAACATGGTGGGAGGGAGTAAGTAAGGCCGTTTCTCAATACCAAGTACGCCAAGTCCTGAATTGTGTACTTTTTGGAGTTTGGACTCCAGAAGGATGGGAGGTATGGAGGACAGAAAATTACTTAAGTATAAATAAATGCATGAATGAATACAGTAATAAATAAATGCTTAAATAAATGTATAAAAAAATACAGGAATAAATAAATGCTTAAATACATGTATAAATAAATACATGAATACATAAATAAATGCATAAATACATGTATTAATAAATACAGGAATAAATAAATATAAGTTGATACCTAAACAGGATATCATTAAATACATCTATTTCTACATTTCTGTATTTCTTCATGTCTGTATTTATGTGTCCACACGTATTTCTTCATTTATTTATGCCTGTATTTATGTGTCCTTATATGCAAATGAGCTGGGGCGGTCCGAACCTCATTGTTAAACAGGATTGTCAAGTTGGGGAGTAAAGAAATATACTCAAAAATCCTGGGAGGTGGTGTGGGGAATAATGCCCGGAGTCCAGAAAGAGTTATACTAATAATGATTTAATTAAAGAATGATGACAGAACAGCTTTTGCAATCCCGATCTGGGTCCCTCCTTCCTCAGCGAACTCTACCGACCACCCGTCCGTTTCGCTCGCGTCACCGGAGAGAAGAGACCGCTCGCTCCCATGCAAGTAAGTTTTTCCAAATCTGCAATAACATTTACTTCATGACCAAAAATGCAAATTTACAACTAATACAATATAAAATACTTCCTGGGCTGCCTCGTCCCATTATCCCCTTCACTGTGCTTACTAGGAGACATTTCAACAATACACCTCAGCAAAACAAACCGCGGATTACTCCTCGTGGCCTTAACTATCGCCAAGAAAACTATCCTTATGACCTGGAAATTGAGGAATAACATACACATCACACACTGGAAAAACCTAATGATCGAATACATTTCAATGGAAAATCTAACCCCCTCCATCATTTACAATACAACAGAACACCACCCCATCTGGTCATCCTTCACTATGTTTTTACAATCCGGTTCGGGAGTCTCGGGATCGCCTCTCTGCTGTTCGCGGATGATGTGGTCCTGTTTGCCTCCTCGGATTGTGACCTCCAGCATTCACTGGGGCGTTTTGCAGCCGAGTGTGAAGCGGCAGGGATGAGAGTTAGCGCCTCCAAATCTGAGGCCATGGTGCTCTGCCGGAAACCGGTGGATTGCTCCCTCCAGGTGGGGACAAACTGCCTACCCCAAGCAAAGGAGTTCAAGTATCTCGGGGTCTTGTTCACGAGTGAGGGTAAGGTGGAGCGGGAGATCGACAGACGGATCGGTGCGGCTGCAGCAATAAAACAGGCGCTGTACCGGTCCGTCCTGGTGAAGAGGGAGCTGAGCCGGAAGGCGAAGCTCTCCATTTACTGGTCGGTCTATGTTCCAACCCTCACCTATGGTCACGAACTCTGGGTCGTGACCGAAAGAACGAGATCTCGAATACAAGCGGCCGAAATGAGCTTCCTCCGCAGGGTGGCCGGGCTCACCCTTAGAGATAGGGTAAGGAGCTCGGACATCAGGAGGGAGCTTGGAGTCAAGTCGCTGCTCCTTCGTGTCGAAAGGAGTCAGCTGAGGTGGTTCGGGCATCTAGTCAGGATGCCTCCTGGACGCCTCCCATTAGAGGTTTTCCAGGCACGTCCAACTGGTAGGAGACCCCGGGGAAGACCGAGGACACGCTGGAGGGATTATATCTCCCGGCTGGCCTTGGAACGCCTCGGGGTCCCCCAGAATGAGCTGGAAAGTGTTGCGGGTGAGAGGGAAGCCTGGGTCGGCCTGCTGAACCTGCTGCCACCGCGACCCGACCCCGGATAAGCGGCTGATAATGGATGGATGGATGGATACACCAACATATCAAAAATATATTTCTCTCACTGGGTTCAGAAGTTAGAAGGTTATCAGGCAATAAACAACATTTGGTATATTATTACCTGCTCGTGATCCGCTGTGTTTGTAAGAGACACAATAAAAGGAGTTAAACAAATAAACAGTAGTGTGAAGATTCCTCATGTTTTATTGTTTTGCTACAGGTCTCTGACAGTGAGTCGGCACTTTGCTTCATACATAGACGACATACAACACAGACTTGCTGCCCTCTAGTGGTCGAATACCAGACTGTCTGCTCAATACGAATTAGTGGATAATGTAAATTGTAATACATCTGTAGGTCATGAGAAAATGGTCAGATCCACGAGAATATAGAAATATATGAGTTATGTTTTTCGCTATTGTAAATGACAAATAAAACAGACAAAGCACGACTAAAACATAGTTCAGAGCAGACACAATAACACATTTATACACATTTTAAAGGAAAGTTGCACAGTAAAACTCTTTGTTTTCCTTTTATTTTAGGACAAATTTGAATTTACTAAAACAAAAGATAGTAAATTGTCTCCCACACTTTTAATTTACAACCAATTCCCATTTTTTTGCGCTATACAATCAGACAATTTTGTGTTCGTTCTTCAAACAAGAAGCAGATTAGATCATTTCCATCCATGTATCAAGATATGGAAAAGCTATAACATGGCCTCTCCCTCACCATCTGCTGGACAAACAATATTAAAGCCTATTGTTCCATACACACAGTTTAAAACTGTATTCTCATTCATAGGATTGAACGTCTCTGGTGTGATCTCCGAGTCATAATTACAATCAAGTACTATGACTTACTGCACTCCCTGAGGAGGATGGACTGCTGGACATCTCATCTACTGAGGACCTGTTCTGTGTACACTGCCTACTTTCTCCCAGACTCCAGAGATATTTTCAGAAGGCTGGAACCATCATCCACTCAGCACTGAAGGAAACAAGAGTCCAGAGCAGATGTGGCAGATTGGACTGATGCACACAAACATTGACCAGCCGGAGAGTCCAGAGGTATTCATCATACGTTTCAATAATAACTGGCATTATTAGCAATCTAAGTTCGCTCTATAGGATTGTCACTGAATGGAAACTCTAAACACCATGATCTACGCCTCTATTATGATTTCCAGGGAACAGATGTTCCTGGCACACTGCAAAAATTTCAATCTAAGTAAGATGATATATCTCAAATCAAGGCAATATACGCTTGTTTTTTGACTGACAAGATCTTTCTTCTTATCAGGCAGTTTTTATGTTAGAGCATTTCACTTGTTTCAAGCATTCTAATCCTTAATTATCTTAATACGGTATTAAAACTTGTTTATGAGATTGTATTACTGATTCTGAGCAAGTTAATGCTTGAAACAAGAATTGCCGTAATCATAAGGCTGTTTGATCAACACTGACAAGTACAAAACTGCTTTGTCAAAGTCAGAATTTTTTATTACAAGCTTCCCATCCTTTCCATCTCTTTACAAATTAAAAACAGATAACGACTCAATGGAATTAATTGTTTTATTGTCAATCTCAAAACACAGCACAGCAATTATGAATTCCTGGACAAAATACAGAACACAATTGTATATAATATACATATCTGGGGAACACACTATGAGTCATTTGAACTGTTGTGCAATCTATTATATCTCCAAGATGATATTTTAGTTGTACGTACGTTTGGCTCTTCCTGCTGATTGTGTAATAAGAGGTATAATCAACCAGCTTTTCAGCATCCACTAACTCAGTGGCCTGTGCAAGGTGTGGCACCTCAACTTGTTAAGCCATGACGTTTCTATCAAAGCATACAGTTTGAAATGGTTGATATTCCAAACAATAAAGCCTAGAATCAACCAGAAATATGTTTTTCACCAGTCCAAATTCTGGCATATTACCATTCAGTACTTTGGCAAAGATCATGGACTTCAGAGTTATGTATTTATTACCATTTATTACAAGCCACTTGACTGATACAGCATGGTTTACTTCATTGAAACCTAGGAAGTCTCTCAATTTTCCACATAAATACTGGAGATCTTTAACCTCAGATACAGGTCCCATTTCCCTTTCATTTGAAATAATTGGGTGCATTAAAGGGTCAACGTTTTGGCAGCTTTCATATATTTGGTTCTGATTAATCAGAGACTTGCAAATATTTTTAAAATTGAGCTTAGTAGCCCATTGTTTAAATAAACAATGTTTAGACTCGAATCGCATACACATATGTCTGACCATTGGACCCATTGATTTTATCTGTGATGGCAAATGTATCATATAATGCTGTTTAGGTGTAACATTGCGGTCTGGAAAAAGCTCCTTCCAAAGCTTCAAATGATTTTCAATTAGTAACTTCAATCTACACACAGTTGCTATGGAAATAAAAGGTGCAAACACTATCTGCACAATCTCTATTAGCTTAATTATCAATTGCACAAATGCGTTGACTTCCAAACTCTCCAAAACAAATGGCAATACCCTTAACAGGACAAGCATTTGCCCAGATGACTGCTTAAGTTTACCGTCACTTGACATTAATGTAGTACCAGAAATTGGGGATGGCCGATCTCTAACATCTAGAGGAGAATAAGGGAAACCAAGAATAGATCTAGAATAGAGTCAAGATCTATCTGTCCCGATTGAACAAGATGATTCAAAACACATTTAATTTCCAATGGGGCTATGCCTTCCAGAATTACATGCATAATGTCTGCGGAGTTTGTTGTATAATATCAAAGGTTGGGAATTCAACTAACTTGCTCCTTCGATTGATCCCGTATGTTGTTCTCAGGCTGTTGCGAACCAAGTCTGTGTTTGCCTTTTCTATTTCATCACACTGTCTGATATGTTTCTCCAATGTCCTTTTAGTATATTCATCCTCATTGAAGTGTGACTGCATATCCTCAAAAGAACACTCACAATGTCTGCACTTACTGTAGGCAAAGCCCACACCCTCTTTGAACCCCGCTAGTTCATGCTGTGCCAGGGTATCGCCACAGAGAGAGACCATAGCACCATATATCGTTTTCTCTCCGTTAATAGTTTGCATTTTAACCCCACTGTACAAGGCATCCAAGTCATCTTTGATTCTATCCAATATTACATCTACACCAGATTGGCGGAGGTCTGCTGATCTAGCCAGGGCAAGTAGCCTAATAGCAGCCAGTTTAGACCTGTATTTTGGATTAATATTTCCTAGTGTGTAATATACCATTAACAACTTGTTTTATGATGCAAAGGATCCTAGTGGATTACAGATCTCTATTTCATCTGTGTACAGAACAATCTGCAATGCATTTGGTTTCTCTGAAAATAAGGGATGTGATTTTATAAGAGCACCATCAACAATGTCATGAAAAAAACCTTCCCTGCACCTCTGGGGTACCGTTTCAATCATAGATAAAATCCTTTGGTGTGATAATAACTGTTCTAGACTTTTAACTAATGATACATAATGAAACAGTTTGTCTTTAATGAAGAAGTCTTTTGATCCTCCATGTTTCTTTCTGCATATGGTTCGAGCAATTGGAATTTCCTCTGCGTCCAAACAGCTAAACTGCTTCTTGATAACACTGTTCTGTCGAAATGTTGTTGCAACGCTAGCAAAAGGGTCAATGAAATTGACAAATATATCCATTGCATCTTTTTCAAATTGACCTGACGTGCTCCCTGAATGCTTCTTTATGACTCCCTCCATCTGCTTCCTGAGGTTGTCCAATAGTGATGACTGATACTGCTGTACCCCAGCAACAATGTCATTCATGCCTTTCTGAAAATATGCGAGAGAGAGAGAGAGAGAGAGAGAGAGAGAGAGAGAGAGAGAGAAAACGTCATCGACCCTGGAGAATGGAACACACCATCATGGTACTTGCAGTTTTATTTAAGGGATCTGCAATGGTAATGTTGATAACATAGCACTAAGATTAAACTCTTGAAAATGCTGTGCATAATTGTGTAACTAACCAACCAAATGTTGTGCTCTGAAAAACATATCTTACCTGTGAGAGACGATGCTTGGCTCGGGCATTTATCACGAAGGCAGTGGCATGTGTTGTCAAATCCTAAAAAAAGTGGAAATTGAATGTAGCATCATGAAATGTGCAGGTTATACATTACTAGTTCATTACAAACACAATGTTTGTGAAAGAATAAATGGTTGTAAAGACCAACTATGAATGCTTTAACTATAGCTAAGCACTGAAAAAGTATTTGGTTGAACTGAGTAACTTACATGTTGCACTGTGACAGCACCAACTTGGTCAATGCCCATTTGCCCTTCATCTGAGTCTTGTGTTGGGAGTTGGTGATCAGTGATGCTGGAGTTGGTTAGAAGCTGATCAGGTTGAATGTTGTCCTGTGTACCACATATCAAAGAAACAGATCATTTTAAATCCTATGTAGCTTCACCAAAACAGTTATTTAAGTGTTTTATTCCCATTTATTATTATTTTCACGTTATACAAGCTTCAGACGTAAAAGTTATTTTAGCTACAATTATTGTCTAGCAGTATGACTTTGGTTTGGGTATTGTCTGTTCATTGTTATCTTTTTTCAATCCATAAAAAACTACTATATATATATACAGTATATGATCAAATAAAATAGAAAACTTAAACCAAAAAATAATGTAATTTCTAGATGCCCTGCAGCCTGCTATTACTAATAATCATACAGGTATTATTAGACCAGAAATATATGGAGGTATTTGCAACAGCAGGCCAAGCATCATAATGATAATGACAGCTCAGTTTTAATTGAAAAAAAGTTACTTTTATTTGTTATATTGCTTATTTCAAGATAAACATGAAAACAGTATTTTTTCTTTATTTTGTTTAAGTAACTTAGCTAACAAGCACAATGGATTTCATAAAACTATGGTGACACCAACCATGCAACAATCCTAGCTAGCTACGTTACTTACTTGTTGTGGCAGTACTTGGCTTTCCTCCAGTGGATGATCACCTGCCTGGATGCAGTCACCTGGTCTGGTCAATACTGTCAATACCACAGAGCAACCTGAAATCAGTGCAGTCGATTGATATGGCTCAGTAACAGTTTCAAGGAAAACGAAATAAAAACGCAGCAGATAAAGCACTGCCAAAGCATTTTGAACTATACTAAAACCAAATGCAAATATAACGTTCACCCTCAAGTTCAGGAAAAGGTCGGGGGCAAAAAGACCGTGAAACTGAGTATTTATTGACGTAGCATTATCTAAATGAGGCGGGGGGGCTGTGAATCTTCTTTTTTATATAACCTTATATACCATAATAAGGTCTATGTAAATAACCTGTATATGGAGGTGTATAATTAAATATACATATTAATTTATAAACGTGACTCAGTTAATACTATTCTCAATATTTAAAATATGTATAATATTTATATCACCCCTCTTTACGAAATGGTACCTTTCCACGGGAAAACCCGAAGAGGGTCCGTTGAGAGCGCGTGCAGCTTCCACAAGTGTAGCTTGTACTGTGGTGGCTAGCTTTTCTCCCTTTGTAACTTTAAGTCATCAAGATCAACAACGCCATGGAGGAAGATGAAATGAATGCTACATATCCGGGCATGAATAATGTATCAACCGCAGTATTTAAAGGTAATGTTAATTTGTTAATGCATGTCTACCTCTTCTTAGCAAGCTAACATTTATTTTATTGGGAAGTTGGCTAACGAATTAGCATGCTGATTTGAGCTAACTAACGTTAGCTATTAGTTAAGTTAATGTTGACTGTAAGCAGTTAAATGCAGGAACGGCCATTCGTTTAAAACATTAAACTTTGGTTAATAGTGTTGTATTGCAAGAAACAGTGTTAAAGTGCAAATGATTTATTACTGACAGTCTGTTATTTAACTTAAGCTTCACATCCTTCCCGCCCCTTCTGTTGATGCAACGTTAGCGTTAATGCTTAAAATACATTTGGGTTTCACTGTTTAACGTCACGTCAACATTGATGATATAACTAGACCTACTTAAGTCTAATTTTTGTGTTCAGGTTAACAGGCTTGGTACATTAAAAAAACATTCCTGTATTACCTAAAAAGGGCAGACAAACAGTACGCTAACGTCTCATAACCTGTACAGTAACTTAGATGATACACTTAGGCTTGTAAGGTGCTTCTCTGCCACCACCATCATCTTGCAGCAGGTTCTGACCAATTAAAATAGATTTAAATGTGACTTTTGAGCTGCTTTTGGATGTTATAATTAAATAGAGATATTTGTATTGTTCTCCATTATACAGCCCTAAGTAATTTCCTTAGTGCTTTTAATTTCACTCGTACAAAACTAAGATGACTGTTACTCTGCACAATCCTACTGATGTACTGGATATACACAATGTATACGGAAGTCACTTTGGATAAAAGCGTCAGCTAAATAATAATAGTAATGTAATATACAATTTGTAATATACGATTGGCAAAATAATAACTTGACACTTTGCATCTATAAACTATATATTGCTAATTACTGAAGTATTTACCATGTGGTTGAATGTGTTTTTCAGCTGCTAATATAGACACTGACATGCTGTACAGCCTTTCCAAGGAAGACTTGCGTGACCTCTTTCCTGGACCAGAGCACTTTTTCAGAAGGAGAACCATTTGGAGTGTTACTCATGATGAAAATGAGGTAACGTTTGATTTTAACATTTTGGATACATTTAAACAAGCAGTGTTTCCTGTTATCAAGGAAGCATTTGGTGGCCATTGTTCCTTTTATCTAAAGATTTGGGGTTTTCTTTTGTCGTTTGGTTGTTGTTACAGTGTTGTGTTCTTTGCCTTAAAATTACAATTAAATAATGTATGTCTTATACAGGGTCAGGAAGCAGACCGGTGTAGATCAGGCACCTCCTCTGGCATCTGTGATTTCAGCCCCATTCCCACCCCTCCAAGTCCCTTCTCCACCACCCCTGTCCCTGCTCCAAACCCAAGAGACCAACTTCAGCAGGTCCTTGATTGAGGAAACTCCAACTTCATGCATGAACTGAAGACCCGCTGGGAAAGCTTTTTCGAGAAGGCACAGTTTTATGGGGTTTTCAAAAAGGTCTTAAGGCCTCCACTGCAAGACAAAGGTAGTTGTACGTAAATTTTGATGCATGTTTAAATAACTGGCTGCAGTAAATCAAATGAAACTGTTTTGTTTTTAACAGTAAAGCGCTCAATTGCAATGTTGAAGGCTTTGCCAGACATGTTCCCGTCACCTGTGGCTCCAACCAAGAAGTTAGGACATGCAAGTGAGGCAGTGCTTCACATACTTGAGGTAAGACATTTGTGCATGTATGATCATTTTCACCATATCATACGAGTGAATTGTTTTTAATGGTCTAATGGTACCGGGTGCAACTCATTTTATTTGTAAACTGTGATCCAAACTCTCTGTGTTCTGTGTGTGCGGTTTGATTCCTGAGGTCCTGTGTGAGTCCCTGTGGCGTCTCACGAGCAGTCAGACAAGAGACAGATTCAAGTTCATACGGCATCAGGTGCATCATCAAAGAAGGACATCAGCCACAACACAAGTAATAATAATTAAATACAAAATAAAAGACTATTTAAGTCATTTTGGTGCTGACTAAATGTTGAAAATAAAATGAGTATTACTTTGACATGTAATTTCAATGAAGGCCACAAGCTTTCACTCTGGGAAGAAATCCAGTATTATTTGAAAGATAAAATATGAATGTTCATATTAAAGTCATGACATAATAAATACAAACAGATTAAACATATTTAGAAACTACCTATTGTTACAAAGGTTAAAGTTATAAATAAGGTAAATCAAATACAAGTAATAGTATTTAACTGTCAATGATAACGTAATTAAAGTCAATGTTACCTAATCCAGTGGTCTCCAGGTCAAAGAAAACGATGGTGTAGTTGTAAGACATCTGAAAGAATTTAGAGAGAAATATTAGAACATGAACCTAAAAACCCTTCAGGCATGTCCGACAATGCATTAAAAATCATCTAAAAATAGAAGTATAGTCATTTTGAAGATAACCAATGAAGTGAGAAATGTACAAACATACAATAATAACTACAAGTCTTGACTCACCTTGGCCAGTATACAGTACAGAGGTGTCAGCTGAGCTGTAGCTGGATGTCATCTGGTTATTATTAATATTCTCGCGTGTCTTCACAGGCTCAGCAGGGAGGAGTTAACAGGTGAATCACTGCCACATCATTTAAAAACCACGAAACTCTACTTTCATTTCAGTGGAACAGAAACACAGGTTGTGGTATCTTCTTGTGCTCCTCCTCCTCCTCCTCCTCCTCCTCCTCTTCCTCCTGATGAAGGTCCTTCCTGCTCCGCGTGCTGCTCTCTGCTCTTCTGTCACAAGAAAACAACAGCAGCTCTTTTCTGTGAAGGTGGAAACTTCGCCGCTGTTCGGTTTGTTTCGGTTTTGACCGGCGGAAAGTTACGAGAACTGTCACGTGAGGCGGAAACCCAACGCAGGCTGAAACATGAACACAACATGGAATACATTAACCAAAAGAATGAAACAATAAAATGAAAAAAGACATAATAATACTTGTTAAACAGTTCGCTGGTGCGTATTGATGTTATTCCTAAAACCTTTTATTTTGTATTTCAAGCTTTAAAGAGGCTCATTGGAGATTTTGGGAGAAACGACTTCAGCACAGAAGTGGGGGGAGTAAAAAGAGGAATGCACTTTTGTCTTTTGGATCTGAGGGACACCTGGTTTAGATTGTTTTAGATTGTTAGCAATTAAATAAGTCACCGACACAAAGGACGAGGGGAACCGCCTTATTTCTTCATGGGTTAATATACCGAATAATAATTCGTGACAAACTCTACGAGGGGATGTAACAGCTATGCATCCTTTTCAGAGGGCAGGTATACATATCTCTCTCTTAATTCTACACCAAATAGTTGTGTGTTATGTAAGTGTGTGTTAGTACCAGTGAGGACCCTGAACTCACCTCTCAGGGTTGTCGTGAGCTCGGCCTCTCAGGTGATTCATCTCTTCATTAAGCAGCATCAGGCCTCTGTGGCGTCTCGTGCTCCTTCCTTTCCTTACTTACAGCCTCGTTACCTCCTGCAGTGATGCTGCGGGCCTTTTCAAAACCCCTTTCTTTCTCCTCCTTAACTTCTCCTTTTTTGCACTTCAGTTTGACAAGCCTCTTCTCGCTAATTTCACAATTGATATTATCAACAAACAAAAAATCACATGGTATTACAAACTCTGTAATACCATGTTATACTTTTGTTATAGCACATTATAAATATTGTAATGTTTACGTATTTGTAAAATACTAATAATATATTTCAAATATACTTAAAACACAAAAAAGTATAATTTAAGTGAGCTATCGGCATGTATATTAGCACATACACAGTAATATACTTACATTGTAAAGAACATTAATTAATTAATATTTATTGGATCCACTCATCTCATTCTTGGGAGATAGTGAATTCCTTAACTTTCCAAAACCCTTGAAGAAAAGTCTTAAAGATGTATTTTATTACACAACTATATATATATATATATATTATTTTATAAACAAATAATTCTATGAAATACCAAGTTGACTAGAATAATCAAACAGAAGTTTAATGTTACTGGAATTATTTACTAGCATTTATTATTGCTGGAAAGACATAAGAGTACAACACGTGTGAGTATAGCAGATGTTACAATATATTAACACAACAATAAGACAAATTAGTATCCAGTATGCACATTAAATATCTCTAAGTTTGGGGTGTAACACACATTCATTTGTCTACAAATCACAAGAACTTGATTCTACCTGTCGGTTTTTAAAATAACAGTCTGAGGCCACATGATGAGAACAAAAACTGTGAAGAAAAGGTTCAGTTTTAAATGGAATACTTAGTTTTCATGGCAATATTTAGTTTCTTAGCTGTATCTTTTTTTTCCTCAAAATGGGAAGGGGACTCTCGTAACTCTAAACCCGACTCTGGACTCTGGGTCTATTGGTCCTGCTACATCTGTGTGTACCAACTCTAGAGCTGCTGTTGCTCTTACATCAGGGCCCTATTCTTCGTACCTGGTTTACTGAGTTAGCCGGATAATTTTCAGGAGAAGATGACGCAGGTCAGGCTTTTCGGTTCTTCGAAGCAAGTTGAGATAAATCAGGTTTAGTGAAATTCACTGAATAAGATGGCCACTCCCACCGGACAAAAATGTCAGCTCCCTTCCTCATTGATGAAGGAGCGATATTAGTTATATTAGTTTTTTAGGGGGAGAGTTCTTCCAGATCGCCAAGATCCGTTCTCACGTCATCATGACTTCCTGTACGCGGCGCTGTAGATTCTGACGAGACCTCCTTGAGTCGTACATTAAACGGGAAAGCCGCTGCGTTTATTTAGCGTTCAACACTCTGGGGTCATTTTCTCGATTTTGTTGTCAACAAACACACGTTAGTTACGGTCTTACAAACACATAAAGGAGGTCCAACACGACTAGTCGTACTAAGTTCACTGTAAGAAAGTTAACGGTGATAGGGACAACAATTGATTACTCACCATTCAGTCTCACAGAAACGCTCTAGCAGCTTCACTAGTTGAAGGTGAGTCAATATCATGACCTCTGCAGCAACTTACAGACTTCAAATCCCTGGAGAAGAAGTGGCGGATCTTCTTGATGTGCTTCTTCCGTGTTTTGACTTCAACAAAGCCTGTGGTTCTTTTATCGCTAGTGCCAGCAACAATTCTATCACCTTTGACTTGTTGGTCATTTTTAGTGCCAGTGTTTGTTGCATGATCTGTGGCTAGTAGTTCTTCTTTAGTGCCAGCGACGGTTTCTTTACTAGTTGAAGGGGAGTCAATATCATGACCTCTGCAGCTACTTACAGACTTCAAATCCCTGGAGAAGAATTGGTGGATCTTCTTGATGTGCTTCTTCCGTGATTTAACTTCAACAAAGCCTGTGGTTCCTTCATCATCTTTGGGGATCACTGGGGGTTTGACTTGACTGATTAAAGGGTGCTCTAAAGCTTGGCTCGCTGAGATACGTATTTCAGGATCCACCTGAAATATTTGTATCAGGAGACCAAAAAAAGCCTCCGTGTGAAAGTCACCCTTCAATTTTCCCATTTCCTTTTCTACCTGGTCAAAACTTTTACACTTGGTCAAAATGCCAGATTTGCGTGGTGCCTTGATGTAGGTAGAGGAAATCTTTTTAGTTTCTGAACAAAGCCGCCATGGAGAAGAATCTGTGTCTTTCAGGAAGAAATTGTTGGTCCTTAACCCACTAGCCAGCATGTGAGCAGGGGGCTGCCCATGCAGCTTCACAATGTCTCTCATGAGCACACGTGGGTCTGTTTCCATTGCATGCAAGTGCTGTCCCATGTACAGGCAGATCATAATGCAGCCGAGGGACCACATGTCTACTGCCTCAGTCAGACGTAGGCCTAAGAGGACCTCAGGGGCCCTGTAACACCGAATCTGAATTCTGGTGCCAGCCACCATTGTAGAAGTACGACGGCAACACCAAAGTCGATCAGCTTGATTTTAAATGGATGTAAATTTTGATTTACGAGCATCACATTGTTCAATTTAATGTTGGTGTGCGTGATACCGATGCTGGCAAGGCCCTTCAAAGCAACTAGCATCTGTTCTGTGATTAGACTAATTTCATCCAACAATAGTGGCTTGTTATGTCTCCTATGCATAAATGTTCCCAGGTCCATATGCAGGCATTCCAATACCAGACAAGTGTATCCTTTGTGCTTAAAATGCTCGATGAACCTGACCAGGTTATGCTTGTCTTCGCCAAGCTGCCTAATTTCATTAAGCACGGCCAACTCATTTTTGGCAGAAACGTCGTGCCTTATCAATTTCACAGCTACCTTCTCCTCGTTGTCCATCCTTTGGCAGCCAATAACAATTCCGAAAGTCCCCTGCCCCAGAATCTTCTTCATCTGATACTGACCTGATGGGCCTGGCAAAATGTCCTTCATCTTAATCCAAAGATGCATTGTTTCAGCTGCAGTGGTATACCCTTCTCAAAATCTTCTTCTTTTTGAAGTTGGCCCTATCAAACTCTCATCTGGTGTCCTTATTAACTGTCTGGCATCTGCCCTGTGGCTTTGAATTAGCTGATGACGTCACATTTAGATGACGCATTCAGCGGCTGCCTGGCGCATAGCTCCCTGTGTGCGTTTTAATTTATTGTCTTTTTTTTCTTCACTTTTCCTCTCTTCTTCTGTTTCTTTTCTCTCACGTTTGGTTTAAATCACGACAACGGGCCTGAGATCCCGGAGGAACTGCGGAGAAGGGCTCGGGGGTGTTACGGTTTAACAAGCGACCGTGTTTAACCGGAGACTTTCAGTCGAATGAACGTCGTTTTCGTGCTTACAATACAAACAGAAAAACATATTTGTTTCAATATAGTGTCAACCCTTCTCATATACATTGTATATATGATATAAAAAAGGAAACAGCTAGCTTACGTGTTCTCTTCCTATTTTTAACGGCTGAAAGTCGCCAGTTAACACGGTCGCCTGTTTAACCGTAACACCAGTCGGGTGCTAAACGGAAGAGCTCAAACGAGGAAGTACAAACCTTCGTTACCGGGGTTACGGATTAACTGGCGGCCTTGTAAATGGCGACTTTCGGTCGAAAGGGTCTATTGCTGTTGTCGTTACGGCAGATGTTGAGAATAGCAAGATAACACGTAGCTGTCCTCGTGAATGCCGTATTGTTTGATTCTGCAATTAAATGTCAAACGTATACAGTCTCTGGTCAAAACTATGGAATAGTTTCCGCCACTATGATACAAAATAAAAATCCTGCAAGACATAATTACAGGATCTTAATGTTTTTTATCACAGTCTTGGAAACGGGCTTCCATTTGATTGTCACCTGATTGTAATAAAAAAGATTATATTTTCAGCAAGGCATCCTTTTACGACTGTCTCTTTTAATACTTTATCAAAATATATTGTACAGAATGGCTCATTTCAGAGTAATATATATTAATGGATTACAACTAGTGATGCGTTAATATACTGTATTCATTACTCGCAGCTGGTAAAGGTGGAACTCATTTTAATTACTTACGCATATACTGCTGCTATGGTAGCAGTAGTTTATTTAATTTATAGTATTACATCATCATTTATTATCTGATTATATTTATATAAATAATCTGCACAATAACTTAAACTGTCAGATACATACTGTGAACTAAACTTTTTTATATTTACAAATTAACTAGAAATATAAATGTGGCCCTACAACTACCTAAAAACTGTATGTACATTTCTTGAATAAATATATTTATTTATTTTCCTGACATCAACTTTTAATGGAATTAGTGAATCCCTTAATTTCACTTTTAATTTAATTTTCCCTTGTATTTCATATATATACTTATATATTTATGTAGATACACACACAGGACCTCAAATCCTCTCTTAAAATATTATATTATATTATAGATATTGGCTCTCTCAAATACGCTCAAGTCTGCTCTGATGCATCCACAGTGGGGAAGTTGCTCTGCACCACGTTAATATCCAGCTCGTGTCTGGGAAGCACATTCCATCCTATCCAGAACTGCATTAGTTTCCCAAGGATGCTTGGAGACGCTTTCAAAAAAGAAAAGTCAATATTTATTCAATTGCCGAGAAGGATTTTGTTCAACCATAAATGCGATGTAAAAATAATGGCCTTACTTAATTTGTGCTTTGGGTTGTTAGTGTAGCTGAGAATTCATAGTTAAAAGAAAAGTAGAGGAAGCCCAGATAAATAACCTTTGGGGAACTATTAAAAGTTTCTATTAATTTACCCTTCTCAATAAATGTGCGAAGGAATCCTGTGATCCGACATGTATCCCCCAAAGAGACATCACTGTCTTCGTCCTCATCTTCTGTTGGCCACTTTATCTTCTCCAAGACCATCTGACAGATTGATTTTATACTATCAGTTAACACTTGTTTCAAAACAAACAAGAGAATAGAAAGCACAATAAAACAGCAGAAAGGAAAATGAGACATTTTCAATTCCAATAATATAACTTTAATTAAATCAGGCATTGTTGTTATTTTAAAGAACCGTACTTTTCACCAATAGGAAGGGCTCTAAGCTCCGCGACTGTGTAGAAAACGAACTATTTTTTATTTTATTCATTCTTTTATTGTAAAAATAAAAAGACAATACATAGACATAACATCAAGAGGACGACAAAACAGTGAGACACAAGCCAGCAAAACATATATTCAAGTACGGTGTGTGGTATAGAAGTACGATGTGTGTGTCTGTGTGTGTTTATTATTTCATCTAAAAATAAAATTAAAAACAAAAAAATAAAGTATAAATAAGAGCATATTTATATATATGTGCGTAAGCGTGTACGCATGTACGTGGGTTTCAATTGGGTTTCAGGCTAAAAAAGACAACAATATGGATACTAATAGAATGGGTCAAGTTTGTAAAAACATAGTGAAGGATGACCAGATGGGGTGGTGTTCTGTTGTATTGTAAATGATGGAGGGGGTTAGATTTTCCATTGAAATGTATTCGATCATTAGGTTTTTCCAGTGTGTGATGTGTATGTTATTCCTCAATTTCCAGTTCATGAGGATAGTTTTCTTGGCGATAGTTAAGGCCACGAGGAGTAATCCGCGGTTTGTTTTGCTGAGGTGTATTGTTGAAATGTCTCCTAGTAAGCACAGTGAAGGGGATAATGGGACGAGGCAGCCCAGGAAGTATTTTATATTGTATTAGTTGTAAATTTGCATTTTTGGTCATGAAGTAAATGTTATAGCAGATTTCAAGTTGCTAGATTTGTCGCTAGTATCTTTTGACAAAAAAGAGAGTCGCTAAGAGGTGTGGAAAGTCGCCCGATTTAACGAGACATTTACAGTTTTGAAGGGAACCATTTCAAACTCTGCCCACACTCAGCAGGGGAGGGGCGAAACATAGAAAACGGTTGCTTGAGCCTAGTTTATGGTTCTCTGTCAGGTCGACGCCGTACCTACGCCGTACCTACGCCGTACCTACGCCGTAGCCTGATGCGCACCTCCAAAAAATCCTAGTTGCGCGTCGCGTTGACGCGGACCGCAAGCGCTGTGATTGGTCCGCTCAGAACGTAATTTCCGGCAGTTGCTTTTTCCCAGCCTCGACCGGTTTAGGCAAGGCAAGGCAAGGCAAGTTTATTTGTATAGCACATTTCAACAACAAGGCGATTCAAAGTGCTTCACATAAAACCATTAAAAGCATCAAAACATAATGCAGATTTAAAAACAGTCAAGAAAACATTAAAACAGTAAAACATTAAAACAGTCAAAAAACAAAATAAAAGTAGAAAAAGCAACTTAAAAAATAAAAGTTGAATGAAAGTTGCAGTGCAGTTTAAGAAATAAAATGCAGTAGTGAGATGCAGTAATTGAATCTGGTTCAGTTAAAGGCAGCAGCAAACAGAAAAGTCTTCAATGTGGACTTAAAGGAGCTGAGGGTCTCAGCAGACCTGCAGCTTTCAGGGACCTTGTTCCAGATATGTGGAGCAGAAAAGCTGAACGCTGCTTCTCCATGTTTAGTTCTGACTCTTGGAACAGAAAGTAGACCCGTCCCAGACGACCTGAGGGGCCGGGATGGTTCATAAGGTAGCAGCAGATCACAAACATACTTAGGCCCTAAACCATTCAGTGCTTTATAAACCAGCAGCAGGATTTTAAAGTCAATTCTTTGTTTGACAGGGAGCCAGTGCAAAGACCTCAGAACTGGAGTGATGTGATCCACTTTCCTGGTCTTAGTGAGGACTCGAGCTGCAGCGTTCTGAATCAGCTGCAGCTTTCTGATTGACTTTTTACAGAGGCCTGTGAACACACCGTTACAGTAGTCAAGTCTACTGAAGATAAATGCATGGACAAGTTTCTCCAGATCCTGTTGAGACATAAGTCCTCTAACCCTTGATATATTCTTCAGGTGGTAGTAGGCTGATTTTGTAATTGTCTTGATATGGCTGTTCAGGTTGAGGTCTGAATCCATAATTACACTTAGATTTCTGGCTTGGTTTGAGGTTTTTAACATTAGTGATTGAAGCTGAGCGCTGACTTTCAATCGTTCGTCCTTGGGACCAGAAACAATTACTTCTGTTTTATCTTGATTTAATTGAAGAAAATTTTGGCACATCCAGTTATTGATTTCTTCAATGCATTTAGCAAGCCCTTGTATGGGACTATAGTCCCCTGGTGATATAGTTATGTAGAGTTGTGTGTCATCTGCATAATTATGATAACACACTTTGTTGTTTTTCATAATCTGAGCCAGTGGAAGCATGTAGATGTTGAACAGAAGAGGCCCCAGTATTGAACCTTGGGGAACACCACATGTCATCCTAGTCAGCTCTGATGTGTAATTAGCTACCGACACAAAGTATTGTCGGTCGTTCAAGTAGGATTCAAACCAGTTAAGTGCTGCCCCAGAGAGTCCTACCCAGACTTTCAGTCCGTCTAGTAGTATGTCATGATCAACCGTGTCGAATGCAGCACTGAGATCCAGTAATACTAAGACTGAGATTCTGCCACTGTCTGTGTTTAAGTGGATGTCGTTGAAAACCTTAACAAGAGCAGTTTCAGTACTTTGGTGCTGACGAAAGCCGGACTGGAAGACATCGAAACAGTTATTTTCGGCCAAGAAGTTGTTCAGCTGTTGAAAAACCGCTTTTTCCATTATTTTACTTAAGAATGGGAGGTTTGATATTGGTCTATAGTTTTTCAATATTTCGGGGTCTAAACTAGCCTTCTTTAGAAGTGGTTTAATAACTGCAGTTTTTAGGGCTTGTGGGAAGACACCAGAGAGAAGGGATGTGTTTACAATTTGTAAAAGATCAGAGGCCTTTTATGTTCGGTTCTTACCCTGCTTTGTGAAGATAGCTGCTTATCCAGATCATCAGATTTAGGATCCTGCGACAGTGGAGCGAATCTGTTTTTAAGTTGCAGGCTTGGTTGTTGTGGAGTTTCTTTACTGGTTTTACTTTTCCCAGCTGTTTTCTGCTGTGTCCAGCTGCGTATCGGGGTTGAGGAGGAATTTTGCCTGCGTGGTAGTGCAGGCCAGCCAGTCGCATCTGAGATCTCAGGGTGCTGGGCTCTGCCTGTTAGTCGTCCTGTTAGTCGTCCTCCCACAGACCGAGGGTGTGAATGCCTCTTCGGCTTTGCAGCGAGAGAGTTCCAGGGAGGACTACCATTTGAGGTTTCGTTAACAGCTAAACAGTCCTCCTGTTTCTTGGTAGGCCTAGTGGTGCTAGTTAGCTGTGTCTTAGCTTGCATTTGTACAATATTTTGAGTCCATGGTAAAGTGGTAACATTCTGACACAGTCCATTTACCTCCCCATTCACTTCTATTCGGTGGATTTTTGTTTCCAAAACTGCAATCTTCTGCAGGAGTTTGTAGTAGTTGTCCATGGAGAGAGATGGCATCTTGCTGCTCCTTAGCTTTAGCTTAGCTGCTAAGTAGCCTTTAGCTTAGCTGCTAAGTAGCCTATAGCAATTTATCTTTAAACCAGCGGAATTAGGGCAATAGCCAGCCAAATCTATAGAAAAATAGAGTCCCAGTGGTTTTCAAGTGTCCGGGAGCTGCTGCTCAAAGATTCTCACAGAAGAAAAAACAAGAATATCAGAAGGTATTAGCAGAAAAATGCAAACAGAGGCGAAAGCAAGCAGAAAAGCGTGTGCACTGTAAGAAAGCAGGAAGCAGGAAGTAGGTTTAGTGGTCGTACAGACCACCTCCGCAAACGTCTTCTCTGTTGCCTGCGCTTCAACATTTGCAATATAAGCATTTGCTCTTCAATATTGATGAGCTCCTAATTTAATGCAGCCGCTCCAACTTGGTCGCCATTGTTTACTGTGACCGGAATTCGGCTATAACCCCTGAAACCACACAGCCACACAGGCACACCCCCCTGGCAGCATGGCGGTTAATTGCAGAGCAACGCAGTCCCTCGACGCAGAACTTCGAACGACGGCGCAACGACGACGGCGTCACGTCGACGCCGTAGGTATGCCGTCGACGTGACGGAGAACCATAAACTAGGCTTTAGTTAGGAGTCCTCCCAACTACGCAGCAGCTTACTGGAGGGCAACATGAGCAACAGAAACTAAAGGATGACAGCCCTGGAGACTCTGGAGCACATCCTCCATCACGACAGTGATTTAAAGGAGGATGTGTCTGAACATGAAGACCATCTTGAGGTCAACTCAGTTTATAATGGTACTGATTATGAACAATCGAACGAGGAACGTGATATACCTGTTCCTCCAAGCGAGACATTCGTGTCAACATTTTTTTTAAATGCAGTGGTCATAGACATCAAGTCAGCTTTTGAGCTTAACCTTCCAAACTCAACACAGAAAGTCATTCTAGAAATGACACTATAACTACAACTATCTGTTTTTTTGTTGTACTCGTGCTGCTAGAAGTCGATGGAATGGCCTCGTGGTCTTGCGTAGCTTCTTGTCTCTCACGTGCGAGACGTCTTTCCACCTTTGCGATGGCGTTTTTGTCCGTAAATCTACGAAAACATGTGTGATAGAAGCCAGCATCCTCGGGAATATTGTCAAACTCCACATCAACACAGTGTTTGAAGTTCTCCGCCACGTCCCGAGACTCACCCTTCAACCCGAGCCACTTTTGTAGGCTTGTCCTGTATGTATTCCATCGTGCAGTGGTGAAATAATGTACCTCCTCGTGCTTGACTTAAGTAATATGCATAAAACATTTATGCATTTTTGTCGTCCGTGCTCGATGAAAGCATGGTGGCCGCCATCTTGCAACTGTTGACAAAAATCAGCTACCTTATTTGGTGTAGCATGGTCACGTGTCGAACCGTGCCACCACTCGCGACCAAGATCCTATTACGCTCTGAAGAAAATAGTTTTGCATAAAACATAGACGCATCGAGAATCGACTGGAAATTCAGCGACAAACTTTTTTTTGGTAGCTAAGCACAACTCGTTCTTTTTTATGAACTAAAGATTGTGTAGATGCACGACTGTGGAGCGGGAATCATTTTCTAAAAGACTTTTCATGGTTCACCTTGCGGCCTATCAGGGGGGCACCCAGCCTGCAAAGCATTTACCGGTGTCCGGTGCCCTTCCAACTTGGGCAGAGTGTAAACTTCATCCATAAATGACCACGAGCAAATGTTCAAATTAATTATATTGTTTGTTTATTTGTCTTTTTTAATAGTTTTAATTTTATTAGAATGTATTGATGTGTGTTGTAAATAGTTAGTTATATTGTTTATTTGTTTGTCGTCTCCTCACTTTGGCCTTTTTGTGTTGCTAAGTGGCAGAGGCCCTGATGAGCCTCTACACTGAGAAAGGTGACTTGGGCAGAGTGCATCGGATTTATTCATGAAAGACCACGAGCAAATGTTCTAGTTAGTTATATTATTCGTTTGTTTGTCTTTTTAATAGTTGTTTTAATTTTATTGATTTTTGTTGTAAATAGTTAGTTATATTGTTCATTTGTTTGTCTTTTTGATAGTAGTTGTTTTCATTTTTATTAGAATGTATTGATGTGTGTTGTAAATAGTGTTTAATAATGTTCTAGTTAGTTATATTATTTGTTTGTTTGTCTTTTTAATAGTTGTTTTAATTTTATTGATTTGTGTTGTAAATAGTTAGTTATATTGTTCATTTGTTTGTCTTTTTGATAGTAGTTTTCATTTTATTAGAATGTATTGATGTGTGTTGTAGTGTTTAATAAATGATAAGGCAACATTGGCTGTCTGTGACGTGTTTGGGTATTTTAACACAATGGTAAAAATAAAATGAAAAATACCACTCCACCAAACCCTGTAGTTGTTCAAGGGAAGTTCTGCACCTGTTTAGGGGAGTCCCGTAGAGAGCACAACAAAGACCAACTGGACTGTCTGTCACCAACCACCGCTGGTGCAAAGAGCATATATTGTTCATTTGTTTGTATTTTTAATAGAATTTATTGATTTGTGTTGTAAATGGCAAGGCGACGTTGACCGTCTGTCTAAAAAGACAAACAAACGAATAATATAACTAACTAGAACATTATTAAACACTATTTACAACACACATCAATACATTCTAATAAAAATTAAAACTACTATCAAAAAGACAAACAAATGAACAACATAACTAACTATTTACAACACAAATCAATACATTCTAATAAAATATGATGGGCCCCACCAAAGTCAATGAGCTTTATTTTCCACGGATGTAATTCTTGATTGACGAGCATAACATTATTCATTTTTATGTCAGCGTGAGTCATACCAATGCTGGTACAAATGACCAATATAACTAACTATTTACAACACAAATCATTAAAATTAAAACAACTATTAAAAAGACAAACAAACGAACAATATAACTAACTAGAACATTTGCTCGTGGTCTTTCATGAATAAATCCGATGCACTCTGCCCAAGTCAGAAGGGCACGGGACACCTTTCTCAGTGTAGAGGCTCATCAGGGCCTCTGCCACTTAGCAACACAAAAAGGCCAAAGTGAGGAGACGACAAACAAATAAACAATATAACTAACTATTTACAACACACATCAATACATTCTAATAAAATTAAAACTATTAAAAAAGACAAATAAACAAACAATATAATTAATTTGAACATTTGCTCGTGGTCATTTATGGATGAAGTTTACACTCTGCCCAAGTCGGAAGGGCACCGGACACCGGTAGCAGCTTTGCAGACTGGGTGCCCCCCTGATAGGCCGCAAGGTGAACCATGAAAAGTCTTTTAGAAAATGATTCCCGCTCCACAGTCGTGCATCTACACAATCTTTAGTTCATAAAAAAGAACGAGTCGTGCTTAGCTACCAAAAAAAAGTTTGTCGCTGAATTTCCAGTCAATTCTCGGAGAACTTCAAACACTGTGTTGATGTGGAGTTTGACAATATTCCCGAGGATGCTGGCTTCTATCACACATGTTATCGTAGATTTACGGACAAAAACGCCATCGCAAAGGTGGAAACAGAGACAAGAAGCTACGCAAGACCACGAGGCCATTCCATCGACTTCTAGCAGCACGAGTCCAACAAAGAAACAGATAGTTGTAGTTATAGTGTCATTTCTAGAATGACTTTCTGTATTGAGTTTGGAAGGTTAAGCTCAAAAGCTGACTTGATGTCTATGACCACTGCATTTCAAAAAAATGTTGACACGAATGTCTCGCTTGGAGGAACAGGTATATCACGTTCCTCGTCCGATTGTTCATAATCAGTACCATTATAAACTGAGTTGACCTCAAGATGGTCTTCATGTTCAGACACATCCTCCTTTATTTCACTGTCGTGATGGAGGATGTGCTCCAGAGTCTCCAGGGCTGTCATCCTTTAGTTTCTGTTGCTCATGTTGTCCTCCAGTAAGCTGCTGCGTAGTTGGGAGGACTCCTAACTAAAGCCTAGTTTATGGTTCTCCGTCACGTCAACGGCGTACCTACGGCGTCGACGTGACGCCGTCGTTGAGCATTCAAAGTTCTGCGTCGAGGGACTGCGTTGCTCTGCAATTAACCGCCATGTCGCCAGGGGGGTGTGCCTGTGTGGTTTCAGGGGTTATAGCCGAATTCCGGTCACAGTAAACAATGGCTACCAAGTTGGAGCGGCTGCATTAAATTTGGAGCTCATCAATATTGAAGAGCAAATGCTTATATTGCAAATGTTGAAGCGCAGGCAACAGAGAAGACGTTTGCGGAGGTGGTCTGTACGACCACTAAACCGGTCGAGGCTGGGAAAAAGCAACTGCCGGAAATTACGTTCTGAGCGGACCAATCACAGCGCTTGCGGTCCGCGTCAACGCAACGCGTAGTTAGGATTTTTTGGAGGTGCGCGTCAGGCTACGGCGTAGGGGTCTGCGTCGACGGCGTAGGTACGGCGTAGGTACGGCGTAGGTACGGCGTCGACCTGACGGAGAACCATAAATTAGGCTTAAGCAACCGTTTTCTATATTTCGCCCCTCACCTGCTGAGTGTGGGCAGAGTTTTGCCGCGAAAAAAATAAATGGTTTCCTTCAAAACTGTGAATGTCTCGTTAAATCGGGTGACTTTCCACACCTCTTAGCGACTCTCTTTTTTGTCAAAAGATACTAGTGACAAATCTAGCGACTTGAGCCCCTCCGCTGTCCCAACGCTCTCACAGGGCGGTCAGTCTCACATGAGCCTTGCGAGACTTCACTCACTCCGCATCCAGACTGAAAATTAATCGCGCATGAAACATGGTGGGAGGGAGTAAGTAAGGCCGTTTCTCAATACCAAGTACGCCAAGTCCAGAATTGTGTACTTTTTGGAGTTTGGACTCCAGAAGGATGGGAGGTATGGAGGACAGAAAATTACTTAAGTATAAATAAATGCATGAATGAATACAGTAATAAATAAATGCTTAAATAATTGTATAAATAAATACAGGAATACATAAATAAATGCATAAATAAATGTATAAATAAATACAGGAATAAATAAATATAAGTTGATACCTAAACAGGATATCATTAAATACATCTATTTCTACATTTCTGTATTTCTTCATGTCTGTATTTATGTGTCCATACGTATTTCTTCATTTATTTATGCCTGTATTTATGTGTCCTTATATGCAAATGAGCTGGGGCGGTCCGAACCTCATTGTTAAACAGGATTGGTCAAGTTGGGGAGTAAAGAAATATACTCAAAAATCCTGGGAGGTGGTGTGGCGAATAATGCCCGGAGTCCAGAAAGAGTTATACTAATAATGATTTAACTAAAGAATGATGACAGAACAGCTTTTGCAATCCCGATCTGGGTCCCTCCTTCCTCAGCGAACTCTACCGACCACCCGTCCGTTTCGCTCGCATCACCGGAGAGAAGAGACCGCTCGCTCCCATGCAAGTAAGTTTTCCCAAATCTGCAATAACATTTACTTCATGACCAAAAATGCAAATTTACAACTAATACAATATAAAATACTTCCTGGGCTGCCTCGTCCCATTATCCCCTTCACTGTGCTTACTAGGAGACATTTCAACAATACACCTCAGCAAAACAAACCGCGGATTACTCCTCGTGGCCTTAACTATCGCCAAGAAAACTATCCTCATGAACTGGAAATTGAGGAATAACATACACATCACACACTGGAAAAACCTAATGATCGAATACATTTCAATGGAAAATCTAACCCCCTCCATCATTTACAATACAACAGAACACCACCCCATCTGGTCATCCTTCACTATGTTTTTACAAACTTGACCCATTCTATTAATATCCATATTTTTTATCTTTTTTAGCCTGAAACCCAATTGAAACCCACGTACATGCATACACGCTTACGCACATACATATAAATATGCTCTTATTTATACTTTATTTTTTTGTTTTTAATTTTATTTTTAGATGAAATAATAAACACTGTCCATTTTGATAAACATTGTCTTTTTATTTTTACAATAAAAGAATGAATAAAATAAAAAATAGTTTGTTTTCTACACAGTCGCGGAGCTTAGAGCCCTTCCTATTGGTGAAAAGTCCTGTTTTATCACCTGAAGTATCACTTTACTCGTTCATTGGCCTGCAGCTTCAGGGGCGGAGCTATTCTTCTTCTTCTTTAGAAAAGGGTAGATTCTATCATCTCAAAAGTCAATGTTCAGCTCCGCCACCTCAGACGAACAAGATAACTACAATTCCTTAAAGTGACCGTTCACTGTTCCAGCAACATGCAAGATTGTCTAACATCCATTTACACATTAATCATTATACGGTAATAAAAACAGTGACCTTCATATGCATACAATTACAAATCCTTCATAATAATATCCCTTATTAATTATCATATTTCTTGTGCATTGTAATGTACACATAAACAATTTCTTTCTTACATGTGCAAGTTTAAATTTGACCAATTAAGTTATAAAAACCCTTCCGGAGAAAGACAGAAGCAATCGATCCCTAGCATATTTTGTTTAATACAGTATTGTAAAACTATTTGGTAAATAGTTAGCTCCACGCTGTGGGTATTCTGATCAGTACTTAACAGATCATTTATATCAGACCGACTAATCAGAGTTGAAGTTCAGATGTTGTCTTTCACATTTTGTCTTTTTTGTGCTATACACAGATGAATGTTGAGTTTATTAATTATTGCCAATTAGGCTATTAGTTCAAGATTAGTAATCTGCTTTGCTTTTTTTTGTGATGCAAATGTTTTGCAGGTCCTTGGAAGAACCTCAAGACAAGTTAAATAGTTACGAAGAGGGTTAAAAGAGACAGTGATCTGGCCTTTGCTAACTGAGAGGAAAGACACAATTCCCCTCCTCTTTCCAAGAGCATCTGGTTTACAGTGCACACCACAGGTCAGTGACCCTTTGATGCCGAGTCAGAAACACTCCTCTGAACTCGCACAAATTACTTTCTCAGAAATGACATGTGTTTTCTACTCTTTGGCAGCCATTGGTTTCAGTTAATTACAATAAACATAAACATTGTGAGATGTGAAACATTGCAGGGAAATAATTTGATCCCTTTGTTCCCATTTTAAGTTAAACCTACATCACTACATAAGCAAGTACTGCTCAAACATGGTTGTCCTGAAGTCTTTGCAAGGTGAGTTTCATAGAAATGAACTGACCTTAATTGCTGCCTAAAAGGAAGGGAACCAATTCAAAACATGTTTTACAATGCAAAAACCTCAAGTACGGTTCTTTAAAATAACAACAATGCCCTGATTTAATTAAAGTTTTATTATTGGAATTGAATATGTCTCATTTTCCTTTCTGCTGTTTTATTGTGCTTTCTATTCTCTTGTTTGTTTTGAAACAAGTGTTAACTGATAGTATAAAATCAATCTGTCAGATGGTCTTGGAGAAGATAAAGTGGCCAACAGAAGATGAGGACGAAGACAGTGATGTCTCTTTGGGGGATACATGTCGGATCACAGGATTCCTCCGCACATTTATTGAGAAGGGTAAATTAATAGAAACTTTTAATAGTTCCCCAAAGGTTATTTATCTGGGCTTCCTCTACTTTTCTTTTAACTATGAATTCTCAGCTACACTAACAACCCAAAGCACAAATTAAGTAAGGCCATTATTTTTACATCACATTTATGGTTGAACAAAATCCTTCTCGGCAATTGAATAAATATTGACTTTTCTTTTTTGAAAGCGTCTCCAAGCATCCTTGGGAAACTAATGCAGTTCTGGATAGGATGGAATGTGCTTCCCAGACACGAGCTGGATATTAACGTGGTGCAGAGCAACTTCCCCACTGTGGATGCATCAGAGCAGACTTGAGCGTACTTGAGAGCACCAATATCCCAGAATGCATTTCGGACCAGCAAACGGGGAACAATGGCAGATGAGAAAACTCACAACTGATAGTTGACATTCTATGAATACTACTGTTGTTGAGTCACAAAAAGTAATTTTAGGATGTTTTCAGGCGAGATGTTAGTTGTTTAAGCATCACATCTGTGGTCGGTTTGTCAAGATTCAGCCTACTTAAAAAGATAGGCTTTTTAAGAGAGGATTTGAGGTCCTGTGTGTGTATCTATATAAATATTTAAGTATATATGTATGAAATACACATTTATAAACATATTATATATACAATTGTATGTGTATATATATACACATATAAGTATATATATATATATATATATATATATTTATAAACATATTATATATACAATTATATGTGTATCTATATAAGTATATAAAATACATATTTATAAACACAATATATATATACAATGATATGTGTATGTCGGTAAAACCAGTGCAAAAAAAGCAGGGTTGTCATATTTTAAAATACTTTACAGTGAAGAATCAGAGTAAACTCATGACAACAACAGCTGAGGTGGTGACGTCATCCAGTCAGCGGCTGTTCCAATTGAAGAAAGACAGTCCTGCGTGCTCCCGGCCTTGGGAGTCCAAACTCCCAAGTCCAAACTCCAAAAGTACACAAGTCTGGACTTAGCGTACTTGGTATTGAGAAATGGCCGCTTATTCTGCGGAGAGAAATTGGAGGAGCCATGATTGAGGAGCCCCGAGGAAAATATTGCCATGAAAACAAATTATTCTATTTAAAACTGAACCTTTCCTTTGCAGTTTTTGTTCTCATCATGTGGCCTCAGGTGGATGGACAGACTGTTATTTTAAACTCTTACAGGTAGAATCAAAGTCTTGTGATTTGGAGACAAATAAATGTGTGTTACAACCCAAACTTAGAGATATTTAATGTGTATACTGTATACTTATTTGTCTTATTGTTTTGTTAATGTATTGTAACATCTGCTATACTCAGTGTTATACTCTTGTGTCTTTCCAGCAATAATAAATACTAGTAAATAATTCCAGTAACATTAAACTTTTGTTTGATTCTTCTTGTTGGAATTAAGGGATTCACTAATTCCATTAAAAGTTGATGTCAGGAAAATAAATAAATATATTTATTCAAGAAATGTACATACAGTTTTTAGGTAGTTGTAGGGCCACATTTATATTTCTAGTTAATTTGTAAATATAAAAAAGTTTAGTTCACAGTATGTATCTGACAGTTTAAGTTATTGTGCAGATTATTAATATAAATATAATCAGATAATAAATGATGATGTAATACTATAAATTAAATAAACTACTGCTACCATAGCAGCAGTATATGCGTAAGTAATTAAAATGAGTTCCACCTTTACCAGCTGCGAGTAATGAATACAGTATATTAACGCATCACTAGTTGTAATCCATTAATATATATTATTCTGAAATGAGCCATTCTGTACAATATATTTTGATAAAGTATTAAAAGAGACAGTCGTAAAAGGATGCCTTGCTGAAAATATAATCTTTTTTATTACAATCAGGTGACAATCAAATGGAAGCCCGTTTCCAAGACTGTGATAAAAAACATTAAGATCCTGTAATTATGTCTTGCAGGATTTTTATTTTGTATCATAGTGGCGGAAACTATTCCATAGTTTTGACCAGAGACTGTATACGTTTGACATTTAATTGCAGAATCAAACAATACGGCATTCACGAGGACAGCTACGTGTTATCTTGCTATTCTCAACATCTGCCGTAACAACGACAACAATAGACCCTTTCGACCGAAAGTCGCCATTTACAAGGCCGCCAGTTAATCCGTAACCCCGGTAACGAAGGTTTGTACTTCCTCGTTTGAGCTCTTCCGTTTAGCACCCGACTGGTGTTACGGTTAAACAGGCGACCGTGTTAACTGGCGACTTTCAGCTGTTAAAAATAGGAAGAGAACACGTAAGCTAGCTGTTTCCTTTTTTATATCATATATACAATGTATATGAGAAGGGTTGACACTATATTGAAACAAATATGTTTTTCTGTTTGTATTGTAAGCACGAAAACGACGTTCATTCGACTGAAAGTCTCCGGTTAAACACGGTCGCTTGTTAAACCGTAACACCCCCGAGCCCTTCTCCGCAGTTCCTCCGGGATCTCAGGCCCGTTGTCTTGATTTAAACCAAACGTGAGATAAAAGAAACAGAAGAAGAGAGGAAAAGTGAAGAAAAATAAAAAATAAATTAAAACGCGCACAGGGAGCTATGCGCCAGGCAGCCGCTGAATGCGTCATCTAAATGTGACGTCATCAGCTAATTCAAAGCCACAGGGCAGATGCCAGACAGTTAATAAGGACACCAGATGAGAGTTTGATAGGGCCAACTTCAAGAAGAAGAAGAAGAAGAAGAAGAAGAAGAAGAAGAAGAAGAAGAAGAAGAAGAAGAAGAACATTTTGAGAAGGGTATACCACTGCAGCTGAAACAATGAATATTTGGATTAAGATGAAGGAAATTTTGCCAGGCCCATCAGGTCAGTATCAGATGAAGAAGATTCTGGGGCAGGGGACTTTCGGAATTGTGATTGGCTGCCAAAGGATGGACAACGAGGAGAAGGTAGCTGTGAAATTGATAAGGCGCGACGTTTCTGCCAAAAATGAGTTGGACGTGCTTAATGAAATTAGGCAGCTTGGCGAAGACAAGCATAACCTGGTCAGGTTCATCGAGCATTTTAAGCACAAAGGATACACTTGTCTGGTATTGGAATGCCTGCATATGGACCTGGGAACATTTATGCATAGGAGACATAACAAGCCACTATTGTTGGATGAAATTAGTCTCATCACAGAACAGATGCTAGTTGCTTTGAAGGGCCTTGCCAGCATCGGTATCACGCACACCGACATTAAATTGAACAATGTGATGCTCGTAAATCAAAATTTACATCCATTTAAAATCAAGTTGATCGACTTTGGTGTGGCCCGTCGTACTTCTACAATGGTGGCTGGCACCAGAATTCAGATTCGGTGTTACAGGGCCCCTGAGGTCCTCTTAGGCCTACGTCTGACTGAGGCAGTAGACATGTGGTCCCTCGGCTGCATTATGATCTGCCTGTACATGGGACAGCACTTGCATGCAATGGAAACAGACCCACGTGTGCTCATGAGAGACATTGTGAAGCTGCATGGGCAGCCCCCTGCTCACATGCTGGCTAGTGGGTTAAGGACCAACAATTTCTTCCTGAAAGACACAGATTCTTCTCCATGGCGGCTTTATTCAGAAGCTAAAAAGACTTCTTCTACCTACATCAAGGCACCACGCAAATCTGGCATTTTGATCAAGTGTAAAAGTTTTGACCAGGTAGAAAAGGAAATGGGAAAATTGAAGGGTGACTTTCACACGGAGGCTTTTTTTGGTCTCCTGAGACAAATATTTCAGGTGGATCCTGAAATACGTATCTCAGCGAGCCAAGCTTTAGAGCACCCTTTCATCAGTCAAGTCAAACCCCCAGTGATCCCCAAAGATGATGAAGGAACCACAGGCTTTGTTGAAGTTAAATCACGGAAGAAGCACATCAAGAAGATCCGCCAATTCTTCTCCAGGGATTCGAAGTCTGTAAGTAGCTGCAGAGGTCATGATATTGACTCCCCTTCAACTAGTAAAGAAATCGTCGCTGGCACTAAAGAAGAACCACTAGCCACAGATCATACAACAAGCACTGGCACTAAAAATGACCAACAAGTCAAAGGTGATAAAACTGCTGCTGGCACTAGCGATAAAGGAACCACGGGCTTTGTTGAAGTCAAAACACGGAAGAAGTACATCAAGAAGATCCGCCACTTCTTCTCCAGGGATTTGAAGTCTGGAAGTAGCTGCAGAGGTCGTGACATTGACTCACCTTCAACTAGTAAAGAAACCGTCGCTGGCACTAAAGAAGAACCACTAGCCACAGATCACACAACAAACACTGGCACTAAAAATGACCAACAAGTCAAAGGTGATAAAACTGCTGCTGGCACTAGCGATGAAGGAACCACAGGCTTTGTTGAAGTCAAAACACGGAAGAAGTACATCAAGAAGATCCGCCACTTCTTCTCCAGGGTGTTGAAGTCTGTAAATAGCTGCAGAGGTCATGATATTGACTCACCTTCAACTAGTGAAGAAACCGTCGCTGGCTCTAAAGAAGAACTACTAGCCACAGATCATACAACAAGCACTGGCACTAAAAATGACCAACAAGTTAAAGGTGATAAAACTGTTGCTGGCACTAGCGATGAAGGAACCACAGGCTTTGTTGAAGTCAAAACACGGAAGAAGCACATCAAGAAGATCCGCCACTTCTTCACCAAGTGATCAAGCCTGTAAGTAGCTGCAGAGGTCGTGACATTGACTCACCTTCAAATTGATGACTGCTGGCACCAAAGATGACCAACAAGTCAAAGGCTGAGACAGACTGTGAGAGCCTGTCTCTGTGTCTCTCTCTCTCACACACACACACACACACACACACACACACACACACACACACACACACACACACACACACACACACACACACACACGCACACACACACACACACACACACAGTGACAGGCTGTCTGTGAGAGCCAGCCTGTCACTGTGTGTGTGTCTCTCTCTCACACACACACACACACACACACACACACACACACACACACACACACACACACACGCACACACACACACACACACACACACACACACACACACACACACAGTGACAGGCTGTCTGTGAGAGCCAGCCTGTCACTGTGTGTGTGTGTCTCTCTCTCACACACACACACACACACACACACACACACACACACACACACACACACACACACACACACACACACACACACACACACACACACACAGAGTGACAGGCTGTCTGTGAGAGCCAGCCTGTCACTGTGTGTGTATCTCTCTCTCACACACACACACACACACACACACACACACACAGTGACAGGCTGGCTGTGAGAGCCAGCCTGTCTATACAAAATAAACTAAATTGAATTGAATTGAATTGTATTGAATCTTCTTTTCTGGAGTCCCCGCAAAAAGCCAATGATACCTGTTTCTGGAGAAGATAAGAAACTGGTTTGGGCCGGTTCGGACCTTCACCAATCCCCTCCTGTTACTGTGTGTCCCACTGTATAAAGGACAGAGGCTCAGAGATATATCTTTGAGCAGCAACTTGGAAATATGACTTGTCCGTATTTTCAACTCTGCTCCTTCTTGCAAGAATAAATGACCTGATTGACGATTTTACACTTTGTGTCCAGTATAATTTTTCTAACATAATTGGTCCTTCGAGCAGGATCTCAAAACCTCGTCTTCTCTCCAGATTTAGGCCCGACACTGAGTCTGGGACTCTTTGCGAAAGTCCTCCGTCCTATTCTCAGACGAGAATAGTTTGGTAAATTGAGAGGCCAGGATCTGCTGGATAGAGGACGAGTGACGAGATCCAATTTGTTTTTAATCATCAGAATTAATTCAGGTAAGAAGATCGTATTCCATAGATTCGGTTTGAGTCCGGATTAGAATTTGGTTTGAGTCCAGATTAGAAGAGAGGTTCAGGTAGTAACCTTGGATCTAGGAACCTAAAACAGTCCTGAGTAAGACGCTTAAACGACTTATGTGCACGGATTTAGTTCCGGGAACTGAATCAGGGTTTAGGTGGTAAACCTTGGTTCGAGGAACCTAAAAAATCCTAAATAAATATATCTATAAACTCTAAAAATATAACAAGTCATACTCTTGTTTCCTTCAGTGCTGAGTGGATGATGGTTCCAGCCTTCTGAAAATATCTCTGGAGTCTGGGAGAAAGTAGGCAGTGTACACAGAACAGGTCCTCAGTAGATGAGATGTCCAGCAGTCCATCCTCCTCAGGGAGTGCAGTAAGTCATAGTACTTGATTGTAATTATGACTCGGAGATCACACCAGAGACGTTCAATCCTATGAATGAGAATACAGTTTTAAACTGTGTGTATGGAACAATAGGCTTTAATATTGTTTGTCCAGCAGATGGTGAGGGAGAGGCCATGTTATAGCTTTTCCATATCTTGATACATGGATGGAAATGATCTAATCTGCTTCTTGTTTGAAGAACGAACACAAAATTGTCTGATTGTATAGCGCAAAAAAATGGGAATTGGTTGTAAATTAAAAGTGTGGGAGACAATTTACTATCTTTTGTTTTAGTAAATTCAAATTTGTCCTAAAATAAAAGGAAAACAAAGAGTTTTACTGTGCAACGTTCCTTTAAAATGTGTATAAATGTGTTATTGTGTCTGCTCTGAACTATGTTTTAGTCGTGCTTTGTCTGTTTTATTTGTCATTTACAATAGCGAAAAACATAACTCATATATTTCTATATTCTCGTGGATCTGACCATTTTCTCATGACCTACAGATGTATTACAATTTACATTATCCACTAATTCGTATTGAGCAGACAGTCTGGTATTCGACCACTAGAGGGCAGCAAGTCTGTGTTGTATGTCGTCTATGTATGAAGCAAAGTGCCGACTCACTGTCAGAAACCTGTAGCAAAACAATAAAACATGAGGAATCTTCACACTACTGTTTATTTGTTTAACTCCTTTTATTGTGTCTCTTACAAACACAGCGGATCACGAGCAGGTAATAATATACCAAATGTTGTTTATTGCCTGATAACCTTCTAACTTCTGAACCCAGTGAGAGAAATATATTTTTGATATGTTGGTGTATTTGAATTTTAAATCAGAATTGCTTATAAAAAAAACAGCACATTAAAATATAACTTTAATAAGAACATGGCCTAAATGAAAGAAAGTATTTGCAATCGGCATCAACTCATCTATCTGCAGATATCTCCTGCCACGTGTTAATCACAGGGAGGTTCAGCCTTTTCTTGTGGGGCCCAACAGAAGTTGGTGTTTCTTTGATATGTGGTACACAGGACAACATTCAACCTGATCAGCTTCTAACCAACTCCAGCATCACTGATCACCAACTCCCAACACAAGACTCAGATGAAGGGCAAATGGGCATTGACCAAGTTGGTGCTGTCACAGTGCAACATGTAAGTTACTCAGTTCAACCAAATACTTTTTCAGTGCTTAGCTATAGTTAAAGCATTTATAGTTGGTCTTTACAACCATTTATTCTTTCACAAACATTGTGTTTGTAATGAACTAGTAATGTATAACCTGCACATTTCATGATGCTACATTCAATTTCCACTTTTTTTAGGATTTGACAACACATGCCACTGCCTTCGTGATAAATGCCCGAGCCAAGCATCGTCTCTCACAGGTAAGATATGTTTTTCAGAGCACAACATTTGGTTGGTTAGTTACACAATTATGCACAGCATTTTCAAGAGTTTAATCTTAGTGCTATGTTATCAACATTACCATTGCAGATCCCTTAAATAAAACTGCAAGTACCATGATGGTGTGTTCCATTCTCCAGGGTCGATGACGTTTTCTCTCTCTCTCTCTCTCTCTCTCTCTCTCTCTCTCTCTCTCTCTCTCTTGCATATTTTCAGAAAGGCATGAATGACATTGTTGCTGGGGTACAGCAGTATCAGTCATCACTATTGGACAACCTCAGGAAGCAGATGGAGGGAGTCATAAAGAAGCATTCAGGGAGCACGTCAGGTCAATTTGAAAAAGATGCAATGGATATATTTGTCAATTTCATTGACCCTTTTGCTAGCGTTGCAACAACATTTCGACAGAACAGTGTTATCAAGAAGCAGTTTAGCTGTTTGGACGCAGAGGAAATTCCAATTGCTCGAACCATATGCAGAAAGAAACATGGAGGATCAAAAGACTTCTTCATTAAAGACAAACTGTTTCATTATGTATCATTAGTTAAAAGTCTAGAACAGTTATTATCACACCAAAGGATTTTATCTTTGATTGAAACGGTACCCCAGAGGTGCAGGGAAGGTTTTTTTCATGACATTGTTGATGGTGCTCTTATAAAATCACATCCCTTATTTTCAGAGAAACCAAATGCATTGCAGATTGTTCTGTACACAGATGAAATAGAGATCTGTAATCCACTAGGATCCTTTGCATCATAAAACAAGTTGTTAATGGTATATTACACACTAGGAAATATTAATCCAAAATACAGGTCTAAACTGGCTGCTATTAGGCTACTTGCCCTGGCTAGATCAGCAGACCTCCGCCAATCTGGTGTAGATGTAATATTGGATAGAATCAAAGATGACTTGGATGCCTTGTACAGTGGGGTTAAAATGCAAACTATTAACGGAGAGAAAACGATATATGGTGCTATGGTCTCTCTCTGTGGCGATACCCTGGCACAGCATGAACTAGCGGGGTTCAAAGAGGGTGTGGGCTTTGCCTACAGTAAGTGCAGACATTGTGAGTGTTCTTTTGAGGATATGCAGTCACACTTCAATGAGGATGAATATACTAAAAGGACATTGGAGAAACATATCAGACAGTGTGATGAAATAGAAAAGGCAAACACAGACTTGGTTCGCAACAGCCTGAGAACAACATACGGGATCAATCGAAGGAGCAAGTTAGTTGAATTCCCAACCTTTGATATTATACAACAAACTCCGCAGACATTATGCATGTAATTCTGGAAGGCATAGCCCCATTGGAAATTAAATGTGTTTTGAATCATCTTGTTCAATCGGGACAGATAGATCTTGACTCTATTCTAGATCTATTCTTGGTTTCCCTTATTCTCCTCTAGATGTTAGAGATCGGCCATCCCCAATTTCTGGTACTACATTAATGTCAAGTGACGGTAAACTTAAGCAGTCATCTGGGCAAATGCTTGTCCTGTTAAGGGTATTGCCATTTGTTTTGGAGAGTTTGGAAGTCAACGCATTTGTGCAATTGATAATTAAGCTAATAGAGATTGTGCAGATAGTGTTTGCACCTTTTATTTCCATAGCAACTGTGTGTAGATTGAAGTTACTAATTGAAAATCATTTGAAGCTTTGGAAGGAGCTTTTTCCAGACCGCAATGTTACACCTAAACAGCATTATATGATACATTTGCCATCACAGATAAAATCAATGGGTCCAATGGTCAGACATATGTGTATGCGATTCGAGTCTAAACATTGTTTATTTAAACAACGGGCTACTAAGCTCAATTTTAAAAATATTTGCAAGTCTCTGATTAATCAGAACCAAATATATGAAAGCTGCCAAAACGTTGACCCTTTAAAGCACCCAATTATTTCAAATGAAAGGGAAATGGGACCTGTATCTGAGGTTAAAGATCTCCAGTATTTATGTGGAAAATTGAGAGACTTCCTAGGTTTCAATGAAGTAAACCATGCTGTATCAGTCAAGTGGCTTGTAATAAATGGTAATAAATACATAACTCTGAAGTCCATGATCTTTGCCAAAGTACTGAATGGTAATATGCCAGAATTTGGACTGGTGAAAAACATATTTCTGGTTGATTCTAGGCTTTATTGTTTGGAATATCAACCATTTCAAACTGTATGCTTTGATAGAAACGTCATGGCTTAACAAGTTGAGGTGCCACACCTTGCACAGGCCACTGAGTTAGTGGATGCTGAAAAGCTGGTTGATTATACCTCTTATTACACAATCAGCAGGAAGAGCCAAACGTACGTACAACTAAAATATCATCTTGGGGATATAATAGATTGCACAACAGTTCAAATGACTCATAGTGTGTTCCCCAGATATGTATATTATATACAATTGTGTTCTGTATTTTGTCCAGGAATTCATAATTGCTGTGCTGTGTTTTGAGATTGACAATAAAACAATTAATTCCATTGAGTCGTTATCTGTTTTTAATTTGTAAAGAGATGGAAAGGATGGGAAGCTTGTAATAAAAAATTCTGACTTTGACAAAGCAGTTTTGTACTTGTCAGTGTTGATCAAACAGCCTTATGATTACGGCAATTCTTGTTTCAAGCATTAACTTGCTCAGAATCAGTAATACAATCTCATAAACAAGTTTTAATACCGTATTAAGATAATTAAGGATTAGAATGCTTGAAACAAGTGAAATGCTCTAACATAAAAACTGCCTGATAAGAAGAAAGATCTTGTCAGTCAAAAAACAAGCGTATATTGCCTTGATTTGAGATATATCATCTTACTTAGATTGAAATTTTTGCAGTGTGCCAGGAACATCTGTTCCCTGGAAATCATAATAGAGGCGTAGATCATGGTGTTTAGAGTTTCCATTCAGTGACAATCCTATAGAGCGAACTTAGATTGCTAATAATGCCAGTTATTATTGAAATGTATGATGAATACCTCTGGACTCTCCGGCTGGTCAATGTTTGTGTGCATCAGTCCAATCTGCCACATCTGCTCTGGACTCTTGTTTCCTTCAGTGCTGAGTGGATGATGGTTCCAGCCTTCTGAAAATATCTCTGGAGTCTGGGAGAAAGTAGGCAGTGTACACAGAACAGGTCCTCAGTAGATGAGATGTCCAGCAGTCCATCCTCCTCAGGGAGTGCAGTAAGTCATAGTACTTGATTGTAATTATGACTCGGAGATCACACCAGAGACGTTCAATCCTATGAATGAGAATACAGTTTTAAACTGTGTGTATGGAACAATAGGCTTTAATATTGTTTGTCCAGCAGATGGTGAGGGAGAGGCCATGTTATAGCTTTTCCATATCTTGATACATGGATGGAAATGATCTAATCTGCTTCTTGTTTGAAGAACGAACACAAAATTGTCTGATTGTATAGCGCAAAAAAATGGGAATTGGTTGTAAATTAAAAGTGTGGGAGACAATTTACTATCTTTTGTTTTAGTAAATTCAAATTTGTCCTAAAATAAAAGGAAAACAAAGAGTTTTACTGTGCAACGTTCCTTTAAAATGTGTATAAATGTGTTATTGTGTCTGCTCTGAACTATGTTTTAGTCGTGCTTTGTCTGTTTTATTTGTCATTTACAATAGCGAAAAACATAACTCATATATTTCTATATTCTCGTGGATCTGACCATTTTCTCATGACCTACAGATGTATTACAATTTACATTATCCACTAATTCGTATTGAGCAGACAGTCTGGTATTCGACCACTAGAGGGCAGCAAGTCTGTGTTGTATGTCGTCTATGTATGAAGCAAAGTGCCGACTCACTGTCAGAAACCTGTAGCAAAACAATAAAACATGAGGAATCTTCACACTACTGTTTATTTGTTTAACTCCTTTTATTGTGTCTCTTACAAACACAGCGGATCACGAGCAGGTAATAATATACCAAATGTTGTTTATTGCCTGATAACCTTCTAACTTCTGAACCCAGTGAGAGAAATATATTTTTGATATGTTGGTGTATTTGAATTTTAAATCAGAATTGCTTATAAAAAAAACAGCACATTAAAATATAACTTTAATAAGAACATGGCCTAAATGAAAGAAAGTATTTGCAATCGGCATCAACTCATCTATCTGCAGATATCTCCTGCCACGTGTTAATCACAGGGAGGTTCAGCCTTTTCTTGTGGGGCCCAACAGAAGTTGGTGTAGAGTAGACCTCATTATCCCCTCTGGGTGATACTTCCGCCGCACAGCACGGACATGCAGCGTATTCCTGGTGTAAGAAAACAGGAATCCAGACAGTTTATTAGGTAGGCTACACCTCGATGAAACAAATGCAGTCTACTGTTTAAAAATGTACCTACAAATCCTGTCTTCATGATTGGTATAAGATTTTAGAGCTTCAACTTCATGATCATTTTTGGAAGAATGTACTTTGTGGGGCTGTATTGCAAAAATACTTTTGACTGCATTAAACTCAACAAGCAACGTTTTTCTTTTTTTCTCTGCAAATTAGTGGGCGTTACCTTTGAGAAGAGAGTCTTGTATTATGGGAATGTTTGTATTTTTTTTTTTTACATAAGTTTAGCTTAACTCAAAAACATAACAGCCAAGCCACACAATGGTAAGATTAATGTGTTATATTATAACATTATGTGTATATTAAAACACTGTCAGTCTTATTATGACAAACAAGGCTTCTATGATGCTAATTCACTTCTGAATTTGGCAATTATATCTTGTGTAAACATAAAAACAGCAGATACAATGTGCTAGCTTAAATTAAGCCTCGTTTTGAGCTAACGTTAGCTGATTATTAGCATCACGTGATTCGGTCACATAGCGTTCTGCTAGCAAGCATTGAGTGATTACGTCAAAAGTGTATTTTTTACCTGATGTTCAGGAGCATGTGGCTTCATCTCACAGGGTCGACGTGAGCACATTACTTGAACATATTGGATTTAAATATTGTAGAAGACATATAAACTGTATTTTTTAATTTACTGCATTATTATAGCTAGCTAACCCTCAACAATTATTTCAGATGTCTTCATTATTGTTGGTGAGCTAGTGTTTATTTAGTTATTACTTGTGTTAATTGTGATATAGCTGTTTTATCTTGTTTTATTTCAAAGTGTTTGTTGTCTTTAAAACGTCCACACATCTGCAGCACAATAACGAAAATATCGACAGTTGTGAACGCAACCGGAACTCATTCATTAAAGTGCTCTTATTTTGAAAGCTTCACCGGAAAGACATAGTTTTTTTAAGTAAAATAAAATAAAATCTGGCTGGTCAGCAATTTTCAACAGATGTTCTTTTAAATACATTTAAACACAAAATGTCTAATTCAGATCATATCTATACGATTGAGGGATTTCCTCCACGTGGCTCTCAACATGGCGACGGCTGAGGCTAGGAGCTAACAGTGCTAACAGTGAGGGCACACACACACACACACACACACACATACACTGAGACGTAAACAAAGTACAGAAGAACTCAGATGACAACACACAGAGAGGGAGCGCGACTTCATTCTCTACTATATATCTTTACATAGAAAATAGTTGTTTGCTGCTATATCAATGCTCCGAATTTCACATTTGGACCCCTTAATAATCGGCCTATTATTCTTTTAGATAATCAAGTCAGTGTTTTGTCTTTAAAAATATAAAAAATGGGTTCCTACAGACCACGGTGACATCTTTAGATTGCTTGTTTTATTGACCAACACTCTCGAATCTAAAGATAAAACATGACACAAACCTTCACAATTGAATTACTGGAACAAGGGAATGTTTTGCATTGTTGCTTGATAGAGATACTTTGAAGGTTAATCAATTATAATAATAGTTGCAGAATATCATCCTGTCATCAACTAATTGATTAATTGAACAATTACTTCAGTCCACAACCCAAAGATGTAGATGTATAACAGAGAAAAGCAAATCTTGACAAATTCTTTATTTAAATTGTTGTCAGTTAATTGTCTTTTTAATATCATAAACCAATCAATTAATCGACTTATCGTTTCAGCATCAAATCATGACAAATGATCATGTTGATCATTACTGCCCTGTATTTAGATTAAACCACCACACAAAGGCTGCACTTCTTCCAGTTTGACTTAGCCACTCGTGAAAGCTTTGTATTCGAGAGAAAATTGTTCCGAACAATATGTCACAACCTTTTATTCACAGTTGAATGAAAACTGCCAGGATGAAGGTTTAACGGGTTCCACAAGGGGTCTCTTATGTTTGTCCACATAACTCGTAATACAAACACTGGAACATAATGACAGCGTGAAACACAGGTTGTTTTGTTCATTCCATTGCTTTCAGCCCCAGGTTAAGGATTCCCACTTCAGGGTTATACAGTAATGTTAAACCTCCCAGTGCAAGTTATTTAAATCCAATTTGACGTTTCTTTATTGACACTTTTTCTTCTTTGGCGATACTCCTCAAAATGCTAGTACATGTAACCCCTACAGCTTGAAAGATGTTACTTCATTTGTATAAAATTGCCCTGCTTTTTAAGTGTATGAGTGTCATTTCACCATCAGTCTTATTTGCACTGACTTTAAGACCCTCATTTCCATATATGGACACAGAAATACAGGCTTAAATAAATGAAGAAATACGTGTGGACACATAAATACAGACATAAATAAATGAAGAAATACAGAAATAGATGTATTTAATGATGTCCTGTTTAGGTATCAACTTATATGTATTCATTCCTGTATTTATTCATGCATTTATTTATTAATACTTAAGTTGTTTTCTGTCCTCCATCCCTTCCTCATTGATGAAGGGGTGATATTAGTTTTATAGGGAGAGAGTTCTTCGAGATCTGGTTAGGAGTTTGCCTAACCAGTCTACATGTGCTTTGTAGACTTGGAGAAGGCCTTCGACCGGGAGTATGGGGTGCCAAACCCGTTGGCACGGGCCATCCGGTCTCTGTACGCCTGCAGTAGGAGCTGTGGTCGTATCTTCCAGGGTGCGGAGAAGATCCCGTTCGGGAGTCTCGGGATCGCCTCTCTGCTGTTCGCGGATGATGTGGTCCTGTTTGCCTCCTCGGACCGTGACCTCCAGCATTCACTGGGGCGTTTTGCAGCCGAGTGTGAAGCGGCAGGGATGAGAGTTAGCACCTCCAAATCTGAGGCCATGGTGCTCTGCTGGAAACCGGTGGATTGCTCCCTCCAGGTGGGGACAAACTGCATACCCCAAGCAAAGGAGTTCAAGTATCTCGGGGTCTTGTTCACGAGTGAGGGTAAGGTGGAGCGGGAGATCGACAGGCGGATCGGTGCGGCTGCAGCTGTAAAACAGGCGCTGTACCGGTCCGTCTTGGTGAAGAGGGAGCTGAGCCGGAAGGCAAAGCTTTCCATTTACTGGTCGGTCTACGTTCCAACCCTCACCTACGTCCACGAACTCTGGGTCGTGACCGAAAGAACGAGGTCTCGGATACAAGCGGCCGAAATGAGCTTTCTCCGTAGGGTGGCCGGGCTCAGCGTTAGAGATAGGGTAAGGATGGTTCGGGCATCTAGTCAGGATGCCTCCTGGACGCCTCCTATTAGAGGTTTTCCAGGCACGTCCAACTGGTAGGAGGCCCCGGAAAAGACCAAGGACACGCTGAAGGGATTATATCTCCCGGCTGGCCTTGGAACGCCTCGGGATCCCCCAGAATGAGCTGGAAAGTGTTGCGGGTGAGAGGGAAGGCTGGGTCGGCCTGCTGAACCTGCTGCCACCGCGACCCGACCCCGGATAAGCGACTGATAATGGATGGATGGATGATTAAGGTGGACTCATGATGAGAATACAGAGAATCACACATCATTTCTTTTCACTGCTCCAATTGATTGAACTTCTGATTATGAATAATACATACATACTGATCCGCCCATACACATATTCAAACTCCTATATGGTAATCTAGACATACATGTATATACACAAATATAGTACATATATCCTCATAAGTATGTATTTATCTGTATACTATACTGCCAGCAGGCATATTTAAATAAATATAATCTGATTGATTTGGGTGATGAAGCACTTCAAATTTGCCGATACATTTTCCCAACACATTTAACGCATTTAACTTGTCTGATATATTTGCGATGCTTATGTCTCGCAGCGGGGGTGGTGTTAAGCTGCGTTCACACCAACAACGTTGCAAACGCGTTGCGAATATTCGCTGTATATTTGCTGTGAATGATTAAGCTATTGTTTATGATCATCTCCTGCTTGTCAGCGGAGAGAAAAAAAAGAGGTTCCTCTGAGTTAATTTGCCATTGTACTGCTAGAACATCGTGGTGTCAGTGCTCGATTATAATCCCTTCTGAAGAGTAGCGGGCACGCGCATTTATCCAGATGAGTGACTTCTGATTAGAATTAATGAGACCATTTCTGCACGGATCAGCCGTGGAGAAACCGAGTTAGCCTGACGTCAATCATCTTGCTAATTTAAGCTGGATAATAGGACATTTGCTCGACTTTGTTGAGCCAGGTACGAGAAATAGGGCCCTGGTGAATGCCGCCTTGTTATGTGTGTGACACGACTTGCTTTCACAGACTGAGCCCATGATTAGTGACGCTCTCGTGTAAAATCAGTGAGGTTCACTTCACCAGAACATCAAGACAGGTCACAGACGGTCAACGTCGCCTTACCATTTATTAAAACACATTTACAACACAAATCAATAAATTCTATTAAAAAGACAAACAAATGAACAATATATGCTCTTTGCACCAGCGGTGGTGCGCTTTCCGGATCCAATTCACGTTGAAGAACTTCCGCTCCCAGGGCCAGCGGTGGTTGGTGACAGACAGTCCAGTTGGTCTTTGTTGTGCTCTCTACGGGACTCCCCTAAACAGGTGCAGAACTTCCCTTGAACAACTACAGGGTTTGGTGGAGTGGTATTTTTTATTTTATTTTTACCATTGTGTAAAAATACCCAAACACGTCACAGACAGCCAATGTTGCCTTATCATTTATTAAACAATACAACACATCAATACATTCTAATAAAAATGAAAACTACTCTCAAAATGACAAACAAATGAACAATGTAACTAACTATTTACAACACAAATCAATAAAATTAAAACAACTATTAAAAAGACAAACAAACGAATGATATAACTAACTAGAACATTATTAAGCACTATTTACAACACACACCAATACATTCTAATAAAAATGAAAACTACTATCAAAAAGACAAACAAATGAACAATATAACTAACTATTTACAACACAAATCAATAAAATTAAAACAACTATTAAAAAGACAAACAAACGAATAATATAACTAACTAGAACATTATTAAACACTGTTTACAACATACATCAACATATTCTAATAAAAATGAAAACTACTATCAAAAAGACAAACAAATGAACAATATAACGTACTATTTACAACACAAATCAATAAAATTAAAACAACTATTAAAAAGACAAACAAACAAATAATATAACTAACTAGAACATTATTAAACACTATTTACAACACACATCAATACATTCTAATAAAAATGAAAACTACTATCAAAAAGACAAACAAATGAACAATATAATGTACTATTTACAACACAAATCAATAAAATTAAAACAACTATTAAAAAGACAAACAAACGAATAATATAACTAACTAGAACATTATTAAACACTATTTACAACACACATCAATACATTCTAATAAAAATTAAAACTACTATCAAAAAGACAAACAAATGAACAATATAACGTACTATTTACAACACAAATCAATAAAATTAAAACAACTATTAAAAAGACAAACAAACAAATGATATTACTAACTAGAACATTATTAAACACTATTTACAACACACATCAATACATTCTAATAAAAATGAAAACTACTATCAAAAAGACAAACAAATGAACAATATAACTAACTATTTACAACACAAATCAATAAAATTAAAACAACTATTAAAAAGACAAACAAACGAATAATATAACTAACTAGAACATTATTAAACACTATTTACAACACACATCAATACATTCTAATAAAAATGAAAACTACTATCAAAAAGACAAACAAATGAACAATATAACTAACTATTTACAACACAAATAAATTCTAATAAAATATGATGGGCCCCACCAAAGTCAATGAGCTTTATTTTCCACGGATGTAACTCTTGATTGACGAGCATAACATTATTCATTTTTATGTCAGAGCGAGTGATACCAATGCTGATACAAATGAACAATACAACTAACTATTTATAACACAAATCAATAAAATTAAAACAACTATTAAAAAGACAAACAAACGAATAATATAACTAACTAGAACATTATTAAACACTAATTACAACACACATCAATACATTCTAATTAAAATGAAAACAACTACTATCAAAAAGACAAACAAATGAACAATATAACTAACTATTTACAACAAAAATCAATAAAATTAAAACAACTATTAAAAAGACAAACAAACGAATAATATAACTAACTAGAACATTATTAAACACTATTTACAACACACATCAATACATTCTAATAAAAATGAAAACAACTACTATCAAAAAGACAAACAAATGAACAATATAACTAACTATTTACAACACAAATCAATAAAATTAAAACAACTATTAAAAAGACAAACAAACGAATAATATAACTAACTAGAACATTATTAAACACTATTTACAACACACATCAATAAATTCTAATAAAAATGAAAACTACTATCAAAAAGACAAACAAATGAACAATATAACATACTATATACAACACAAATCAATAAAATTAAAACAACTATTAAAAAGACAAACAAACGAATAATATAACTAACTAGAACATTATTAAACACTATTTACAACACACATCAATACATTCTAATAAAAATGAAAACTACTATCAAAAACACAAGCAACAGAACAATATAACTAACTATTTACAACACAAATCAATAAAATTAAAACAACTATTAAAAAGACAAACAAACGAATAATATAACTAACTAGAACATTATTAAACACTATTTACAACACACATCAATACATTCTAATAAAAATGAAAACTACTATCAAAAAGACAAACAAATGAACAATATAACGTACTATTTACAACACAAATCAATAAAATTAAAACAACTATTAAAAAGACAAACAAACGAATAATATAACTAACTAGAACAATATTAAACACTATTTACAACACACATCAATACATTCTAATAAAAATGAAAACTACTATCAAAAAGACAAACAAATGAACAATATAACGTACTATTTACAACACAAATCAATAAAATTAAAACAACTATTAAAAAGACAAACAAACGAATAATATAACTAACTAGAACATTATTAAACACTATTTACAACACACATCAATACATTCTAATAAAAATGAAAACTACTATCAAAAAGACAAACAAATGAACAATATAACTAACTATTTACAACACAAATAAATTCTAATGAAATATGATGGGCCCCACCAAAGTCAATGAGCTTTATTTTCCACGGATGTAACTCTTGATTGACGAGCATAACATTATTCATTTTTATGTCAGAGCGAGTGATACCAATGCTGATACAAATGAACAATATAACTAACTATTTATAACACAAATCAATAAAATTAAAACAACTATTAAAAAGACAAACAAACGAATAATATAACTAACTAGAACATTTTTAAACACTATTTACAACACACATCAATACATTCTAATAAAAATGAAAACTACTATCAAAAAGACAAACAAATGAACAATATAACTAACTATTTACAAAACAAATAAATTATAATAAAATATGATGGGCCCCACCAAAGTCAATGAGCTTTATTTTCCACGGATGTAACTCTTGATTGACGAGCATAACATTATTCATTTTTATGTCAGCGCGAGTGATACCAATGCTGATACAAATGAACAATATAACTAACTATTTATAACACAAATCAATAAAATTAAAACAACTATTAAAAAGACAAACAAACGAATAATATAACTAACTAGAACATTATTAAACACTATTTACAACACACATCAATACATTCTAATAAAAATGAAAACAACTACTATCAAAAAGACAAACAAATGAACAATATAACTAACTATTTACAACACAAATCAATAAAATTAAAACAACTATTAAAAAGACAAACAAACAAATGATATTACTAACTAGAACATTATTAAACACTATTTACAACACACATCAATACATTCTAATAAAAATGAAAACTACTATCAAAAAGACAAACAAATGAACAATATAATGTACTATTTACAACACAAATCAATAAAATTAAAACAACTATTAAAAAGACAAACAAACGAATAATATAACTAACTAGAACATTATTAAACACTATTTACAACACACATCAATACATTCTAATAAAAATGAAAACTACTATCAAAAAGACAAACAAATGAACAATATAACGTACTATTTACAACACAAATCAATAAAATTAAAACAACTATTAAAAAGACAAACAAACAAATGATATTACTAACTAGAACATTATTAAACACTATTTACAACACACATCAATACATTCTAATAAAAATGAAAACTACTATCAAAAAGACAAACAAATGAACAATATAACTAACTATTTACAACACAAATCAATAAAATTAAAACAACTATTAAAAAGACAAACAAACAAATAATATAACTAACTAGAACATTATTAAACACTATTTACAACACACATCAATACATTCTAATAAAAATGAAAACTACTATCAAAAAGACAAACAAATGAACAATATAACTAACTATTTACAACACAAATAAATTCTAATAAAATATGATGGGCCCCACCAAAGTCAATGAGCTTTATTTTCCACGGATGTAACTCTTGATTGACGAGCATAACATTATTCATTTTTATGTCAGAGCGAGTGATACCAATGCTGATACAAATGAACAATATAACTAACTATTTACAACAAAAATCAATAAAATTAAAACAACTATTAAAAAGACAAACAAACGAATAATATAACTAACTAAAACATTATTAAACACTATTTACAACACACATCAATACATTCTAATAAAAATGAAAACTACTATCAAAAAGACAAACAAATGAACAATATAACTAACTATTTACAACACAAATCAATAAAATTAAAACAACTATTAAAAAGACAAACAAACGAATAATATAACTAACTAGAACATTATTAAACACTATTTACAACACACATCAATACATTCTAATAAAAATGAAAACTACTATCAAAAAGACAAACAAATGAACAATATAACTAACTATTTACAACAAAAATCAATAAAATTAAAACAACTATTAAAAAGACAAACAAACAAATGATATTACTAACTAGAACATTATTAAACACTATTTACAACACACATCAATACATTCTAATAAAAATGAAAACTACTATCAAAAAGACAAACAAATGAACAATATAATGTACTATTTACAACACAAATCAATAAAATTAAAACAACTATTAAAAAGACAAACAAACGAATAATATAACTAACTAGAACATTATTAAACACTATTTACAACACACATCAATACATTCTAATAAAAATGAAAACTACTATCAAAAAGACAAACAAATGAACAATATAACGTACTATTTACAACACAAATCAATAAAATTAAAACAACTATTAAAAAGACAAACAAACAAATGATATTACTAACTAGAACATTATTAAACACTATTTACAACACACATCAATACATTCTAATAAAAATGAAAACTACTATCAAAAAGACAAACAAATGAACAATATAACTAACTATTTACAACACAAATCAATAAAATTAAAACAACTATTAAAAAGACAAACAAACAAATAATATAACTAACTAGAACATTATTAAACACTATTTACAACACACATCAATACATTCTAATAAAAATGAAAACTACTATCAAAAAGACAAACAAATGAACAATATAACTAACTATTTACAACACAAACAAATTCTAATAAAATATGATGGGCCCCACCAAAGTCAATGAGCTTTATTTTCCACGGATGTAACTCTTGATTGACGAGCATAACATTATTCATTTTTATGTCAGAGCGAGTGATACCAATGCTGATACAAATGAACAATATAACTAACTATTTACAACAAAAATCAATAAAATTAAAACAACTATTAAAAAGACAAACAAACGAATAATATAACTAACTAGAACATTATTAAACACTATTTACAACACACATCAATACATTCTAATAAAAATGAAAACTACTATCAAAAAGACAAACAAATGAACAATATAACTAACTATTTACAACACAAATCAATAAAATTAAAACAACTATTAAAAAGACAAACAAACGAATAATATAACTAACTAGAACATTATTAAACACTATTTACAACACACATCAATACATTCTAATAAAAATGAAAACTACTATCAAAAAGACAAACAAATGAACAATATAACTAACTATTTACAACAAAAATCAATAAAATTAAAACAACTATTAAAAAGACAAACAAACAAATGATATTACTAACTAGAACATTATTAAACACTATTTACAACACACATCAATACATTCTAATAAAAATGAAAACTACTATCAAAAAGACAAACAAATGAACAATATAACTAACTATTTACAACACAAATCAATAAAATTAAAACAACTATTAAAAAGACAAACAAACGAATAATATAACTAACTAGAACATTATTAAACACTATTTACAACACACATCAATACATTCTAATAAAAATGAAAACTACTATCAAAAAGACAAACAAATGAACAATATAACTAACTATTTACAACACAAATAAATTCTAATAAAATATGATGGGCCCCACCAAAGTCAATGAGCTTTATTTTCCACGGATGTAACTCTTGATTGACGAGCATAACATTATTCATCTTTATGTCAGAGCGAGTGATACCAATGCTGATACAAATGAACAATATAACTAACTATTTATAACACAAATCAATCAAATTAAAACAACTATTAAAAAGACAAACAAACGAATAATATAACTAACTAGAACATTTTTAAACACTATTTACAACACACATCAATACATTCTAATAAAAATGAAAACTACTATCAAAAAGACAAACAAATGAACAATATAACTAACTATTTACAACACAAATAAATTATAATAAAATATGATGGGCCCCACCAAAGTCAATGAGCTTTATTTTCCACGGATGTAACTCTTGATTGACGAGCATAACATTATTCATTTTTATGTCAGCGCGAGTGATACCAATGCTGATACAAATGAACAATATAACTAATTATTTACAACACAAATCAATAAAATTAAAACAACTATTAAAAAGACAAACAAACGAATAATATAACTAACTAGAACATTATTAAACACTATTTACAACACACATCAATACATTCTAATAAAAATGAAAACTACTATCAAAAACACAAGCAACAGAACAATATAACTAACTATTTACAACACAAATCAATAAAATTAAAACAACTATTAAAAAGACAAACAAACGAATAATATAACTAACTAGAACAATATTAAACACTATTTACAACACACATCAATACATTCTAATAAAAATGAAAACTACTATCAAAAAGACAAACAAATGAACAATATAACGTACTATTTACAACACAAATCAATCAAATTAAAACAACTATTAAAAAGACAAACAAACGAATAATATAACTAACTAGAACATTATTAAGCACTATTTACAACACACATCAATACATTCTAATAAAAATGAAAACAACTATCAAAAAGACAAACAAATGAACAATATAATTAACTATTTACAACACAAATCAATAAAATTAAAACAACTATTAAAAAGAGAAACAAACGAATAATATAACTAACTAGAACATTTTTAAACACTATTTACAACACACATCAATACATTCTAATAAAAATGAAAACTACTATCAAAAAGACAAACAAATGAACAATATAACTAACTATTTACAAAACAAATAAATTATAATAAAATATGATGGGCCCCACCAAAGTCAATGAGCTTTATTTTCCACGGATGTAACTCTTGATTGACGAGCATAACATTATTCATTTTTATGTCAGCGCGAGTGATACCAATGCTGATACAAATGAACAATATAACTAACTATTTATAACACAAATCAATAAAATTAAAACAACTATTAAAAAGACAAAGAAACGAATAATATAACTAACTAGAACATTATTAAACACTATTTACAACACACATCAATACATTCTAATAAAAATGAAAACAACTACTATCAAAAAGACAAACAAATGAACAATATAACTAACTATTTACAACACAAATCAATAAAATTAAAACAACTATTAAAAAGACAAACAAACAAATGATATTACTAACTAGAACATTATTAAACACTATTTACAACACACATCAATACATTCTAATAAAAATGAAAACTACTATCAAAAAGACAAACAAATGAACAATATAATGTACTATTTACAACACAAATCAATAAAATTAAAACAACTATTAAAAAGACAAACAAACAAATGATATTACTAACTAGAACATTATTAAACACTATTTACAACACACATCAATACATTCTAATAAAAATGAAAACTACTATCAAAAAGACAAACAAATGAACAATATAACTAACTATTTACAACACAAATCAATAAAATTAAAACAACTATTAAAAAGACAAACAAACGAATAATATAACTAACTAGAACATTATTAAACACTATTTACAACACACATCAATACATTCTAATAAAAATGAAAACTACTATCAAAAAGACAAACAAATGAACAATATAACTAACTATTTACAACACAAATAAATTCTAATAAAATATGATGGGCCCCACCAAAGTCAATGAGCTTTATTTTCCACGGATGTAACTCTTGATTGACGAGCATAACATTATTCATTTTTATGTCAGAGCGAGTGATACCAATGCTGATACAAATGAACAATATAACTAACTATTTACAACAAAAATCAATAAAATTAAAACAACTATTAAAAAGACAAACAAACGAATAATATAACTAACTAGAACATTATTAAACACTATTTACAACACACATCAATACATTCTAATAAAAATGAAAACTACTATCAAAAAGACAAACAAATGAACAATATAACTAACTATTTACAACACAAATCAATAAAATTAAAACAACTATTAAAAAGACAAACAAACGAATAATATAACTAACTAGAACATTATTAAACACTATTTACAACACACATCAATACATTCTAATAAAAATGAAAACAACTACTATCAAAAAGACAAACAAATGAACAATATAACTAACTATTTACAACAAAAATCAATAAAATTAAAACAACTATTAAAAAGACAAACAAACAAATAATATAACTAACTAGAACATTATTAAACACTATTTACAACACACATCAATACATTCTAATAAAAATGAAAACTACTATCAAAAAGACAAACAAATGAACAATATAACGTACTATTTACAACACAAATCAATAAAATTAAAACAACTATTAAAAAGACAAACAAACGAATAATATAACTAACTAGAACATTATTAAACACTATTTACAACACACATCAATACATTCTAATAAAAATGAAAACTACTATCAAAAAGACAAACAAATGAACAATATAACTAACTATTTACAACACAAATAAATTCTAATAAAATATGATGGGCCCCACCAAAGTCAATGAGCTTCATTTTCCACGGATGTAACTCTTGATTGACGAGCATAACATTATTCATTTTTATGTCAGAGCGAGTGATACCAATGCTGATACAAATGAACAATATAACTAACTATTTATAACACAAATCAATAAAATTAAAACAACTATTAAAAAGACAAACAAACGAATAATATAACTAACTAGAACATTTTTAAACACTATTTACAACACACATCAATACATTCTAATAAAAATGAAAACTACTATCAAAAAGACAAACAAATGAACAATATAACTAACTATTTACAACACAAATAAATTCTAATAAAATATGATGGGCCCCACCAAAGTCAATGAGCTTTATTTTCCACGGATGTAACTCTTGATTGACGAGCATAACATTATTCATTTTTATGTCAGCGCGAGTGATACAAATGCTGGTACAAATGAACAATATAACTAATTATTTATAACACAAATCAATAAAATGAAAACAACTATTAAAAAGACAAACAAACGAATAATATAACTAACTAGAACATTATTAAACACTATTTACAACACACATCAATACATTCTAATAAAAATGAAAACAACTACTATCAAAAAGACAAACAAATGAACAATATAACTAACTATTTACAACAAAAATCAATAAAATTAAAACAACTATTAAAAAGACAAACAAACAAATAATATAACTAACTAGAACATTATTAAACACTATTTACAACACACATCAATACATTCTAATAAAAATGAAAACTACTATCAAAAAGACAAACAAATGAACAATATAACTAACTATTTACAACACAAATAAATTCTAATAAAATATGATGGGCCCCACCAAAATCAATGAGCTTTATTTTCCACGGATGTAACTCTTGATTGACGAGCATAACATTATTCATTTTTATGTCAGAGCGAGTGATACCAATGCTGATACAAATGAACAATATAACTAACTATTTATAACACAAATCAATAAAATTAAAACAACTATTAAAAAGACAAACAAACGAATAATATAACTAACTAGAACATTATTAAACACTATTTACAACACACATCAATACATTCTAATAAAAATGAAAACAACTACTATCAAAAAGACAAACAAATGAACAATATAACGTACTATTTACAACACAAATCAATAAAATTAAAACAACTATTAAAAAGACAAACAAACGAATAATATAACTAACTAGAACATTATTAAACACTATTTACAACACACATCAATACATTCTAATAAAAATGAAAACTACTATCAAAAAGACAAACAAATGAACAATATAACTAACTATTTACAACACAAATAAATTCTAATAAAATATGATGGGCCCCACCAAAGTCAATGAGCTTTATTTTCCACGGATGTAACTCTTGATTGACGAGCATAACATTATTCATTTTTATGTCAGAGCGAGTGATACCAATGCTGATACAAATGAACAATATAACTAACTATTTATAACACAAATCAATAAAATTAAAACAACTATTAAAAAGACAAACAAACGAATAATATAACTAACTAGAACATTTTTAAACACTATTTACAACACACATCAATACATTCTAATAAAAATGAAAACTACTATCAAAAAGACAAACAAATGAACAATATAACTAACTATTTACAACACAAATAAATTCTAATAAAATATGATGGGCCCCACCAAAGTCAATGAGCTTTATTTTCCACGGATGTAACTCTTGATTGACGAGCATAACATTATTCATTTTTATGTCAGCGCGAGTGATACAAATGCTGGTACAAATGAACAATATAACTAATTATTTATAACACAAATCAATAAAATGAAAACAACTATTAAAAAGACAAACAAACGAATAATATAACTAACTAGAACATTATTAAACACTATTTACAACACACATCAATACATTCTAATAAAAATGAAAACAACTACTATCAAAAAGACAAACAAATGAACAATATAACTAACTATTTACAACAAAAATCAATAAAATTAAAACAACTATTAAAAAGACAAACAAACAAATAATATAACTAACTAGAACATTATTAAACACTATTTACAACACACATCAATACATTCTAATAAAAATGAAAACTACTATCAAAAAGACAAACAAATGAACAATATAACTAACTATTTACAACACAAATAAATTCTAATAAAATATGATGGGCCCCACCAAAGTCAATGAGCTTTATTTTCCACGGATGTAACTCTTGATTGACGAGCATAACATTATTCATTTTTATGTCAGAGCGAGTGATACCAATGCTGATACAAATGAACAATATAACTAACTATTTATAACACAAATCAATAAAATTAAAACAACTATTAAAAAGACAAACAAACGAATAATATAACTAACTAGAACATTATTAAACACTATTTACAACACACAACAATACATTCTAATAAAAATGAAAACAACTACTATCAAAAAGACAAACAAATGAACAATATAACTAACTATTTACAACAAAAATCAATAAAATTAAAACAACTATTAAAAAGACAAACAAACAAATAATATAACTAAATAGAACATTATTAAACACTATTTACAACACACATCAATACATTCTAATAAAAATGAAAACTACTATCAAAAAGACAAACAAATGAACAATATAACTAACTATTTACAACACAAATAAATTCTAATAAAATATGATGGGCCCCACCAAAATCAATGAGCTTTATTTTCCACGGATGTAACTCTTGATTGACGAGCATAACATTATTCATTTTTATGTCAGAGCGAGTGATACCAATGCTGATACAAATGAACAATATAACTAACTATTTATAACACAAATCAATAAAATTAAAACAACTATTAAAAAGACAAACAAACGAATAATATAACTAACTAGAACATTATTAAACACTATTTACAACACACATCAATACATTCTAATAAAAATGAAAACAACTACTATCAAAAAGACAAACAAACGAATAATATAACTAACTAAAACATTATTAAACACTATTTACAACACACATCAATACATTCTAATAAAAATGAAAACTACTATCAAAAAGACAAACAAATGAACAATATAACTAACTATTTACAACACAAATCAATAAAATTAAAACAACTATTAAAAAGACAAACAAACAAATAATATAACTAACTAGAACATTATTAAACACTATTTACAACACACATCAATACATTCTAATAAAAATGAAAACTACTATCAAAAAGACAAACAAATGAACAATATAACTAACTATTTACAACACAAATAAATTCTAATAAAATATGATGGGCCCCACCAAAGTCAATGAGCTTTATTTTCCACGGATGTAACTCTTGATTGACGAGCATAACATTATTCATTTTTATGTCAGAGCGAGTGATACCAATGCTGATACAAATGAACAATATAACTAACTATTTATAACACAAATCAATAAAATTAAAACAACTATTAAAAAGACAAACAAACGAATAATATAACTAACTAGAACATTATTAAACACTATTTACAACACACAACAATACATTCTAATAAAAATGAAAACAACTACTATCAAAAAGACAAACAAATGAACAATATAACTAACTATTTACAACAAAAATCAATAAAATTAAAACAACTATTAAAAAGACAAACAAACAAATAATATAACTAAATAGAACATTATTAAACACTATTTACAACACACATCAATACATTCTAATAAAAATGAAAACTACTATCAAAAAGACAAACAAATGAACAATATAACTAACTATTTACAACACAAATAAATTCTAATAAAATATGATGGGCCCCACCAAAATCAATGAGCTTTATTTTCCACGGATGTAACTCTTGATTGACGAGCATAACATTATTCATTTTTATGTCAGAGCGAGTGATACCAATGCTGATACAAATGAACAATACAACTAACTATTTATAACACAAATCAATAAAATTAAAACAACTATTAAAAAGACAAACAAACGAATAATATAACTAACTAGAACATTATTAAACACTATTTACAACACACATCAATACATTCTAATAAAAATGAAAACAACTACTATCAAAAAGACAAACAAACGAATAATATAACTAACTAAAACATTATTAAACACTATTTACAACACACATCAATACATTCTAATAAAAATGAAAACTACTATCAAAAAGACAAACAAATGAACAATATAACTAACTATTTACAACACAAATCAATAAAATTAAAACAACTATTAAAAAGACAAACAAACGAATAATATAACTAACTAGAACATTATTAAACACTATTTACAACACACATCAATACATTCTAATAAAAATGAAAACTACTATCAAAAAGACAAACAAATGAACAATATAACGTACTATTTACAACACAAATCAATAAAATTAAAACAACTATTAAAAAGACAAACAAACAAATGATATTACTAACTAGAACATTATTAAACACTATTTACAACACACATCAATACATTCTAATAAAAATGAAAACTACTATCAAAAAGACAAACAAATGAACAATATAACTAACTATTTACAACACAAATCAATAAAATTAAAACAACTATTAAAAAGACAAACAAACGAATAATATAACTAACTAGAACATTATTAAACACTATTTACAACACACATCAATACATTCTAATAAAAATGAAAACTACTATCAAAAAGACAAACAAATGAACAATATAACGTACTATTTACAACACAAATCAATAAAATTAAAACAACTATTAAAAAGACAAACAAACAAATGATATAACTAAGTAGAACATTATTAAACACTATTTACAACACACATCAATACATTCTAATAAAAATTAAAACTACTATCAAAAAGACAAACAAATGAACAATATAACGTACTATTTACAACACAAATCAATAAAATTAAAACAACTATTAAAAAGACAAACAAACAAATGATATTACTAACTAGAACATTATTAAACACTATTTACAACACACATCAATACATTCTAATAAAAATGAAAACTACTATCAAAAAGACAAACAAATGAACAATATAATGTACTATTTACAACACAAATCAATAAAATTAAAACAACTATTAAAAAGACAAACAAACGAATAATATAACTAACTAGAACATTATTAAACACTATTTACAACACACATCAATACATTCTAATAAAAATTAAAACTACTATCAAAAAGACAAACAAATGAACAATATAACGTACTATTTACAACACAAATCAATAAAATTAAAACAACTATTAAAAAGACAAACAAACAAATGATATTACAAACTAGAACATTACTAAACACTATTTACAACACACATCAATACATTCTAATAAAAATGAAAACTACTATCAAAAAGACAAACAAATGAACAATATAACTAACTATTTACAACACAAATCAATAAAATTAAAACAACTATTAAAAAGACAAACAAACGAATAATATAACTAACTAGAACATTATTAAACACTATTTACAACACACATCAATACATTCTAATAAAAATGAAAACTACTATCAAAAAGACAAACAAATGAACAATATAACTAACTATTTACAACACAAATAAATTCTAATAAAATATGATGGGCCCCACCAAAGTCAATGAGCTTTATTTTCCACGGATGTAACTCTTGATTGACGAGCATAACATTATTCATTTTTATGTCAGAGCGAGTGATACCAATGCTGATACAAATGAACAATACAACTAACTATTTATAACACAAATCAATAAAATTAAAACAACTATTAAAAAGACAAACAAACGAATAATATAACTAACTAGAACATTATTAAACACTAATTACAACACACATCAATACATTCTAATTAAAATGAAAACAACTACTATCAAAAAGACAAACAAATGAACAATATAACTAACTATTTACAACAAAAATCAATAAAATTAAAACAACTATTAAAAAGACAAACAAACGAATAATATAACTAACTAGAACATTATTAAACACTATTTACAACACACATCAATACATTCTAATAAAAATGAAAAAACAACTACTATCAAAAAGACAAACAAATGAACAATATAACTAACTATTTACAACACAAATCAATAAAATTAAAACAACTATTAAAAAGACAAACAAACGAATAATATAACTAACTAGAACATTATTAAACACTATTTACAACACACATCAATAAATTCTAATAAAAATGAAAACTACTATCAAAAAGACAAACAAATGAACAATATAACATACTATATACAACACAAATCAATAAAATTAAAACAACTATTAAAAAGACAAACAAACGAATAATATAACTAACTAGAACATTATTAAACACTATTTACAACACACATCAATACATTCTAATAAAAATGAAAACTACTATCAAAAACACAAGCAATAGAACAATATAACTAACTATTTACAACACAAATCAATAAAATTAAAACAACTATTAAAAAGACAAACAAACGAATAATATAACTAACTAGAACATTATTAAACACTATTTACAACACACATCAATACATTCTAATAAAAATGAAAACTACTATCAAAAAGACAAACAAATGAACAATATAACTAACTATTTACAACACAAATAAATTCTAATAAAATATGATGGGCCCCACCAAAGTCAATGAGCTTTATTTTCCACGGATGTAACTCTTGATTGACGAGCATAACATTATTCATTTTTATGTCAGAGCGAGTGATACCAATGCTGATACAAATGAACAATACAACTAACTATTTATAACACAAATCAATAAAATTAAAACAACTATTAAAAAGACAAACAAACGAATAATATAACTAACTAGAACATTATTAAACACTAATTACAACACACATCAATACATTCTAATTAAAATGAAAACAACTACTATCAAAAAGACAAACAAATGAACAATATAACTAACTATTTACAACAAAAATCAATAAAATTAAAACAACTATTAAAAAGACAAACAAACGAATAATATAACTAACTAGAACATTATTAAACACTATTTACAACACACATCAATACATTCTAATAAAAATGAAAAAACAACTACTATCAAAAAGACAAACAAATGAACAATATAACTAACTATTTACAACAAAAATCAATAAAATTAAAACAACTATTAAAAAGACAAACAAACGAATAATATAACTAACTAGAACATTATTAAACACTATTTACAACACACATCAATAAATTCTAATAAAAATGAAAACTACTATCAAAAAGACAAACAAATGAACAATATAACAAACTATATACAACACAAATCAATAAAATTAAAACAACTATTAAAAAGACAAACAAACGAATAATATAACTAACTAGAACATTATTAAACACTATTTACAACACACATCAATACATTCTAATAAAAATGAAAACTACTATCAAAAACACAAGCAATAGAACAATATAACTAACTATTTACAACACAAATCAATAAAATTAAAACAACTATTAAAAAGACAAACAAACGAATAATATAACTAACTAGAACATTATTAAACACTATTTACAACACACATCAATACATTCTAATAAAAATGAAAACTACTATCAAAAAGACAAACAAATGAACAATATAACGTACTATTTACAACACAAATCAATAAAATTAAAACAACTATTAAAAAGACAAACAAACGAATAATATAACTAACTAGAACAATATTAAACACTATTTACAACACACATCAATACATTCTAATAAAAATGAAAACTACTATCAAAAAGACAAACAAATGAACAATATAACGTACTATTTACAACACAAATCAATAAAATTAAAACAACTATTAAAAAGACAAACAAACGAATAATATAACTAACTAGAACATTATTAAACACTATTTACAACACACATCAATACATTCTAATAAAAATGAAAACTACTATCAAAAAGACAAACAAATGAACAATATAACTAACTATTTACAACACAAATAAATTCTAATGAAATATGATGGGCCCCACCAAAGTCAATGAGCTTTATTTTCCACGGATGTAACTCTTGATTGACGAGCATAACATTATTCATTTTTATGTCAGAGCGAGTGATACCAATGCTGATACAAATGAACAATATAACTAACTATTTATAACACAAATCAATAAAATTAAAACAACTATTAAAAAGACAAACAAACGAATAATATAACTAACTAGAACATTTTTAAACACTATTTACAACACACATCAATACATTCTAATAAAAATGAAAACTACTATCAAAAAGACAAACAAATGAACAATATAACTAACTATTTACAAAACAAATAAATTATAATAAAATATGATGGGCCCCACCAAAGTCAATGAGCTTTATTTTCCACGGATGTAACTCTTGATTGACGAGCATAACATTATTCATTTTTATGTCAGCGCGAGTGATACCAATGCTGATACAAATGAACAATATAACTAACTATTTATAACACAAATCAATAAAATTAAAACAACTATTAAAAAGACAAACAAACGAATAATATAACTAACTAGAACATTATTAAACACTATTTACAACACACATCAATACATTCTAATAAAAATGAAAACAACTACTATCAAAAAGACAAACAAATGAACAATATAACTAACTATTTACAACACAAATCAATAAAATTAAAACAACTATTAAAAAGACAAACAAACAAATGATATTACTAACTAGAACATTATTAAACACTATTTACAACACACATCAATACATTCTAATAAAAATGAAAACTACTATCAAAAAGACAAACAAATGAACAATATAATGTACTATTTACAACACAAATCAATAAAATTAAAACAACTATTAAAAAGACAAACAAACGAATAATATAACTAACTAGAACATTATTAAACACTATTTACAACACACATCAATACATTCTAATAAAAATGAAAACTACTATCAAAAAGACAAACAAATGAACAATATAACGTACTATTTACAACACAAATCAATAAAATTAAAACAACTATTAAAAAGACAAACAAACAAATGATATTACTAACTAGAACATTATTAAACACTATTTACAACACACATCAATACATTCTAATAAAAATGAAAACTACTATCAAAAAGACAAACAAATGAACAATATAATGTACTATTTACAACACAAATCAATAAAATTAAAACAACTATTAAAAAGACAAACAAACGAATAATATAACTAACTAGAACATTATTAAACACTATTTACAACACACATCAATACATTCTAATAAAAATTAAAACTACTATCAAAAAGACAAACAAATGAACAATATAACTAAGTATTTACAACACAAATAAATTCTAATAAAATATGATGGGCCCCACCAAAGTCAATGAGCTTTATTTTCCACGGATGTAACTCTTGATTGACGAGCATAACATTATTCATTTTTATGTCAGAGCGAGTGATACCAATGCTGATACAAATGAACAATATAACTAACTATTTATAACACAAATCAATAAAATTAAAACAACTATTAAAAAGACAAACAAACGAATAATATAACTAACTAGAACATTTTTAAACACTATTTACAACACACATCAATACATTCTAATAAAAATGAAAACTACTATCAAAAAGACAAACAAATGAACAATATAACTAACTATTTACAACACAAATAAATTATAATAAAATATGATGGGCCCCACCAAAGTCAATGAGCTTTATTTTCCACGGATGTAACTCTTGATTGACGAGCATAACATTATTCATTTTTATGTCAGCGCGAGTGATACCAATGCTGATACAAATGAACAATATAATTAACTATTTACAACACAAATCAATAAAATTAAAACAACTATTAAAAAGACAAACAAACGAATAATATAACTAACTAGAACATTATTAAACACTATTTACAACACACATCAATACATTCTAATAAAAATGAAAACTACTATCAAAAACACAAGCAACAGAACAATATAACTAACTATTTACAACACAAATCAATAAAATTAAAACAACTATTAAAAAGACAAACAAACGAATAATATAACTAACTAGAACAATATTAAACACTATTTACAACACACATCAATACATTCTAATAAAAATGAAAACTACTATCAAAAAGACAAACAAATGAACAATATAACGTACTATTTACAACACAAATCAATAAAATTAAAACAACTATTAAAAAGACAAACAAACGAATAATATAACTAACTAGAACATTATTAAGCACTATTTACAACACACATCAATACATTCTAATAAAAATGAAAACAACTATCAAAAAGACAAACAAATGAACAATATAATTAACTATTTACAACACAAATCAATAAAATTAAAACAACTATTAAAAAGAGAAACAAACGAATAATATAACTAACTAGAACATTTTTAAACACTATTTACAACACACATCAATACATTCTAATAAAAATGAAAACTACTATCAAAAAGACAAACAAATGAACAATATAACTAACTATTTACAAAACAAATAAATTATAATAAAATATGATGGGCCCCACCAAAGTCAATGAGCTTTATTTTCCACGGATGTAACTCTTGATTGACGAGCATAACATTATTCATTTTTATGTCAGCGCGAGTGATACCAATGCTGATACAAATGAACAATATAACTAACTATTTATAACACAAATCAATAAAATTAAAACAACTATTAAAAAGACAAACAAACGAATAATATAACTAACTAGAACATTATTAAACACTATTTACAACACACATCAATACATTCTAATAAAAATGAAAACAACTACTATCAAAAAGACAAACAAATGAACAATATAACTAACTATTTACAACACAAATCAATAAAATTAAAACAACTATTAAAAAGACAAACAAACAAATGATATTACTAACTAGAACATTATTAAACACTATTTACAACACACATCAATACATTCTAATAAAAATGAAAACTACAATCAAAAAGACAAACAAATGAACAATATAATGTACTATTTACAACACAAATCAATAAAATTAAAACAACTATTAAAAAGACAAACAAACGAATAATATAACTAACTAGAACATTATTAAACACTATTTACAACACACATCAATACATTCTAATAAAAATGAAAACTACTATCAAAAAGACAAACAAATGAACAATATAACGTACTATTTACAACACAAATCAATAAAATTAAAACAACTATTAAAAAGACAAACAAACAAATGATATTACTAACTAGAACATTATTAAACACTATTTACAACACACATCAATACATTCTAATAAAAATGAAAACTACTATCAAAAAGACAAACAAATGAACAATATAACTAACTATTTACAACACAAATCAATAAAATTAAAACAACTATTAAAAAGACAAACAAACGAATAATATAACTAACTAGAACATTATTAAACACTATTTACAACACACATCAATACATTCTAATAAAAATGAAAACTACTATCAAAAAGACAAACAAATGAACAATATAACTAACTATTTACAACACAAATAAATTCTAATAAAATATGATGGGCCCCACCAAAGTCAATGAGCTTTATTTTCCACGGATGTAACTCTTGATTGACGAGCATAACATTATTCATTTTTATGTCAGAGCGAGTGATACCAATGCTGATACAAATGAACAATATAACTAACTATTTACAACAAAAATCAATAAAATTAAAACAACTATTAAAAAGACAAACAAACGAATAATATAACTAACTAAAACATTATTAAACACTATTTACAACACACATCAATACATTCTAATAAAAATGAAAACTACTATCAAAAAGACAAACAAATGAACAATATAACTAACTATTTACAACACAAATCAATAAAATTAAAACAACTATTAAAAAGACAAACAAACGAATAATATAACTAACTAGAACATTATTAAACACTATTTACAACACACATCAATACATTCTAATAAAAATGAAAACAACTACTATCAAAAAGACAAACAAATGAACAATATAACTAACTATTTACAACAAAAATCAATAAAATTAAAACAACTATTAAAAAGACAAACAAACAAATAATATAACTAACTAGAACATTATTAAACACTATTTACAACACACATCAATACATTCTAATAAAAATGAAAACTACTATCAAAAAGACAAACAAATGAACAATATAACGTACTATTTACAACACAAATCAATAAAATTAAAACAACTATTAAAAAGACAAACAAACGAATAATATAACTAACTAGAACATTATTAAACACTATTTACAACACACATCAATACATTCTAATAAAAATGAAAACAACTACTATCAAAAAGACAAACAAATGAACAATATAACTAACTATTTACAACAAAAATCAATAAAATTAAAACAACTATTAAAAAGACAAACAAACAAATAATATAACTAACTAGAACATTATTAAACACTATTTACAACACACATCAATACATTCTAATAAAAATGAAAACTACTATCAAAAAGACAAACAAATGAACAATATAACGTACTATTTACAACACAAATCAATAAAATTAAAACAACTATTAAAAAGACAAACAAACGAATAATATAACAAACTAGAACATTATTAAACACTATTTACAACACACATCAATACATTCTAATAAAAATGAAAACTACTATCAAAAAGACAAACAAATGAACAATATAACTAACTATTTACAACACAAATAAATTCTAATAAAATATGATGGGCCCCACCAAAGTCAATGAGCTTTATTTTCCACGGATGTAACTCTTGATTGACGAGCATAACATTATTCATTTTTATGTCAGAGCGAGTGATACCAATGCTGATACAAATGAACAATATAACTAACTATTTATAACACAAATCAATAAAATTAAAACAACTATTAAAAAGACAAACAAACGAATAATATAACTAACTAGAACATTTTTAAACACTATTTACAACACACATCAATACATTCTAATAAAAATGAAAACTACTATCAAAAAGACAAACAAATGAACAATATAACTAACTATTTACAACACAAATAAATTCTAATAAAATATGATGGGCCCCACCAAAGTCAATGAGCTTTATTTTCCACGGATGTAACTCTTGATTGACGAGCATAACATTATTCATTTTTATGTCAGCGCGAGTGATACAAATGCTGGTACAAATGAACAATATAACTAATTATTTATAACACAAATCAATAAAATGAAAACAACTATTAAAAAGACAAACAAACGAATAATATAACTAACTAGAACATTATTAAACACTATTTACAACACACATCAATACATTCTAATAAAAATGAAAACAACTACTATCAAAAAGACAAACAAATGAACAATATAACTAACTATTTACAACAAAAATCAATAAAATTAAAACAACTATTAAAAAGACAAACAAACAAATAATATAACTAACTAGAACATTATTAAACACTATTTACAACACACATCAATACATTCTAATAAAAATGAAAACTACTATCAAAAAAACAAACAAATGAACAATATAACTAACTATTTACAACACAAATAAATTCTAATAAAATATGATGGGCCCCACCAAAGTCAATGAGCTTTATTTTCCACGGATGTAACTCTTGATTGACGAGCATAACATTATTCATTTTTATGTCAGAGCGAGTGATACCAATGCTGATACAAATGAACAATATAACTAACTATTTATAACACAAATCAATAAAATTAAAACAACTATTAAAAAGACAAACAAACGAATAATATAACTAACTAGAACATTATTAAACACTATTTACAACACACAACAATACATTCTAATAAAAATGAAAACAACTACTATCAAAAAGACAAACAAATGAACAATATAACTAACTATTTACAACAAAAATCAATAAAATTAAAACAACTATTAAAAAGACAAACATACAAATAATATAACTAAATAGAACATTATTAAACACTATTTACAACACACATCAATACATTCTAATAAAAATGAAAACTACTATCAAAAAGACAAACAAATGAACAATATAACTAACTATTTACAACACAAATAAATTCTAATAAAATATGATGGGCCCCACCAAAATCAATGAGCTTTATTTTCCACGGATGTAACTCTTGATTGACGAGCATAACATTATTCATTTTTATGTCAGAGCGAGTGATACCAATGCTGATACAAATGAACAATATAACTAACTATTTATAACACAAATCAATAAAATTTAAAACAACTATTAAAAAGACAAACAAACGAATAATATAACTAACTAGAACATTATTAAACACTATTTACAACACACATCAATACATTCTAATAAAAATGAAAACAACTACTATCAAAAAGACAAACAAACGAATAATATAACTAACTAAAACATTATTAAACACTATTTACAACACACATCAATACATTCTAATAAAAATGAAAACTACTATCAAAAAGACAAACAAATGAACAATATAACTAACTATTTACAACACAAATCAATAAAATTAAAACAACTATTAAAAAGACAAACAAACGAATAATATAACTAACTAGAACATTATTAAACACTATTTACAACACACATCAATACATTCTAATAAAAATGAAAACTACTATCAAAAAGACAAACAAATGAACAATATAACGTACTATTTACAACACAAATCAATAAAATTAAAACAACTATTAAAAAGACAAACAAACAAATGATATTACTAACTAGAACATTATTAAACACTATTTACAACACACATCAATACATTCTAATAAAAATGAAAACTACTATCAAAAAGACAAACAAATGAACAATATAACTAACTATTTACAACACAAATCAATAAAATTAAAACAACTATTAAAAAGACAAACAAACGAATAATATAACTAACTAGAACATTATTAAACACTATTTACAACACACATCAATACATTCTAATAAAAATGAAAACTACTATCAAAAAGACAAACAAATGAACAATATAACGTACTATTTACAACACAAATCAATAAAATTAAAACAACTATTAAAAAGACAAACAAACAAATGATATAACTAAGTAGAACATTATTAAACACTATTTACAACACACATCAATACATTCTAATAAAAATTAAAACTACTATCAAAAAGACAAACAAATGAACAATATAACTAACTATTTACAACACAAATCAATAAAATTAAAACAACTATTAAAAAGACAAACAAACGAATAATATAACTAACTAGAACATTATTAAACACTATTTACAACACACATCAATACATTCTAATAAAAATGAAAACTACTATTAAAAAGACAAACAAATGAACAATATAACTAACTATTTACAACACACATCAATACATTCTAATAAAATATGATGGGCCCCACCAAAGTCAATGAGCTTCATTTTCCACGGATGTAACTCTTGATTGACGAGCATAACATTATTCATTTTTATGTCAGCGTGAGTGATACCAATGCTGGTACAAATGAACAATATAACTAACTATTTACAACACAAATCATTAAAATTAAAACAACTATTAAAAAGACAAACAAACGAATAATATAACTAATAAAAAGGAATCCTCCTCGCCAGGATATTCCTCGAGTGTTCAAGAATTGACAGAACAGGTTATATTACAGTTAAGGTTATTTATTTAGCAATTACACACATACATGAAATGCATACCTACAAGGCCTTGGACTCAGCTCCCCTGATGGTCTGCTCTGCATACAGTCTGCACACAGCCAGCACACCCCCAGAATGAGAGTGGTCAATACATTCTAATAAAATTAAAACTATTAAAAAAGACAAATAAACAAACAATATAATTAATTTGAACATTTGCTCGTGGTCATTTATGGATGAAGTTTACACTCTGCCCAAGTCGGAAGGGCACCGGACACCGGTAGCAGATTTGCAGACTGGGTGCCCCCCTGATAGGCCGCAAGGTGAATCATGAAAAGTCTTTTAGAAAATGATTCCCGCTCCACAGTCGTGCATCTACACAATCTTTAGTTCATAAAAAAGAACGAGTTGTGCTTAGCTACCAAAAAAAAGTTTGTCGCTGAATTTCCAGTCGATTCTCGCTGCGTCTATGTTTTATGCAAAACTATTTTCTTCAGAGTGTAATAGGATCTTGGTCGCGAGTGGTGGCACGGTTCGACACGTGACCATGCTACACCAAATAAGGTAGCTGATTTTTGTCAACAGTTGCAAGATGGCGGCCACCATGCTTTCATCGAGCACGGACGACAAAGAAAATACACCGAAGTGTCTTAATACGTCGAAAAGCAAATATTGTTTTATGCATATTACTTAAGTCAAGCACGAGGAGGTACATTATTTCACCACTGCATGATGGAATACATACAGGACAAGCCTACAAAAGTGGCTCGGGTTGAAGGGTGAGTCTCGGGACGTGGCGGAGAACTTCAAACACTGTGTTGATGTGGAGTTTGACAATATTCCCGAGGATGCTGGCTTCTATCACACATGTTTTCGTAGATTTACGGACAAAAACGCCATCGCAACGGTGGAAAGACGTCTCGCATGTGAGAGACAAGAAGCTACGCAAGACCACGAGGCCATTCCATCGACTTCTAGCAGCACGAGTCCAACAAAGAAACAGATAGTTGTAGTTATAGTGTCATTTCTATAATGACTTTCTGTATTGAGTTTGGAAGGTTGAGCTCAAAAGCTGACTTGATATCTATGACCACTGCATTTCAAAAAAATGTTGACACGAATGTCTCGCTTGGAGGAACAGGTATATCACGTTCCTCGTCCGATTGTTCATAATCAGTACCATTATAAACTGAGTTGACCTCTAGATGGTCTTCATGTTCAGACACATCCTCCTTTAAATCACTGTCGTGATTGAGGATGTGCTCCAGAGTCTCCAGGGCTGTAATCCTTTAGCTTCTGTTGCTCATGTTGTCCTCCAGTAAGCTGCTGCGTAGTTGGGAGGACTCCTAACTAAAGCCTAGTTTATGGTTCTCCGTCACGTCGACGGCGTACCTACGGCGTCGACGTGACGCCGCCGTCGTTCGAAGTTCTGCGTCGAGGGACTGCGTTGCTCTGCAATTAACCGCCATGCTGCCAGGGGGGTGTGCCTGTGTGGCTGTGTGGTTTCAGGGGTTATAGCCGAATTCCGGTCACAGTAAACAATGGCGACCAAGTTGGAGCGGCTGCATTAAATTTGGAGCTCATCAATATTGAAGAGCAAATGCTTATATTGCAAATGTTGAAGTGCAGGCGACAGAGAAGACGTTTGCGGAGGTGGTCTGTACGACCACTAAACCGGTCGAGGCTGGGAAAAAGCAACTGCCGGAAATTACGTTCTGAGCGGACCAACCACGTCATCGCAACGCGTAGTTAGGATTTTTTGGAGGTGCGCGTCAGGCTACGGCGCGTCGACGGCGTAGTTACGGCGTAGGGGTCTGCGTCGACGGCGTAGGTACGGCGTAGGGGTCTGCGTTGACGGCGTAGGTACGGCGTAGGTACGGCGTAGGTACGGCGTCGACCTGACGGAGAACCATAAATTAGGCTTAAGCAACCGTTTTCTATGTTTCGCCCCTCACCTGCTGAGTGTGGGCAGAGTTTTGCCGCGAAAAAAATAAATGGTTCCCTTCAAAACTGTAAATGTCTCGTTAAATCGGGCGATTTTCCACACCTCTTAGCGACTCTCTTTTTTGTCAAAAGATACTAGCGACAAATCTAGCGACTTGAGCCCCTCCGCTGTCCCAACGCTCTCACAGGGCGGTCAGTCTCACATGAGCCTTGCGAGACTTCACTCACTCCGCATCCAGACTGAAAATTAATCGCGCATGAAACATGGTGGGAGGGAGTAAGTAAGGCCGTTTCTCAATACCAAGTACGCCAAGTCCTGAATTGTGTACTTTTTGGAGTTTGGACTCCAGAAGGATGGGAGGTATGGAGGACAGAAAATTACTTAAGTATAAATAAATGCATGAATGAATACAGTAATAAATAAATGCTTAAATAAATGTATAAATAAATACAGGAATAAATAAATGCTTAAATACATGTATAAATAAATACATGAATACATAAATAAATGCATAAATACATGTATTAATAAATACAGGAATAAATAAATATAAGTTGATACCTAAACAGGATATCATTAAATACATCTATTTCTACATTTCTGTATTTCTTCATGTCTGTATTTATGTGTCCACACGTATTTCTTCATTTATTTATGCCTGTATTTATGTGTCCTTATATGCAAATGAGCTGGGGCGGTCCGAACCTCATTGTTAAACAGGATTGTCAAGTTGGGGAGTAAAGAAATATACTCAAAAATCCTGGGAGGTGGTGTGGGGAATAATGCCCGGAGTCCAGAAAGAGTTATACTAATAATGATTTAATTAAAGAATGATGACAGAACAGCTTTTGCAATCCCGATCTGGGTCCCTCCTTCCTCAGCGAACTCTACCGACCACCCGTCCGTTTCGCTCGCGTCACCGGAGAGAAGAGACCGCTCGCTCCCATGCAAGTAAGTTTTTCCAAATCTGCAATAACATTTACTTCATGACCAAAAATGCAAATTTACAACTAATACAATATAAAATACTTCCTGGGCTGCCTCGTCCCATTATCCCCTTCACTGTGCTTACTAGGAGACATTTCAACAATACACCTCAGCAAAACAAACCGCGGATTACTCCTCGTGGCCTTAACTATCGCCAAGAAAACTATCCTTATGACCTGGAAATTGAGGAATAACATACACATCACACACTGGAAAAACCTAATGATCGAATACATTTCAATGGAAAATCTAACCCCCTCCATCATTTACAATACAACAGAACACCACCCCATCTGGTCATCCTTCACTATGTTTTTACAATCCGGTTCGGGAGTCTCGGGATCGCCTCTCTGCTGTTCGCGGATGATGTGGTCCTGTTTGCCTCCTCGGATTGTGACCTCCAGCATTCACTGGGGCGTTTTGCAGCCGAGTGTGAAGCGGCAGGGATGAGAGTTAGCGCCTCCAAATCTGAGGCCATGGTGCTCTGCCGGAAACCGGTGGATTGCTCCCTCCAGGTGGGGACAAACTGCCTACCCCAAGCAAAGGAGTTCAAGTATCTCGGGGTCTTGTTCACGAGTGAGGGTAAGGTGGAGCGGGAGATCGACAGACGGATCGGTGCGGCTGCAGCAATAAAACAGGCGCTGTACCGGTCCGTCCTGGTGAAGAGGGAGCTGAGCCGGAAGGCGAAGCTCTCCATTTACTGGTCGGTCTATGTTCCAACCCTCACCTATGGTCACGAACTCTGGGTCGTGACCGAAAGAACGAGATCTCGAATACAAGCGGCCGAAATGAGCTTCCTCCGCAGGGTGGCCGGGCTCACCCTTAGAGATAGGGTAAGGAGCTCGGACATCAGGAGGGAGCTTGGAGTCAAGTCGCTGCTCCTTCGTGTCGAAAGGAGTCAGCTGAGGTGGTTCGGGCATCTAGTCAGGATGCCTCCTGGACGCCTCCCATTAGAGGTTTTCCAGGCACGTCCAACTGGTAGGAGACCCCGGGGAAGACCGAGGACACGCTGGAGGGATTATATCTCCCGGCTGGCCTTGGAACGCCTCGGGGTCCCCCAGAATGAGCTGGAAAGTGTTGCGGGTGAGAGGGAAGCCTGGGTCGGCCTGCTGAACCTGCTGCCACCGCGACCCGACCCCGGATAAGCGGCTGATAATGGATGGATGGATGGATACACCAACATATCAAAAATATATTTCTCTCACTGGGTTCAGAAGTTAGAAGGTTATCAGGCAATAAACAACATTTGGTATATTATTACCTGCTCGTGATCCGCTGTGTTTGTAAGAGACACAATAAAAGGAGTTAAACAAATAAACAGTAGTGTGAAGATTCCTCATGTTTTATTGTTTTGCTACAGGTCTCTGACAGTGAGTCGGCACTTTGCTTCATACATAGACGACATACAACACAGACTTGCTGCCCTCTAGTGGTCGAATACCAGACTGTCTGCTCAATACGAATTAGTGGATAATGTAAATTGTAATACATCTGTAGGTCATGAGAAAATGGTCAGATCCACGAGAATATAGAAATATATGAGTTATGTTTTTCGCTATTGTAAATGACAAATAAAACAGACAAAGCACGACTAAAACATAGTTCAGAGCAGACACAATAACACATTTATACACATTTTAAAGGAAAGTTGCACAGTAAAACTCTTTGTTTTCCTTTTATTTTAGGACAAATTTGAATTTACTAAAACAAAAGATAGTAAATTGTCTCCCACACTTTTAATTTACAACCAATTCCCATTTTTTTGCGCTATACAATCAGACAATTTTGTGTTCGTTCTTCAAACAAGAAGCAGATTAGATCATTTCCATCCATGTATCAAGATATGGAAAAGCTATAACATGGCCTCTCCCTCACCATCTGCTGGACAAACAATATTAAAGCCTATTGTTCCATACACACAGTTTAAAACTGTATTCTCATTCATAGGATTGAACGTCTCTGGTGTGATCTCCGAGTCATAATTACAATCAAGTACTATGACTTACTGCACTCCCTGAGGAGGATGGACTGCTGGACATCTCATCTACTGAGGACCTGTTCTGTGTACACTGCCTACTTTCTCCCAGACTCCAGAGATATTTTCAGAAGGCTGGAACCATCATCCACTCAGCACTGAAGGAAACAAGAGTCCAGAGCAGATGTGGCAGATTGGACTGATGCACACAAACATTGACCAGCCGGAGAGTCCAGAGGTATTCATCATACATTTCAATAATAACTGGCATTATTAGCAATCTAAGTTCGCTCTATAGGATTGTCACTGAATGGAAACTCTAAACACCATGATCTACGCCTCTATTATGATTTCCAGGGAACAGATGTTCCTGGCACACTGCAAAAATTTCAATCTAAGTAAGATGATATATCTCAAATCAAGGCAATATACGCTTGTTTTTTGACTGACAAGATCTTTCTTCTTATCAGGCAGTTTTTATGTTAGAGCATTTCACTTGTTTCAAGCATTCTAATCCTTAATTATCTTAATACGGTATTAAAACTTGTTTATGAGATTGTATTACTGATTCTGAGCAAGTTAATGCTTGAAACAAGAATTGCCGTAATCATAAGGCTGTTTGATCAACACTGACAAGTACAAAACTGCTTTGTCAAAGTCAGAATTTTTTATTACAAGCTTCCCATCCTTTCCATCTCTTTACAAATTAAAAACAGATAACGACTCAATGGAATTAATTGTTTTATTGTCAATCTCAAAACACAGCACAGCAATTATGAATTCCTGGACAAAATACAGAACACAATTGTATATAATATACATATCTGGGGAACACACTATGAGTCATTTGAACTGTTGTGCAATCTATTATATCCCCAAGATGATATTTTAGTTGTACGTACGTTTGGCTCTTCCTGCTGATTGTGTAATAAGAGGTATAATCAACCAGCTTTTCAGCATCCACTAACTCAGTGGCCTGTGCAAGGTGTGGCACCTCAACTTGTTAAGCCATGACGTTTCTATCAAAGCATACAGTTTGAAATGGTTGATATTCCAAACAATAAAGCCTAGAATCAACCAGAAATATGTTTTTCACCAGTCCAAATTCTGGCATATTACCATTCAGTACTTTGGCAAAGATCATGGACTTCAGAGTTATGTATTTATTACCATTTATTACAAGCCACTTGACTGATACAGCATGGTTTACTTCATTGAAACCTAGGAAGTCTCTCAATTTTCCACATAAATACTGGAGATCTTTAACCTCAGATACAGGTCCCATTTCCCTTTCATTTGAAATAATTGGGTGCATTAAAGGGTCAACGTTTTGGCAGCTTTCATATATTTGGTTCTGATTAATCAGAGACTTGCAAATATTTTTAAAATTGAGCTTAGTAGCCCATTGTTTAAATAAACAATGTTTAGACTCGAATCGCATACACATATGTCTGACCATTGGACCCATTGATTTTATCTGTGATGGCAAATGTATCATATAATGCTGTTTAGGTGTAACATTGCGGTCTGGAAAAAGCTCCTTCCAAAGCTTCAAATGATTTTCAATTAGTAACTTCAATCTACACACAGTTGCTATGGAAATAAAAGGTGCAAACACTATCTGCACAATCTCTATTAGCTTAATTATCAATTGCACAAATGCGTTGACTTCCAAACTCTCCAAAACAAATGGCAATACCCTTAACAGGACAAGCATTTGCCCAGATGACTGCTTAAGTTTACCGTCACTTGACATTAATGTAGTACCAGAAATTGGGGATGGCCGATCTCTAACATCTAGAGGAGAATAAGGGAAACCAAGAATAGATCTAGAATAGAGTCAAGATCTATCTGTCCCGATTGAACAAGATGATTCAAAACACATTTAATTTCCAATGGGGCTATGCCTTCCAGAATTACATGCATAATGTCTGCGGAGTTTGTTGTATAATATCAAAGGTTGGGAATTCAACTAACTTGCTCCTTCGATTGATCCCGTATGTTGTTCTCAGGCTGTTGCGAACCAAGTCTGTGTTTGCCTTTTCTATTTCATCACACTGTCTGATATGTTTCTCCAATGTCCTTTTAGTATATTCATCCTCATTGAAGTGTGACTGCATATCCTCAAAAGAACACTCACAATGTCTGCACTTACTGTAGGCAAAGCCCACACCCTCTTTGAACCCCGCTAGTTCATGCTGTGCCAGGGTATCGCCACAGAGAGAGACCATAGCACCATATATCGTTTTCTCTCCGTTAATAGTTTGCATTTTAACCCCACTGTACAAGGCATCCAAGTCATCTTTGATTCTATCCAATATTACATCTACACCAGATTGGCGGAGGTCTGCTGATCTAGCCAGGGCAAGTAGCCTAATAGCAGCCAGTTTAGACCTGTATTTTGGATTAATATTTCCTAGTGTGTAATATACCATTAACAACTTGTTTTATGATGCAAAGGATCCTAGTGGATTACAGATCTCTATTTCATCTGTGTACAGAACAATCTGCAATGCATTTGGTTTCTCTGAAAATAAGGGATGTGATTTTATAAGAGCACCATCAACAATGTCATGAAAAAAACCTTCCCTGCACCTCTGGGGTACCGTTTCAATCATAGATAAAATCCTTTGGTGTGATAATAACTGTTCTAGACTTTTAACTAATGATACATAATGAAACAGTTTGTCTTTAATGAAGAAGTCTTTTGATCCTCCATGTTTCTTTCTGCATATGGTTCGAGCAATTGGAATTTCCTCTGCGTCCAAACAGCTAAACTGCTTCTTGATAACACTGTTCTGTCGAAATGTTGTTGCAACGCTAGCAAAAGGGTCAATGAAATTGACAAATATATCCATTGCATCTTTTTCAAATTGACCTGACGTGCTCCCTGAATGCTTCTTTATGACTCCCTCCATCTGCTTCCTGAGGTTGTCCAATAGTGATGACTGATACTGCTGTACCCCAGCAACAATGTCATTCATGCCTTTCTGAAAATATGCAAGAGAGAGAGAGAGAGAGAGAGAGAGAGAGAGAGAGAGAGAGAGAGAGAAAACGTCATCGACCCTGGAGAATGGAACACACCATCATGGTACTTGCAGTTTTATTTAAGGGATCTGCAATGGTAATGTTGATAACATAGCACTAAGATTAAACTCTTGAAAATGCTGTGCATAATTGTGTAACTAACCAACCAAATGTTGTGCTCTGAAAAACATATCTTACCTGTGAGAGACGATGCTTGGCTCGGGCATTTATCACGAAGGCAGTGGCATGTGTTGTCAAATCCTAAAAAAAGTGGAAATTGAATGTAGCATCATGAAATGTGCAGGTTATACATTACTAGTTCATTACAAACACAATGTTTGTGAAAGAATAAATGGTTGTAAAGACCAACTATAAATGCTTTAACTATAGCTAAGCACTGAAAAAGTATTTGGTTGAACTGAGTAACTTACATGTTGCACTGTGACAGCACCAACTTGGTCAATGCCCATTTGCCCTTCATCTGAGTCTTGTGTTGGGAGTTGGTGATCAGTGATGCTGGAGTTGGTTAGAAGCTGATCAGGTTGAATGTTGTCCTGTGTACCACATATCAAAGAAACAGATCATTTTAAATCGTATGTAGCTTCACCAAAACAGTTATTTAAGTGTTTTATTCCCATTTATTATTATTTTCACGTTATACAAGCTTCAGACGTAAAAGTTATTTTAGCTACAATTATTGTCTAGCAGTATGACTTTGGTTTGGGTATTGTCTGTTCATTGTTATCTTTTTTCAATCCATAAAAAACTACTATATATATATACAGTATATGATCAAATAAAATAGAAAACTTAAACCAAAAAATAATGTAATTTCTAGATGCCCTGCAGCCTGCTATTACTAATAATCATACAGGTATTATTAGACCAGAAATATATGGAGGTATTTGCAACAGCAGGCCAAGCATCATAATGATAATGACAGCTCAGTTTTAATTGAAAAAAAGTTACTTTTATTTGTTATATTGCTTATTTCAAGATAAACATGAAAACAGTATTTTTTCTTTATTTTGTTTAAGTAACTTAGCTAACAAGCACAATGGATTTCATAAAACTATGGTGACACCAACCATGCAACAATCCTAGCTAGCTACGTTACTTACTTGTTGTGGCAGTACTTGGCTTTCCTCCAGTGGATGATCACCTGCCTGGATGCAGTCACCTGGTCTGGTCAATACTGTCAATACCACAGAGCAACCTGAAATCAGTGCAGTCGATTGATATGGCTCAGTAACAGTTTCAAGGAAAACGAAATAAAAACGCAGCAGATAAAGCACTGCCAAAGCATTTTGAACTATACTAAAACCAAATGCAAATATAACGTTCACCCTCAAGTTCAGGAAAAGGTCGGGGGCAAAAAGACCGTGAAACTGAGTATTTATTGACGTAGCATTATCTAAATGAGGCGGGGGGGGCTGTGAATCTTCTTTTTTATATAACCTTATATACCATAATAAGGTCTATGTAAATAACCTGTATATGGAGGTGTATAATTAAATATACATATTAATTTATAAACGTGACTCAGTTAATACTATTCTCAATATTTAAAATATGTATAATATTTATATCACCCCTCTTTACGAAATGGTACCTTTCCACGGGAAAACCCGAAGAGGGTCCGTTGAGAGCGCGTGCAGCTTCCACAAGTGTAGCTTGTACTGTGGTGGCTAGCTTTTCTCCCTTTGTAACTTTAAGTCATCAAGATCAACAACGCCATGGAGGAAGATGAAATGAATGCTACATATCCGGGCATGAATAATGTATCAACCGCAGTATTTAAAGGTAATGTTAATTTGTTAATGCATGTCTACCTCTTCTTAGCAAGCTAACATTTATTTTATTGGGAAGTTGGCTAACGAATTAGCATGCTGATTTGAGCTAACTAACGTTAGCTATTAGTTAAGTTAATGTTGACTGTAAGCAGTTAAATGCAGGAACGGCCATTCGTTTAAAACATTAAACTTTGGTTAATAGTGTTGTATTGCAAGAAACAGTGTTAAAGTGCAAATGATTTATTACTGACAGTCTGTTATTTAACTTAAGCTTCACATCCTTCCCGCCCCTTCTGTTGATGCAACGTTAGCGTTAATGCTTAAAATACATTTGGGTTTCACTGTTTAACGTCACGTCAACATTGATGATATAACTAGACCTACTTAAGTCTAATTTTTGTGTTCAGGTTAACAGGCTTGGTACATTAAAAAAACATTCCTGTATTACCTAAAAAGGGCAGACAAACAGTACGCTAACGTCTCATAACCTGTACAGTAACTTAGATGATACACTTAGGCTTGTAAGGTGCTTCTCTGCCACCACCATCATCTTGCAGCAGGTTCTGACCAATTAAAATAGATTTAAATGTGACTTTTGAGCTGCTTTTGGATGTTATAATTAAATAGAGATATTTGTATTGTTCTCCATTATACAGCCCTAAGTAATTTCCTTAGTGCTTTTAATTTCACTCGTACAAAACTAAGATGACTGTTACTCTGCACAATCCTACTGATGTACTGGATATACACAATGTATACGGAAGTCACTTTGGATAAAAGCGTCAGCTAAATAATAATAGTAATGTAATATACAATTTGTAATATACGATTGGCAAAATAATAACTTGACACTTTGCATCTATAAACTATATATTGCTAATTACTGAAGTATTTACCATGTGGTTGAATGTGTTTTTCAGCTGCTAATATAGACACTGACATGCTGTACAGCCTTTCCAAGGAAGACTTGCGTGACCTCTTTCCTGGACCAGAGCACTTTTTCAGAAGGAGAACCATTTGGAGTGTTACTCATGATGAAAATGAGGTAACGTTTGATTTTAACATTTTGGATACATTTAAACAAGCAGTGTTTCCTGTTATCAAGGAAGCATTTGGTGGCCATTGTTCCTTTTATCTAAAGATTTGGGGTTTTCTTTTGTCGTTTGGTTGTTGTTACAGTGTTGTGTTCTTTGCCTTAAAATTACAATTAAATAATGTATGTCTTATACAGGGTCAGGAAGCAGACCGGTGTAGATCAGGCACCTCCTCTGGCATCTGTGATTTCAGCCCCATTCCCACCCCTCCAAGTCCCTTCTCCACCACCCCTGTCCCTGCTCCAAACCCAAGAGACCAACTTCAGCAGGTCCTTGATTGAGGAAACTCCAACTTCATGCATGAACTGAAGACCCGCTGGGAAAGCTTTTTCGAGAAGGCACAGTTTTATGGGGTTTTCAAAAAGGTCTTAAGGCCTCCACTGCAAGACAAAGGTAGTTGTACGTAAATTTTGATGCATGTTTAAATAACTGGCTGCAGTAAATCAAATGAAACTGTTTTGTTTTTAACAGTAAAGCGCTCAATTGCAATGTTGAAGGCTTTGCCAGACATGTTCCCGTCACCTGTGGCTCCAACCAAGAAGTTAGGACATGCAAGTGAGGCAGTGCTTCACATACTTGAGGTAAGACATTTGTGCATGTATGATCATTTTCACCATATCATACGAGTGAATTGTTTTTAATGGTCTAATGGTACCGGGTGCAACTCATTTTATTTGTAAACTGTGATCCAAACTCTCTGTGTTCTGTGTGTGCGGTTTGATTCCTGAGGTCCTGTGTGAGTCCCTGTGGCGTCTCACGAGCAGTCAGACAAGAGACAGATTCAAGTTCATACGGCATCAGGTGCATCATCAAAGAAGGACATCAGCCACAACACAAGTAATAATAATTAAATACAAAATAAAAGACTATTTAAGTCATTTTGGTGCTGACTAAATGTTGAAAATAAAATGAGTATTACTTTGACATGTAATTTCAATGAAGGCCACAAGCTTTCACTCTGGGAAGAAATCCAGTATTATTTGAAAGATAAAATATGAATGTTCATATTAAAGTCATGACATAATAAATACAAACAGATTAAACATATTTAGAAACTACCTATTGTTACAAAGGTTAAAGTTATAAATAAGGTAAATCAAATACAAGTAATAGTATTTAACTGTCAATGATAACGTAATTAAAGTCAATGTTACCTAATCCAGTGGTCTCCAGGTCAAAGAAAACGATGGTGTAGTTGTAAGACATCTGAAAGAATTTAGAGAGAAATATTAGAACATGAACCTAAAAACCCTTCAGGCATGTCCGACAATGCATTAAAAATCATCTAAAAATAGAAGTATAGTCATTTTGAAGATAACCAATGAAGTGAGAAATGTACAAACATACAATAATAACTACAAGTCTTGACTCACCTTGGCCAGTATACAGTACAGAGGTGTCAGCTGAGCTGTAGCTGGATGTCATCTGGTTATTATTAATATTCTCGCGTGTCTTCACAGGCTCAGCAGGGAGGAGTTAACAGGTGAATCACTGCCACATCATTTAAAAACCACGAAACTCTACTTTCATTTCAGTGGAACAGAAACACAGGTTGTGGTATCTTCTTGTGCTCCTCCTCCTCCTCCTCCTCCTCCTCCTCTTCCTCCTGATGAAGGTCCTTCCTGCTCCGCGTGCTGCTCTCTGCTCTTCTGTCACAAGAAAACAACAGCAGCTCTTTTCTGTGAAGGTGGAAACTTCGCCGCTGTTCGGTTTGTTTCGGTTTTGACCGGCGGAAAGTTACGAGAACTGTCACGTGAGGCGGAAACCCAACGCAGGCTGAAACATGAACACAACATGGAATACATTAACCAAAAGAATGAAACAATAAAATGAAAAAAGACATAATAATACTTGTTAAACAGTTCGCTGGTGCGTATTGATGTTATTCCTAAAACCTTTTATTTTGTATTTCAAGCTTTAAAGAGGCTCATTGGAGATTTTGGGAGAAACGACTTCAGCACAGAAGTGGGGGGAGTAAAAAGAGGAATGCACTTTTGTCTTTTGGATCTGAGGGACACCTGGTTTAGATTGTTTTAGATTGTTAGCAATTAAATAAGTCACCGACACAAAGGACGAGGGGAACCGCCTTATTTCTTCATGGGTTAATATACCGAATAATAATTCGTGACAAACTCTACGAGGGGATGTAACAGCTATGCATCCTTTTCAGAGGGCAGGTATACATATCTCTCTCTTAATTCTACACCAAATAGTTGTGTGTTATGTAAGTGTGTGTTAGTACCAGTGAGGACCCTGAACTCACCTCTCAGGGTTGTCGTGAGCTCGGCCTCTCAGGTGATTCATCTCTTCATTAAGCAGCATCAGGCCTCTGTGGCGTCTCGTGCTCCTTCCTTTCCTTACTTACAGCCTCGTTACCTCCTGCAGTGATGCTGCGGGCCTTTTCAAAACCCCTTTCTTTCTCCTCCTTAACTTCTCCTTTTTTGCACTTCAGTTTGACAAGCCTCTTCTCGCTAATTTCACAATTGATATTATCAACAAACAAAAAATCACATGGTATTACAAACTCTGTAATACCATGTTATACTTTTGTTATAGCACATTATAAATATTGTAATGTTTACGTATTTGTAAAATACTAATAATATATTTCAAATATACTTAAAACACAAAAAAGTATAATTTAAGTGAGCTATCGGCATGTATATTAGCACATACACAGTAATATACTTACATTGTAAAGAACATTAATTAATTAATATTTATTGGATCCACTCATCTCATTCTTGGGAGATAGTGAATTCCTTAACTTTCCAAAACCCTTGAAGAAAAGTCTTAAAGATGTATTTTATTACACAACTATATATATATATATATATTATTTTATAAACAAATAATTCTATGAAATACCAAGTTGACTAGAATAATCAAACAGAAGTTTAATGTTACTGGAATTATTTACTAGCATTTATTATTGCTGGAAAGACATAAGAGTACAACACGTGTGAGTATAGCAGATGTTACAATATATTAACACAACAATAAGACAAATTAGTATCCAGTATGCACATTAAATATCTCTAAGTTTGGGGTGTAACACACATTCATTTGTCTACAAATCACAAGAACTTGATTCTACCTGTCGGTTTTTAAAATAACAGTCTGAGGCCACATGATGAGAACAAAAACTGTGAAGAAAAGGTTCAGTTTTAAATGGAATACTTAGTTTTCATGGCAATATTTAGTTTCTTAGCTGTATCTTTTTTTTCCTCAAAATGGGAAGGGGACTCTCGTAACTCTAAACCCGACTCTGGACTCTGGGTCTATTGGTCCTGCTACATCTGTGTGTACCAACTCTAGAGCTGCTGTTGCTCTTACATCAGGGCCCTATTCTTCGTACCTGGTTTACTGAGTTAGCCGGATAATTTTCAGGAGAAGATGACGCAGGTCAGGCTTTTCGGTTCTTCGAAGCAAGTTGAGATAAATCAGGTTTAGTGAAATTCACTGAATAAGATGGCCACTCCCACCGGACAAAAATGTCAGCTCCCTTCCTCATTGATGAAGGAGCGATATTAGTTATATTAGTTTTTTAGGGGGAGAGTTCTTCCAGATCGCCAAGATCCGTTCTCACGTCATCATGACTTCCTGTACGCGGCGCTGTAGATTCTGACGAGACCTCCTTGAGTCGTACATTAAACGGGAAAGCCGCTGCGTTTATTTAGCGTTCAACACTCTGGGGTCATTTTCTCGATTTTGTTGTCAACAAACACACGTTAGTTACGGTCTTACAAACACATAAAGGAGGTCCAACACGACTAGTCGTACTAAGTTCACTGTAAGAAAGTTAACGGTGATAGGGACAACAATTGATTACTCACCATTCAGTCTCACAGAAACGCTCTAGCAGCTTCACTAGTTGAAGGTGAGTCAATATCATGACCTCTGCAGCAACTTACAGACTTCAAATCCCTGGAGAAGAAGTGGCGGATCTTCTTGATGTGCTTCTTCCGTGTTTTGACTTCAACAAAGCCTGTGGTTCTTTTATCGCTAGTGCCAGCAACAATTCTATCACCTTTGACTTGTTGGTCATTTTTAGTGCCAGTGTTTGTTGCATGATCTGTGGCTAGTAGTTCTTCTTTAGTGCCAGCGACGGTTTCTTTACTAGTTGAAGGGGAGTCAATATCATGACCTCTGCAGCTACTTACAGACTTCAAATCCCTGGAGAAGAATTGGTGGATCTTCTTGATGTGCTTCTTCCGTGATTTGACTTCAACAAAGCCTGTGGTTCCTTCATCATCTTTGGGGATCACTGGGGGTTTGACTTGACTGATGAAAGGGTGCTCTAAAGCTTGGCTCGCTGAGATACGTATTTCAGGATCCACCTGAAATATTTGTATCAGGAGACCAAAAAAAGCCTCCGTGTGAAAGTCACCCTTCAATTTTCCCATTTCCTTTTCTACCTGGTCAAAACTTTTACACTTGGTCAAAATGCCAGATTTGCGTGGTGCCTTGATGTAGGTAGAGGAAATCTTTTTAGTTTCTGAATAAAGCCGCCATGGAGAAGAATCTGTGTCTTTCAGGAAGAAATTGTTGGTCCTTAACCCACTAGCCAGCATGTGAGCAGGGGGCTGCCCATGCAGCTTCACAATGTCTCTCATGAGCACACGTGGGTCTGTTTCCATTGCATGCAAGTGCTGTCCCATGTACAGGCAGATCATCATGCAGCCGAGGGACCACATGTCTACTGCCTCAGTCAGACGTAGGCCTAAGAGGACCTCAGGGGCCCTGTAACACCGAATCTGAATTCTGGTGCCAGCCACCATTGTAGAAGTACGACGGCAACACCAAAGTCGATCAGCTTGATTTTAAATGGATGTAAATTTTGATTTACGAGCATCACATTGTTCAATTTAATGTTGGTGTGCGTGATACCGATGCTGGCAAGGCCCTTCAAAGCAACTAGCATCTGTTCTGTGATTAGACTAATTTCATCCAACAATAGTGGCTTGTTATGTCTCCTATGCATAAATGTTCCCAGGTCCATATGCAGGCATTCCAATACCAGACAAGTGTATCCTTTGTGCTTAAAATGCTCGATGAACCTGACCAGGTTATGCTTGTCTTCGCCAAGCTGCCTAATTTCATTAAGCACGGCCAACTCATTTTTGGCAGAAACGTCGTGCCTTATCAATTTCACAGCTACCTTCTCCTCGTTGTCCATCCTTTGGCAGCCAATAACAATTCCGAAAGTCCCCTGCCCCAGAATCTTCTTCATCTGATACTGACCTGATGGGCCTGGCAAAATGTCCTTCATCTTAATCCAAAGATGCATTGTTTCAGCTGCAGTGGTATACCCTTCTCAAAATCTTCTTCTTTTTGAAGTTGGCCCTATCAAACTCTCATCTGGTGTCCTTATTAACTGTCTGGCATCTGCCCTGTGGCTTTGAATTAGCTGATGACGTCACATTTAGATGACGCATTCAGCGGCTGCCTGGCGCATAGCTCCCTGTGTGCGTTTTAATTTATTGTCTTTTTTTTCTTCACTTTTCCTCTCTTCTTCTGTTTCTTTTCTCTCACGTTTGGTTTAAATCACGACAACGGGCCTGAGATCCCGGAGGAACTGCGGAGAAGGGCTCGGGGGTGTTACGGTTTAACAAGCGACCGTGTTTAACCGGAGACTTTCAGTCGAATGAACGTCGTTTTCGTGCTTACAATACAAACAGAAAAACATATTTGTTTCAATATAGTGTCAACCCTTCTCATATACATTGTATATATGATATAAAAAAGGAAACAGCTAGCTTACGTGTTCTCTTCCTATTTTTAACGGCTGAAAGTCGCCAGTTAACACGGTCGCCTGTTTAACCGTAACACCAGTCGGGTGCTAAACGGAAGAGCTCAAACGAGGAAGTACAAACCTTCGTTACCGGGGTTACGGATTAACTGGCGGCCTTGTAAATGGCGACTTTCGGTCGAAAGGGTCTATTGCTGTTGTCGTTACGGCAGATGTTGAGAATAGCAAGATAACACGTAGCTGTCCTCGTGAATGCCGTATTGTTTGATTCTGCAATTAAATGTCAAACGTATACAGTCTCTGGTCAAAACTATGGAATAGTTTCCGCCACTATGATACAAAATAAAAATCCTGCAAGACATAATTACAGGATCTTAATGTTTTTTATCACAGTCTTGGAAACGGGCTTCCATTTGATTGTCACCTGATTGTAATAAAAAAGATTATATTTTCAGCAAGGCATCCTTTTACGACTGTCTCTTTTAATACTTTATCAAAATATATTGTACAGAATGGCTCATTTCAGAATAATATATATTAATGGATTACAACTAGTGATGCGTTAATATACTGTATTCATTACTCGCAGCTGGTAAAGGTGGAACTCATTTTAATTACTTACGCATATACTGCTGCTATGGTAGCAGTAGTTTATTTAATTTATAGTATTACATCATCATTTATTATCTGATTATATTTATATAAATAATCTGCACAATAACTTAAACTGTCAGATACATACTGTGAACTAAACTTTTTTATATTTACAAATTAACTAGAAATATAAATGTGGCCCTACAACTACCTAAAAACTGTATGTACATTTCTTGAATAAATATATTTATTTATTTTCCTGACATCAACTTTTAATGGAATTAGTGAATCCCTTAATTTCACTTTTAATTTAATTTTCCCTTGTATTTCATATATATACTTATATATTTATGTAGATACACACACAGGACCTCAAATCCTCTCTTAAAATATTATATTATATTATAGATATTGGCTCTCTCAAATACGCTCAAGTCTGCTCTGATGCATCCACAGTGGGGAAGTTGCTCTGCACCACGTTAATATCCAGCTCGTGTCTGGGAAGCACATTCCATCCTATCCAGAACTGCATTAGTTTCCCAAGGATGCTTGGAGACGCTTTCAAAAAAGAAAAGTCAATATTTATTCAATTGCCGAGAAGGATTTTGTTCAACCATAAATGCGATGTAAAAATAATGGCCTTACTTAATTTGTGCTTTGGGTTGTTAGTGTAGCTGAGAATTCATAGTTAAAAGAAAAGTAGAGGAAGCCCAGATAAATAACCTTTGGGGAACTATTAAAAGTTTCTATTAATTTACCCTTCTCAATAAATGTGCGAAGGAATCCTGTGATCCGACATGTATCCCCCAAAGAGACATCACTGTCTTCGTCCTCATCTTCTGTTGGCCACTTTATCTTCTCCAAGACCATCTGACAGATTGATTTTATACTATCAGTTAACACTTGTTTCAAAACAAACAAGAGAATAGAAAGCACAATAAAACAGCAGAAAGGAAAATGAGACATTTTCAATTCCAATAATATAACTTTAATTAAATCAGGCATTGTTGTTATTTTAAAGAACCGTACTTTTCACCAATAGGAAGGGCTCTAAGCTCCGCGACTGTGTAGAAAACGAACTATTTTTTATTTTATTCATTCTTTTATTGTAAAAATAAAAAGACAATACATAGACATAACATCAAGAGGACGACAAAACAGTGAGACACAAGCCAGCAAAACATATATTCAAGTACGGTGTGTGGTATAGAAGTACGATGTGTGTGTCTGTGTGTGTTTATTATTTCATCTAAAAATAAAATTAAAAACAAAAAAATAAAGTATAAATAAGAGCATATTTATATATATGTGCGTAAGCGTGTACGCATGTACGTGGGTTTCAATTGGGTTTCAGGCTAAAAAAGACAACAATATGGATACTAATAGAATGGGTCAAGTTTGTAAAAACATAGTGAAGGATGACCAGATGGCGTGGTGTTCTGTTGTATTGTAAATGATGGAGGGGGTTAGATTTTCCATTGAAATGTATTCGATCATTAGGTTTTTCCAGTGTGTGATGTGTATGTTATTCCTCAATTTCCAGTTCATGAGGATAGTTTTCTTGGCGATAGTTAAGGCCACGAGGAGTAATCCGCGGTTTGTTTTGCTGAGGTGTATTGTTGAAATGTCTCCTAGTAAGCACAGTGAAGGGGATAATGGGACGAGGCAGCCCAGGAAGTATTTTATATTGTATTAGTTGTAAATTTGCATTTTTGGTCATGAAGTAAATGTTATAGCAGATTTCAAGTTGCTAGATTTGTCGCTAGTATCTTTTGACAAAAAAGAGAGTCGCTAAGAGGTGTGGAAAGTCGCCCGATTTAACGAGACATTTACAGTTTTGAAGGGAACCATTTCAAACTCTGCCCACACTCAGCAGGGGAGGGGCGAAACATAGAAAACGGTTGCTTGAGCCTAGTTTATGGTTCTCTGTCAGGTCGACGCCGTACCTACGCCGTACCTACGCCGTACCTACGCCGTACCTACGCCGTAGCCTGATGCGCACCTCCAAAAAATCCTAGTTGCGCGTCGCGTTGACGCGGACCGCAAGCGCTGTGATTGGTCCGCTCAGAACGTAATTTCCGGCAGTTGCTTTTTCCCAGCCTCGACCGGTTTAGGCAAGGCAAGGCAAGGCAAGTTTATTTGTATAGCACATTTCAACAACAAGGCGATTCAAAGTGCTTCACATAAAACCATTAAAAGCATCAAAACATAATGCAGATTTAAAAACAGTCAAGAAAACATTAAAACAGTAAAACATTAAAACAGTCAAAAAACAAAATAAAAGTAGAAAAAGCAACTTAAAAAATAAAAGTTGAATGAAAGTTGCAGTGCAGTTTAAGAAATAAAATGCAGTAGTGAGATGCAGTAATTGAATCTGGTTCAGTTAAAGGCAGCAGCAAACAGAAAAGTCTTCAATGTGGACTTAAAGGAGCTGAGGGTCTCAGCAGACCTGCAGCTTTCAGGGACCTTGTTCCAGATATGTGGAGCAGAAAAGCTGAACGCTGCTTCTCCATGTTTAGTTCTGACTCTTGGAACAGAAAGTAGACCCGTCCCAGACGACCTGAGGGGCCGGGATGGTTCATAAGGTAGCAGCAGATCACAAACATACTTAGGCCCTAAACCATTCAGTGCTTTATAAACCAGCAGCAGGATTTTAAAGTCAATTCTTTGTTTGACAGGGAGCCAGTGCAAAGACCTCAGAACTGGAGTGATGTGATCCACTTTCCTGGTCTTAGTGAGGACTCGAGCTGCAGTGTTCTGATTGACTTTTTACAGAGGCCTGTGAACACACCGTTACAGTAGTCAAGTCTACTGAAGATAAATGCATGGACAAGTTTCTCCAGATCCTGTTGAGACATAAGTCCTCTAACCCTTGATATATTCTTCAGGTGGTAGTAGGCTGATTTTGTAATTGTCTTGATATGGCTGTTCAGGTTGAGGTCTGAATCCATAATTACACTTAGATTTCTGGCTTGGTTTGAGGTTTTTAACATTAGTGATTGAAGCTGAGCGCTGACTTTCAATCGTTCGTCCTTGGGACCAGAAACAATTACTTCTGTTTTATCTTGATTTAATTGAAGAAAATTTTGGCACATCCAGTTATTGATTTCTTCAATGCATTTAGCAAGCCCTTGTATGGGACTATAGTCCCCTGGTGATATAGTTATGTAGAGTTGTGTGTCATCTGCATAATTATGATAACACACTTTGTTGTTTTTCATAATCTGAGCCAGTGGAAGCATGTAGATGTTGAACAGAAGAGGCCCCAGTATTGAACCTTGGGGAACACCACATGTCATCCTAGTCAGCTCTGATGTGTAATTAGCTACCGACACAAAGTATTGTCGGTCCTTCAAGTAGGATTCAAACCAGTTAAGTGCTGCCCCAGAGAGTCCTACCCAGACTTTCAGTCCGTCTAGTAGTATGTCATGATCAACCGTGTCGAATGCAGCACTGAGATCCAGTAATACTAAGACTGAGATTCTGCCACTGTCTGTGTTTAAGTGGATGTCGTTGAAAACCTTAACAAGAGCAGTTTCAGTACTTTGGTGCTGACGAAAGCCGGACTGGAAGACATCGAAACAGTTATTTTCGGCCAAGAAGTTGTTCAGCTGTTGAAAAACCGCTTTTTCCATTATTTTACTTAAGAATGGGAGGTTTGATATTGGTCTATAGTTTTTCAATATTTCGGGGTCTAAACTAGCCTTCTTTAGAAGTGGTTTAATAACTGCAGTTTTTAGGGCTTGTGGGAAGACACCAGAGAGAAGGGATGTGTTTACAATTTGTAAAAGATCAGAGGCCTTTTATGTTCGGTTCTTACCCTGCTTTGTGAAGATAGCTGCTTATCCAGATCATCAGATTTAGGATCCTGCGACAGTGGAGCGAATCTGTTTTTAAGTTGCAGGCTTGGTTGTTGTGGAGTTTCTTTACTGGTTTTACTTTTCCCAGCTGTTTTCTGCTGTGTCCAGCTGCGTATCGGGGTTGAGGAGGAATTTTGCCTGCGTGGTAGTGCAGGCCAGCCAGTCGCATCTGAGATCTCAGGGTGCTGGGCTCTGCCTGTTAGTCGTCCTGTTAGTCGTCCTCCCACAGACCGAGGGTGTGAATGCCTCTTCGGCTTTGCAGCGAGAGAGTTCCAGGGAGGACTACCATTTGAGGTTTCATTAACAGCTAAACAGTCCTCCTGTTTCTTGGTAGGCCTAGTGGTGCTAGTTAGCTGTGTCTTAGCTTGCATTTGTACAATATTTTGAGTCCATGGTAAAGTGGTAACATTCTGACACAGTCCATTTACCTCCCCATTCACTTCTATTCGGTGGATTTTTGTTTCCAAAACTGCAATCTTCTGCAGGAGTTTGTAGTAGTTGTCCATGGAGAGAGATGGCATCTTGCTGCTCCTTAGCTTTAGCTTAGCTGCTAAGTAGCCTTTAGCTTAGCTGCTAAGTAGCCTATAGCAATTTATCTTTAAACCAGCGGAATTAGGGCAATAGCCAGCCAAATCTATAGAAAAATAGAGTCCCAGTGGTTTTCAAGTGTCCGGGAGCTGCTGCTCAAAGATTCTCACAGAAGAAAAAACAAGAATATCAGAAGGTATTAGCAGAAAAATGCAAACAGAGGCGAAAGCAAGCAGAAAAGCGTGTGCACTGTAAGAAAGCAGGAAGCAGGAAGTAGGTTTAGTGGTCGTACAGACCACCTCCGCAAACGTCTTCTCTGTTGCCTGCGCTTCAACATTTGCAATATAAGCATTTGCTCTTCAATATTGATGAGCTCCAAATTTAATGCAGCCGCTCCAACTTGGTCGCCATTGTTTACTGTGACCGGAATTCGGCTATAACCCCTGAAACCACACAGCCACACAGGCACACCCCCCTGGCAGCATGGCGGTTAATTGCAGAGCAACGCGGTCCCTCGACGCAGAACTTCGAACGACGGCGTCACGTCGACGCCGTAGGTACGCCGTCGACGTGACGGAGAACCATAAACTAGGCTTTAGTTAGGAGTCCTCCCAACTACGCAGCAGCTTACTGGAGGACAACATGAGCAACAGAAACTAAAGGATTACAGCCCTGGAGACTCTGGAGCACATCCTCGATCACGACAGTGAAATAGAGGAGGATGTGTCTGAACATGAAGACCATCTTGAGGTCAACTTAGTTTATAATGGTACTGATTATGAACAATCGGACGAGGAACGTGATATACCTGCTCCTCCAAGCGAGACATTTGTGTCAACATTTTTTTGAAATGCAGTGGTCATAGACATCAAGTCAGCTTTTGAGCTTAACCTTCCAAACTCAACACAGAAAGTCATTCTAGAAATGACACTATAACTACAACTATCTGTTTCTTTGTTGGACTCGTGCTGCTAGAAGTCGATGGAATGGCCTCGTGGTCTTGCGTAGCTTCTTGTCTCTCTTTCCACCTTTGCGATGGCATTTTTGTCCGTAAATCTACGATAACATGTGTGATAGAAGCCAGCATCCTCGGGAATATTGTCAAACTCCACATCAACACAGTGTTTGAAGTTCTCCGAGAATCGACTGGAAATTCAGCGACAAACTTTTTTTTGGTAGCTAAGCACGACTCGTTCTTTTTTGTGAACTAAAGATTGTGTAGATGCACGACTGTGGAGCGGGAATCATTTTCTAAAAGACTTTTCATGGTTCACCTCGCGGCCTATCAGGGGGGCACCCAGTCTGCAAAGCTGCTACCGGTGTCCGGTGCCCTTCCGACTTGGGCAGAGTGTAAACTTCATCCATAAATGACCACGAGCAAATGTTCAAATTAATTATATTGTTTGTTTATTTGTCTTTTTTAATAGTTTTAATTTTATTAGAATGTATTGATGTGTGTTGTAAATAGTTAGTTATATTGTTTATTTGTTTGTCGTCTCCTCACTTTGGCCTTTTTGTGTTGCTAGGTGGCAGAGGCCCTGATGAGCCTCTACACTGAGAAAGGTGTCCCGTGCCCTTCTGACTTGGGCAGAGTGCATCGGATTTATTCATGAAAGACCACGAGCAAATGTTCTAGTTAGTTATATTATTCGTTTGTTTGTCTTTTTAATAGTTGTTTTAATTTTAATGATTTGTGTTGTAAATAGTTAGTTATATTGTTCATTTGTACCAGCATTGGTATCACTCACGCTGACATAAAAATGAATAATGTTATGCTCGTCAATCAAGAATTACATCCGTGGAAAATAAAGCTCATTGACTTTGGTGGGGCCCATCATATTTTATTAGAATGTATTGATGTGTGTTATAAATAGTTAGTTATGTTGTTCATTTGTTTGTCTTTTTGATAGTAGTTTTAATTTTTATTAGAATGTATTGATGTGTGTTGTAAATAGTGTTTAATAATGTTCTAGTTAGTTATATTATTCGTTTGTTTGTCTTTTTAGACAGACGGTCAACGTCGCCTTGCCATTTACAACACAAATCAATAAATTCTATTAAAAATACAAACAAATGAACAATATATGCTCTTTGCACCAGCGGTGGTTGGTGACAGACAGTCCAGTTGGTCTTTGTTGTGCTCTCTACGGGACTCCCCTAAACAGGTGCAGAACTTCCCTTGAACAACTACAGGGTTTGGTGGAGTGGTATTTTTTATTTTATTTTTACCATTGTGTTAAAATACCCAAACACGTCACAGACAGCCAATGTTGCCTTATCATTTATTAAACACTACAACACACATCAATACATTCTAATAAAATGAAAACTACTATCAAAAAGACAAACAAATGAACAATATACACACACACACACACACACACACACACACACACACAGAGTGACAGGCTGTCTGTGAGAGCCAGCCTGTCACTGTGTGTGTATCTCTCTCTCACACACACACACACACACACACACACACACACAGTGACAGGCTGGCTGTGAGAGCCAGCCTGTCTATACAAAATAAACTAAATTGAATTGAATTGAATTGTATTGAATCTTCTTTTCTGGAGTCCCCGCAAAAAGCCAATGATACCTGTTTCTGGAGAAGATAAGAAACTGGTTTGGGCCGGTTCGGACCTTCACCAATCCCCTCCTGTTACTGTGTGTCCCACTGTATAAAGGACAGAGGCTCAGAGATATATCTTTGAGCAGCAACTTGGAAATATGACTTGTCCGTATTTTCAACTCTGCTCCTTCTTGCAAGAATAAATGACCTGATTGACGATTTTACACTTTGTGTCCAGTATAATTTTTCTAACATAATTGGTCCTTCGAGCAGGATCTCAAAACCTCGTCTTCTCTCCAGATTTAGGCCCGACACTGAGTCTGGGACTCTTTGCGAAAGTCCTCCGTCCTATTCTCAGACGAGAATAGTTTGGTAAATTGAGAGGCCAGGATCTGCTGGATAGAGGACGAGTGACGAGATCCAATTTGTTTTTAATCATCAGAATTAATTCAGGTAAGAAGATCGTATTCCATAGATTCGGTTTGAGTCCGGATTAGAATTTGGTTTGAGTCCAGATTCGATGAATTTGGTTTGAGTCCAGATTAGAAGAGAGGTTCAGGTAGTAACCTTGGATCTAGGAACCTAAAACAGTCCTGAGTCTTAAACGACTTATGTGCACGGATTTAGTTCGGGGAACTGAATCAGGGTTTAGGTGGTAAACCTTGGTTCAAAGAACCTAAAAAATCCTAAATAAATATATAAACTCTAAAAATATAACAAGTCATATTTTGACTCTAGAAAACTATTGAACAAAGACTGACCAAACTGACCGATGACTGAGAACACCGACTGTACTTTGCGTAATTGTGAGCTTTTGGCCTGTAGATGGCATGATTCTGCTTCTGGGAATCGTTTCCTGTGTGATGATAGTAGTTGGTTTAAAATACAGAAGTTAAACAATTTACCACTAAAGCTAATATATTTGGCATACATTTTTGCACACTGAGAATTTAAATAATAATAATAACAATAATAGAAACGTAGAAATAACATGGGTCTAAATGTAGTAAAAATAGTGATAGTGATGTATTAGGAAGAGATGCTGGTAGCACTTTATAATAAGTGCACACTAATTAGCATTAGTAAAGCATGAATAAAGAATGAATTCATCATTTATAAAGCATTATTCCGACATACTCATTAGTAATTGCCAGCGTACAGTTCCGGAATTTGCGGAGGTGATCAGTCAGACAATGGCGTCTGGTACTCACATCCAACATCTTAACTGTACCAGTACATGTGAAAGACATGTGATAATAAAGTTTAACTTTTTGGATGAAGAGTTCCACTGAAACCTAAGTGATGCCCCATGTTGTTTTATTCCTCCGTCAGTATTAGGGTTAACACTGGGTATACACGCTATATAAAAGCACACCTGCTAACAGGTTATAGGCCCAGGGTTACCCAGAGTTACCCGAGGTCAGCCAGAAAAAGAATATCCAGCGAAGTACCACCGAGAAAGTCGAAACGTACCGCGTGCCTGGTGAGAGTTAGCTTACTAATGCTAGCACCATGAGTCGGCGTAACAGCAGGCCGAGTAGCCGTTGGTCCCGGCTAGTTTTTGACAGAGATGAAAGGAACTATGAACTGTGGGAGACGAAATGTTTGGGCCATCCTTGGTTGCAAAAGCTTAAGGATACTATCCTAAATGAGACTGCCGACGATGAGGAAGAAGAAGGGTCGAAGAATACCGAAGCATACGCAGAGCTAGTTCAGTTTCTGGATGATAAAAGTTTGTCTCTTGTAATGAGAAAAGTTGCAGATGACGGGCGGAAAGCACTAAAGATTCTGAGAGACTATTATGCTGGCAAAGGGAAGCCACGTGTAATTAGTTTGTATACAGAACTGACTTCACTTCAAAAGTCGAGCAGTGAGAGTGTGACTGAGTACGTTATACGCGCAGAGACCGCCATCACAGCTGGGTGTGATGGTGCAGGTGAGACATTGAGTGACTGGCTGTTAGTAGCAATGGTTTTGATGGTATTGCCAGAATCATTTGAGCCGTTTGCTATTCATGTCACGCAAAGTGAGGTGGCGATGCCTTTTGCCGAGTTTAAAACAAAACTACGGAGCTACGAGGACACCGAGACGACGGGACGACTCGCGGATGGTTTCCGAAGAGGTGAGCTGCAAAGAGTATGCATTCCGGATAAGCAACAGGGACGCGGAGACCCAGCCAGGCCGTGGTGTCAAGGAGTGCGGTCTTATGGTGGACACAGGAGCGACTTCACACATAATCACGGATATTGCAAAGTTCAAGAAGTTCGACGTCAAGTTCCAGGCCGAGACTCACTGCGTGGAGTTGTCTGATGGCACACGGTGCAACGGAATCGCGGAGCACAGAGGAGATGCGGAGGTTTGCTTGATCGACAGCAGAAGTCAACGCCACAACACAACACTGAGGCGGGCGTTGTACATCCCCTCATACCCGCAGGACATCTTTTCTGTAAAAGCAGCTACAGCCAGAGGAACGACTGTAATCTTCAAACAAGGGAAAGACGTTCTACAAGACAACGACGGTACAACATTCCACATTCATGAGTATGACAGACTATACTACCTACAAACAGTAGATGATAAATGTGACGATCAATGTAAGGGGTGTTTTGATATGCAGACATGGCATGAGATTTTAGGGCACTGTAATTATGATGATATTCAGAAGTTACAAAGTGTTATTGATGGTATGACAATCAAGGGTAAAAGAGAGACCTGCCCTTCATTGCGAAGTGTGCACTCAGGGAAAGTTTATCCAAACTAGGAACAGAGAACCAGGGGGGTATTCTTCGTACGTGGTTCAACAAAGTCGATCAAATGTCCTAATATTCAGCTTAAATTAGCGAGATGATTGACATCAGGCTTTCCCGGTTCTTCAAAGGTTGACCCGCCCTCAAACAGTCTCGTTAATTCTAACCAGACATCATTCATCTGGATAAATGCGTGTGCCCGCTCCTCTTCAGAAGAGGGAGGAGTCGAACACAGATTACATGATCTTCAAACGCTACAATGGCAAATAAAGTCAGAGAAAGAGAGTCTCTTCTCTCCGTAGAGGAGCAGGAGATGATCATGACTACATATGATGAATTTAAGACCGTAATCATGGCAAAGTCTAATGGTGCGTTCACATCCAAAGCGTAGCGAATATTTGCAACACTTCCTGTTTGTGAACGCAGCTTAACGGTGCCTCCGCTGGTTGGGCTAGAGTCACATAAGCATAGCAAAATATCAAGTTAAATGCGTCAGTGTTGGGAAAATGTATCGGCTAATTTGAAGTGCCTCATCACCCAAATCAATCAGATTATATTTATTTAAATGTGCCTGAAGGGCAGTATACAAATGAATATATACTTATGAGGATATATGTACTGTATGCGCATATGTATCATATGTGTATATACATGTATGTGTAGATTACCATATAACTAGGAGTTTGAATCTGTGTATGGGCGGATCAGTAGCTTAATCATTTTCTACAAGAATGATATGTATGGTGTACTAATAACACTGTCATATAATTATGAGTGCTTTAACACATCCATAAGTTTCTTAACCCTTTGGGGGCGGGGCCCGCTTCGAAGCGGCGGCAGGCGTTTAAGTTTTTAATAAAATTATATCTTAGCAATAATACGTCACAGAGATCTGGTTTCAAATCTGGCGGGTATGGTTTCCACTTCCGCGTCTGAGCATCTAAACATGGACGTGTCTTATGACGCGTGCAAAACTTCAGTGTGAGTCAGAAGATGCCAAGCAAAGAGTCCTGAGCAAATATATTGGAGGGGACTGACGGCGCAGCTTCAGTGCCTGAAGGATTCGCTATCAAGGAGCTAGCCGGAGCTAACGGGCCAGATAGCTGGCTACAGCGTTTCTGTGAGACTGAACGGTGAGTAATCAATTGTTGTCCCGATCACTGTTAACTTTCTTACAGTGAACTTAGTACGACTAGTCGTGTTGGACCTCCTTTATGTGTTTGTAAGACCGTAACTAACGTGTGTTTGTTGACAACAAAATCGAGAAAATGACCCCAGAGTGTTAAACGCTAAATAAACGCAGCGGCTTTCCCGTTTAATGTACGACTCAAGGAGGTCTCGTCAGAATCTACAGCGCCGCGTACAGGAAGTCATGATGACGTGAGAACGGATCTTGGCGATCTGGAAGAACTCTCCCCCTATAAAACTAATATAACTAATATCGCTCCTTCATCAATGAGGAAGGGAGCTGACATTTTTGTCCGGTGGGAGTGGCCATCTTATTCAGTGAATTTCACTAAACCTGATTTATCTCAACTTGCTTCGAAGAACTGAAAAGCCTGACCTGCGTCATCTTCTCCTGAAAATTATCCGGCTAACTCAGTAAACCAGGTACGAAGAATAGGGCCCTGATGTAAGAGCAACAGCAGCTCTAGAGTTGGTACACACAGATGTAGCAGGACCAATAGACCCAGAGTCCAGAGTCGGGTTTAGAGTTACGAGAGTCCCCTTCCCATTTTGAGGAAAAAAAAGATACAGCTAAGAAACTAAATATTGCCATGAAAACTAAGTATTCCATTTAAAACTGAACCTTTTCTTCACAGTTTTTGTTCTCATCATGTGGCCTCAGACTGTTATTTTAAAAACCTACAGGTAGAATCAAGTTCTTGGGATTTGTAGACAAATGAATGTGTGTTACACCCCAAACTTAGAGATATTTAATGTGCATACTGGATACTAATTTGTCTTATTGTTGTGTTAATATATTGTAACATCTGCTATACTCACACGTGTTGTACTCTTATGTCTTTCCAGCAATAATAAATGCTAGTAAATAATTCCAGTAACATTAAACTTCTGTTTGATTATTCTAGTCAACTTGGTATTTCATAGAATTATTTGTTTATAAAATAATATATATATATATATATATATATATATATATATATATATATATATATATATATATATATAGTTGTGTAATAAAATACATCTTTAAGACTTATTTTCAAGGGTTTTGGAAAGTTAAGGAATTCACTATCTCCCAAGAATGAGATGAGTGGATCCAATAAATATTAATTAGTTAATGTTCTTTACAATGTAAGTATATTACTGTGTATGTGCTAATATACATGCCGATAGCTCACTTAAATTATACTTTTTTGTGTTTTAAGTATATTTGAAATATATAATTAGTATTTTACAAATACGTAAACATTACAATATTTATAATGTGCTATAACAAAAGTATAACATGGTATTACAGAGTTTGTAATACCATGTGATTTTTTGTTTGTTGATAATATCAATTGTGAAATTAGCGAGAAGAGGCTTGTCAAACTGAAGTGCAAAAAAGGAGAAGTTAAGGAGGAGAAAGAAAGGGGTTTTGAAAAGGCCCGCAGCATCACTGCAGGAGGTAACGAGGCTGTAAGTAAGGAAAGGAAGGAGCACGAGACGCCACAGAGGCCTGATGCTGCTTAATGAAGAGATGAATCACCTGAGAGGCCGAGCTCACGACAACCCTGAGAGGTGAGTTCAGGGTCCTCACTGGTACTAACACACACTTACATAACACACAACTATTTGGTGTAGAATTAAGAGAGAGAGATATGTATACCTGCCCTCTGAAAAGGATGCATAGCTGTTACATCCCCTCGTAGAGTTTGTCACGAATTATTATTCGGTATATTAACCCATGAAGAAATAAGGCGGTTCCCCTCGTGTGTGACGTGTGTGACGGTCGGTCCTTTGTGTCGGTGACTTATTTAATTGCTAACAATCTAAAACAATCTAAACCAGGTGTCCCTCAGATCCAAAAGACAAAAGTGCATTCCTCTTTTTACTCCCCCCACTTCTGTGCTGAAGTCGTTTCTCCCAAAATCTCCAATGAGCCTCTTTAAAGCTTTAAATACAAAATAAAAGGTTTTAGGAATAACATCAATACGCACCAGCGAACTGTTTAACAAGTATTATTATGTCTTTTTTCATTTTATTGTTTCATTCTTTTGGTTAATGTATTCCATGTTGTGTTCATGTTTCAGCCTGCGTTGGGTTTCCGTGTCACGTGACAGTTCTCGTAACTTTCCGCCGGTCAAAACCGAAACTAACTGAACAGCGGCGAAGTTTCCACCTTCACAGAAAAGAGCTGCTGTTGTTTTCTTGTGACAGAAGAGCAGAGAGCAGCACGCGGAGCAGGAAAGACCTTCATCAGGAGGAAGAGGAGGAGGAGCACAAGAAGATACCACAACCTGTGTTTCTATTCCACTGAAATGAAAGTAGAGTTTCGTGGTTTTTAAATGATGTGGCAGCGATTCACCTGTTAACTCCTCCCTGCTGAGCCTGTGAAGACACGCGAGAATATTAATAATAACCAGATGACATCCAGCTACAGCTCAGCTGACACCTCTGTACTGTATACTGGCCAAGGTGAGTCAAGACTTGTAGTTATTATTGTATGTTTGTTCATTTCTCACTTCATTGGTTATCTTCAAAATGACTATACTAGTTTTTTTAGATGATTTTTAATGCATTGTCGGACATGCCTGAAGGGTTTTTAGGTTCATGTTCTAATATTTCTCTCTAAATTCTTTCAGATGTCTTACAACTACACCATCGTTTTCTTTGACCTGGAGACCACTGGATTAGGTAACATTGACTTTAATTATGTTATCATTGACAGTTAATTATTATTACTTGTATTTGATTTGATTTACCTTATTTATAACTTTAACCTTTGTTAGTTTCTAAATATGTTTAATCTGTTTGTATTTATTATGTCATGACTTTAATATGAACATTCATATTTTATCTTTTAAATAATACTAGATTTCTTCCCAGAGTGAAAGCTTGTGGCCTTCATTGGAATTATATGTCAAAGTAATACTCATTTTATTTTCAACATTTATTGTTTATTCAGCACCAAAATGACTTAAATAGTCTTTTATTTTGTATTTCATTATTATTACTTGTGTTGTGTCTGATGTCCTTCTTTGATGATGCACCTGATGCCGTATGAACTTGAATCTGTCTCTTGTCTGACTGCTCGTGAGACGCCACAGGGACTCACACAGGACCTCAGGAATCAAACTGCACACACAGAACACAGAGAGTTTGGATCACAGTTTACAAATAAAATGAGTTGCATCCGGTATCATTAGACAACAGCTCCCGTTCCCGTCTATAGTGCAACAACCCCCGAACAAACAAACAGACACACTATTATATCAATTCTAACAGTTGTAGGTACCACCCTGCATACTAGTCCACATTAAGGAGTGTGGCTGCTTGCTGACGTCTCTCCCCTTATCGTTGTTTTGGTCTGGATTTCTTCCCCCAGAGCTTTCAGGCATAACTTGTGTCCTTCATTAGAATTGTATGGCAAAGTAATACTCATTTTAATTTCTACATTTACTGTTTATTCAGCACCAAAATGACTAAAATAGTTGTTTTTTTTAAATCCTTGACTACTTTTGCATACTTGTGCATAATTTGGCCTGCAGTCAAATAACAAACAGGTTTCTAGATGAACGTGTTTAGTCTGATGTGTTTATTCATTGTGTGCCGGTGTGGACACATCCAGATTTGTTTTATCAAACCGGTCTGAAGGCTCCACCTGCTGACGTACATGCATCAGCTGACAGAGTTTCTGCTTCTATTTTTATTAGTTTCTAATCTCACTTAAGTGTCGGTGGAGTTCATGAAGTTAGTTAAGTCTGGTTAGAGAGGAGGGGATTTGGCATTGAACCAATGAGATTGCAGCACAGAGGCCAACCAGCAGCTCTTCCTGTTCAGCAGAGTGCCTCACACATCACAGGCTAGGAAAGAAACCTAAAATAATAATAATTAATAATAATAACTGCACACTTAAGTGTGTTTTCTTTTTGGGGGGGGGGGAGGGGTAAACTGCAAACAAAAAAGCATGACAGTACTTGCATGAACATATTAATGCTGATGACAATATTGACATTTCTTACAAAATAAAACACACACTGGACCTTTAAAGGTGCTGATAGAAAAAGGAATATCACTCCACGTTGTATTGTGTCATGTTGGCCACACCAGGAGATCTCTGACCAATGCAGAACAATCACAACAATGAGCAGTTTGCTGACAAATAATTTAATATTTAATATTGTATAACCTACATCTCTTTACACTTTATTTTTCTCCTAACCCTCCTCAGACACTAGAGTGTGTGACATCATCCAGTTGTCGGCGGTCTGTGAAGGGAGGGTCTTCAACGTTTACATCTTCCCGCAGCTTGAAATCGACGAGGGCGCCACCCGGGTGAATGGCTTCACCGTCAGTAATGGCGAGCTGTTGCTCCGCGGGTCTCCCGTGACCACCGTCCCTCTTGCTGAGGCTCTCAGCTCCTTCCTCGCCTTCCTCCGCTCCTTCCCCCGGCCCGTGCTGCTGGCGGCCCAAAACGCGAATCGGTTCGACGTTCCCGTGCTCCTCAGGGTGCTGCGACAGCTCTGTCTCCTGGAGGAGTTTCGGCAGGTGGTGCCTGGGTACGTGGACACCTTACTGTTGAGCAGGAACCTCTTTAAACTAGACAGTTATAGGCAGGAGAATCTGGTCCGCCACTTCCTGAACAAGTCCTATGACGCCCACGACGCAGTGGAGGACGCCAGGGTGCTGGAGGAGCTGTTCAACCACTGGCGCCCCAACCCGCATGAGGTCTCGAGAGTTACCTTCCCATTTTGAGAAGAAAAAAAGATACAGCAAAGAAACTAAATATTGCCATGAAAACTAATTATTCCATTTAAAACTGAACCTTTTCTTCACAGCTTTTGTTCTCATCATGTGGCCCCAGACTGTTATTTAAAAGAATTATAGGTAGAATCAAGTTCTTGTGATTTGGAGACAAATGAATGTGTGTTACACCCCAAACTTAGAGATATTTAATGTGTATACTGGATACTAATTTGTCTTATTGTTGTGTTAATGTATTGTAACATCTGCTATACTCACAAGTGTTGTACTCTTATGTCTTTCCAGCAATAATAAATACTAGTAAATAATTCCAGTAACAATACACTTCTGTTTGATTATTCTAGACAACTTGGTATTTCATAGAATTATTTGTTTATAAAATTATATATATATGTATATATTTATAGTTGTGTAATAAAATACATCTTTAAGACTTTTCTTCAAGGGTTTTGGAAAGTTAAGGAATTCACTATCTCCCAAGAATGAGATGAGTGGATCCAATAAATATTAATTAATTAATGTTCTTTACAATTTAAGTATATTACTGTGTATGTGCTAATATACATGCCGATAGCTCACTTAAATTATACTTTTTTGTGTTTTAAGTATATTTGAAATATATTATTAGTATTTTACAAATATGTAAACATTACAATATTAATATATTTATAATGTGCTATAACAAAAGTATACAGAGCTATTTCTTCGAGTCTACCACCCAAATATTTTAGAACATAACAATGTCTTGCTGAATATATATATATATATATATATATATATATATATATATATATATATATATATATATATATATATATATATATATATTTATTATAATCCTAGAGTTGACAATCATCACCCATCACAGCTTTACCAAAAAAAGGGAATTAATACCAGATAATACCAGATAATGGTGTCTATGATCTCTTAACTGTTTTTAAATACTTTCAAGGAGTCCTTGCAGTAAGGGAATGTATAAACAAAACAAAAAAAGTATATACATATATATTTGTGGAATTGCCCAGTAACAGTTGTGTTACTAAATTGTACACGGTACTATCCAAATATTCCTATATTGCAATACTTTATATAGAAATAAGAATAATAAGATGCTATTTTCTTCAAAAAGATACAACTAGAATCAGTGTCCTATTTACAGAATCGTTGCGTTACCGTATATTTCCTCTAGGGGGCAGCATGTTGGATCTGGTAAACATGTCAAAGAAGAAGAAAGGGCTTCTCTGCGCTTGCGCAAATCTGAAGGTAAGCTAATATCGTTGAAGTATTTCTTGGCTTTTGATGGAACATATTACCTTACTTTCCTGCAATTTCCCACTCCAGTTTTATTCACTTATGTGATTTCAAAGTAAATCCTTTTAAGGCTCAAATGCACTTCCCTTCGTTCTTCAACGAGGCTTTTATTTTGAAAGTTTTGTATCTTCTGTCTTCGCTTTAAAAAACACGGAGGGAAGAGTCTCTCTGGTGTTTACCGACGCCATGAAGTAGTGAGACACGTTACTACCACCAGTGTCTCTCGTGTGTCTTTGAGAAGCTTTATTTTACTTCACGTTGGCTGTCGCAGCTCTTAAGAAGAACCGCCATTGAAACTGGCGGGATGCAACACGCAGAGTCTCAACAGGCGCTGGTTTTCTTTGACTTGGAGACAACTGGACTGGGTGAGTCCCTTTTATGATTTTATTTGTATGATAGATACTAAACTTACATTGTCTAAAGTGTTAAAGGAGCACAGGCCTGTTGCTCGGCTGTTATATTGTGCATTGGGGAGAGACTGGACATCATGTCCTCAGAATAAAACAATTCAACTGTTTATCTCTTCACTACAAATGTAATGAGTGTCCACTTGTGACAAGATAAATAAATAATAAACCAAACTGCATGATACCAGGACAAAGCTTCCTACTTTACATTGGGTCTGTTTAATATTTAAAAAAAATATTGCTTTGTTGTACTTAAATATGACTTAATACTGGGGTAACAACTAACTATTATCTTCTGTTTGATCCAATGTGTAGAGAAAATTTGAAAGCCCTAAGCAACATTTTATAGTGCTTATTGTCTGTTTACAGTCAACTGAACCAGCAAAAGGCTGTATTTTTGCTTGTTAATTGTTGATAAATTGATAATAAAATGTGTTTTATCAAGACTATGTATAGCAATCATGACAATATAGGTGAGGCCATATGAATTTGGCTACGATCACAGGTTTCCTCATCCTGTTTCATCTCCAGTGTGTCAAACTCGTGTGAGAACAGTTGCATCCAACTGACCTTGATGTTGAGGTATTTATTTTTGCTGAATGAGCCAAAATCAGACAGACGATGAACAGTTTCTAAATGTTTTTTTCTCCAGCTAATGCAGAGTTTTTTCAAACTTTTTCTGTCAGGCCCCACTTTGGAGGAAGAAAAATGTTCGGGCCCCAACAAAGTTGTAACAAAATGGTCCAACTTTTTGTGACTCCTCCATCTGTGCTTCTTCAAATGATAGAATTAAGAAAATTGAAATCCCTTTCAAGTAAACCAGATTGCTCCATCAGACAAAAATGAACATGTGCAAGCACTTAGTTAGAACAATGCAAATAAAGTTCTATCTGTCCACAAAATATTTAATATTTGGTAAAAAAAATGACAGTGGCTGCAAATAACCTGTTTTGCACTGAATATATTTTCAAGATAATAACAATAACGCGTTCAACCTGTGCAAAACAAAATGAGTGCAGATGTGTGAGCCATCACGTTGTATCAGTATTAGTGGCTGCATAGTACTTTGTACTATGTAAAGTGATCATGTTCATGGAGAGTGGTCGCCCTGAAACCACAAGGTCGCCGGTTCGATCCCTGTTCTCCCCATAGTTCACATGTGGAATTGTCCTTGAGCAAGACAACTGAACTCCCAGTGCTTCACAACAGCACACTGCTCCTTAATTACAAAGGATGGGTAGAATGCAGAGAATAATTTACCCACTGTGGTATTAATAAAGGATTATAATTATTTGACCCATTATCTTAAGAAGAAAACCTCCTGAAGCACATGAAGTGAACGGCTTCACATCTAAACGTTTCATCTCCCCAGGTGGGAGTTGTGAGATCGTCCAGCTGGCTGCGGCGAGCGGAGGCCACTCTCTCAACCTCTACGTCGTCCCCCCGTGTCCGATGCAGTGGGGGGCCTCCAAAGTGACCGGCTTCAGGGTCCGCAGGCGGAGACTGTACCTCCGTCGCCGGCTGGTCCCCACCAACTCCCTGCGAGAGGTCCTGGTCTCCTTCGTAGCCTTCCTGCGGATGCTCGGGCGCCCGCTTGTCCTCGGCCACAACATCCGCCGCTTCGACTGCCCGCTGCTGCTCCGAGCGCTGGACGGACTGGGCCTCAGGGCGGAGTTTGAGTCGGCGGTCTCCGGCTGTGTGGACACCCTGCCGCTGGCCCGGGAGTTGCTGAAGGGCCGCGGCCTCCGGAGCTTTCGACAGACGGACCTGGTCAGGGAGCTGCTGGGCGTGGACTACAAGGCCCATGATGCTTTGGAGGATGTGCGGGCGCTCCAGGCTCTGTACGGTGCGCTGCAGCCCACGGCGGAGTTGATCTGCAGGCAGAGGTTTACTCTGGACGCCGTGGAGAGCAAACCTGTCGACTCTAAAGAGCCACCGGGACAGCGCCCCCTGTGGGAGAACTTCAGGCAGACGGTGGCGGACGGCAAAGAAGACGAGGCCACGAGGTAGAACGTGTGAAAGACACTGGATTGCTCGAGGGCTGTCGGAGTTTCCTCAAACTGTTGATGGTGGGGGAAAAACTGACCGGGGGGAAATCACTTAAACATCCTTTTCAGTGAAGCAATACAAAAAGGGAAACGATAAACAGCAGATAGAGATAAGAGCCTTGAGTTCTTCTACTTGCTCGACTAGCTTCGTCAATGTGGAGTTTCCATTCTGTGCGCTTTGGTCAAACCGCTTTTTTAATATTCCAAAAACATGCACTTAAATGTATTGCACAATACTAACCAGACTGGCGACATGAGGGTCCGTTGTATTTATTGTTTAAAAAGCTGCTTTTATTTCTGGAAGAACACACGGGCGTAATGAGTATTCCTTAACGAGAAGCTTTATTTCTAGTCATCAATGTGAGAAAATAGTGATGATTGTTTGAAATTTGTATATAGTTTGGTTACTGAGAAAATGTTATGCACTTTTATTCTGTATTCATTTAATGATTAAATCAGAGTCACTGAATATTTTCTATTGGAGGTATATAAATCTGCTAATAAATGTATTGTATTTTGAGAGTGTGTCCCACATTATATACTTAATTGTTGGCAAGGACTTCCTAAATACTTCAATATTGAATCCATCAATATCACAATATCAAGAAAATCTGTATTTCACACCAAGTCAACACACATTAATGTTCAATTATTGAGTCATCAAGACTTAAACTGAGCGGAGAAAAACACCAGGTACATGGTCTGATGTAAAAATAACTGTCTCAATGAAATTTATCCAGATAACTGCTTCCTATGTTTTGACGGTTATTGTGAAAAATGAAACTGAACATACATATACACGACACAGAAGCCAGTAGCGGAACAAAGGCTTTATTAAACCACTTTTACAGACACATGTTCTCTTCAGTCTCAGGCTACGGCGTCACCACATTCACAAACCGCTGAACCACTAGAGAAATATCCCAAGAAATCGTATAGTCAAATAAAACAATTAAAAAGGTAAAAACATCGTGGCCTTCAGATTTCTGTGCATTTGAAGGACACGAGTTAAAGGGGAGATACAGGATTCCTGTGCAAAAGTTCAGTATTAAAACTAAAAAGGTGACTCTAAACAAGATCAGTAACAACAGGTGAATTAAAGACACCGTTTTGACCTCTACAAGGTTACTAAATGCAACATTTTGAGAAGATCATAAATATTATGTTAAAAATAACTGAAGGCTACGATTTCAGAGCAGGATGAATCTGAGCTAATGGTTCTTTAATCAAAAAGATGCTGTGATTTTAGTTTTTTTTTTAACTACAAACTACTTCTTTCTCTTTAATATTCTTCCATTTTTTAAAACCGTTTCAGCAACAACGAGCAACTGAAGGTTCAGTGCATCTACGTCAGGGACGAGCTCAGAGATCGACATCAGTAACGTGGTCATGAATTAGGTAGAAAGCATTCATTCAGATACATATTTACTCACGAGGAGGCATTCATTCTCAAATATTTAATTCAAGACGACCTCAGAAACATTATTACAACAAGAAAGTCCACTTCATGAGTGACTTCAGATTGACCCTTAGTACGAACCGGAACATTTGCACCATACGGAAATGATCTAGAGACAATATCGCCATAAAGTAACCGTAAAAGATTTTACTGTGACTATAAACCGTGTGACATCACAACGTACAGGTAAAACCTTTATAACTGTGTGTTTTCAGGGTTCAGTTCTCTTGGTTTGTAATGTCACGTATTGATGAATCGGTACAAACGACGAAACATGCAGCATTAAAAGTCGGCTCCAAATACTCCGAAATACAGGCGTTTGTTCCTATAATACTATAAAATCGAATGCAGCAATTTGTTGTGCGACTGTACGAGATGTGGACGGGTCTAATTTCAGAAGTAATCCACAAACAGCGTTTCAGTCGTATAGTTTGAATCGATACGCATTCCTGATTCCCGTGCAGCGTTCCCTCCCTGTCGTTTTTAACGTGAGGCTTGTTCACTACTTGGAGAAGTTTCCACATGCGCTGGTAACACGTAAAAGCAGTCCTACTTTCCGGGGTCTGTCTTATTGCTCTAAATCAAACATGCACAGGCATCTCAGTATCACACGATATACTGTTGATATACTACATAATGTATAAACACCCCCAGAGGTGGATGTTTACTTGTTCAAGCTTCAAACCTATGACGGACGTGCTCAGCTCTCAACAAGGTGGTTCTGTAGTTGGACAAAGTGAGTGCATGCGTGCTGCACCAGTGTAAACGTATCACTCCACCCATGCTGTCTGAATGTGTAACCATAGGAGAAAGTGTAGAAGTAATAAAGAAACACTGAAGGACAGCTATATTTAATATAAAATAATAAATTGCACATTGGGAAAAAATGTAGGTTAATTTTTTATGCATTGGTGGACGGTGTTTTTTTAAGAAAACCGATCCCCCTAAAAGGTTTATTTACCGGTCTAGAGCTTTCGATCATCTCCTATGGGCTTCATCCGCAGATTGGTTGCCCTGTTCTTCACTTAAAGACTTAAAAACAGCTGTTTTCCAGGTCCAGCATGAACCTCCATGCAATTTTTTACGCTGGATCTTCATCAAGCACCATCAGCTTGAACCCGACAACGGTCAATTTAAACATGTGCACTTTAATATATTGGGTCCTATTCAGTGTTGTGGACATTACTTCACTTTTTATTCTTAGTACGCATCCTCGTTCCAGCACCAATAAAAGAATTTTGGACATGTGCATCCTCTGCTTTTTTTCTTCTTCTATAAGATGTAATTGCACCACTACAGGTAAAAAAGACAGTAAAAAACAATTAAAATCAGCAGTGGACCACAGCTGGATTTTAAAGCTAAAGAACGCTGCTGGAGCGACTGTAGGTTGAGTTTGGGTTGTGAGGGCATCGACTCACTGTCTGAAAGATTCTTTAACATACTACCTCCTACAAAGTGCACGGCGATCATCGGGCTCGGCCCTTAAACCGGAGGAAAACAAAACCACGGGCAGTAGGAAGGTTATTCACACACAGACTCACAACTACAGGAGGCAGCAGGCCCGGAACATGTTCATCCCCGACTTGGAGGTGATGTGCAGGGAGACGCTCTCGTTGGCCGAGACGAACAGGACGGTGCCCCGCCTCAGCGTGACGTCGGCGGCGGAGGTCGCCGTGGCGTCGCCCTCGATGACCAGGAGGATGCTGGCGCTGTCGACCGGGGCGATGGTGTACTCCTTCACCGAGGCCGGCACCTGCAGGTGAGACGGGACCGAACAAAGGTGAGGGTTTTCTGGGTTAACCCTCCTGACGTGTAATCCTTCTCGTTATCCGTGGTTTCCCACCTGTATCCTCATGACCGTGAAGTCTGGCACCGGGGGGTCGTACAGGGACACGCAGGGATCTGAAGCGTCCTGGACACACGGGAAGATTTTGGCGCTGGCGGGGGCCGGGCTGTAGTTCAGCATCTCGCACAGCGTGTTGACGTCGATGTATTTCGGTGTCAGACCGGCTCGCACCGTGTTGTCAGAGCAGGCCATGCACTCGATGCAGTCTGGATGGATGAAGAGTTTTAAAGTTTTAAATAAGCAAAGTGGGCAGTCCGCTCTCCTTCACCTGGAAAAATGCATTGTCAAATCCAATGTGAACTTCCACTCAACTGTGGGTTTAATACAGAATATGGGTGGAGAGGATCAGCAAAGGCAACGCCTCCAGAGAAAAAGTGAACTCTTCTAAACACACCTCTTACAGCTCTAAAAACATAAAGATCAATGAGCCACACAGTTGCACTCGCTGACATGTTCCTTCACGCCCATGAACACACACTGACATTTATTTTGACTCAATCCGACGCACACCGTCCTGCTGCCAGACACTCACTAGAACAGCATGTGTGTATTAATCCGCTACTGAAAATAGTCCCGAATGAATGCACTATTTACCCCTCTTTAAGTAATGTTTAATAAAAACTGCATTCTTTAAGTGGGTCACAACTACATTGTATTCAGGCCCGTACTCATTCTGCCAGGAGAAGATGTATGGCACTGAATTAGCACCAAGCGGCATCTCACCTCCGTAAAGGTAAGCGTGCGGCTCGTTGGCTCCCAGGAACATGGCCTGTCCTGGATCCAGGACCATGTAGTTGAGGAAGTAGATGGAGAAGCAGCCGATGTCTCCGGGATACTGGGAGTGGAGACGGAGCAGCAGGTCACCGTTGCTGCTCAATGTGTCCGTCCCTGCTGCACCTGAACGGGTCATAAACATCCACGTGTGTGTGATTATGTCAGATGTACATGTTTCAAAAGAGCTGAGAACTGACGTGTTTAAAAAGAAAAACTTTTAAAAGCCCCAAAATAGGATTAGACAAATGTCTAAAATTGGCACCTCCTGGTTGTAGTATTAAATAAACACACTGCTATTCCACTCCTTTCCTGACTCATGGATGCTTTTACTGCGTCATCAAATGCATCATGTCTCAGTGTTTTAAGGCAGCTGTCTTTTGTACGCCTGTGAGGATGCTGAGCCTCCTCTGTGCTTCAGTAAGTACCACAACTCTGTATTATAATTATTATTTCTGGTTATGTCTCTTTCTAACACACCCATCAGATACCAGACTGTTCGCTATGATCAAATTAAAGATTGTTTCCACATATTGAACTGCGTGCGACAAAGAAAAAGCACTGGCTAAATTGCAACACCTCAACCTCTGAACCCTGGTAACGCTTAGTGACTAAAACCAGGAATTGTGCGTTAATCACCAGCTGCATCCCTCGGGCTCCTCACCCTCTTCAGTGATTCTCTTGACCAGCATGTTGAGCTGATCTACGAACACCTTCTTCTCGCAGTTCATCATCCTGGTGAAGCACTTCTTCAGCACCTGGCTCGTCTGAACGGCGTCTCCCGCGCTGCGTCGCAGCTCCGCCGCGGCGTCGTTGCCCACCAGCGCATGGAACTCTGGGACAGCTGATGGACGCGCACACACACACACACACACACACACACACACACACACACACACACACACAAAAATCGTTTGCCAAACATTTACCCTTCAAAGTACAATACTTTGTCCTCCCCACCCATTTTATAATATACAAAATATTTATGAGGTTTGACACTAAAATAAATATGTTTCCACCCTTGCTTCTCCAGTAATTGCCCCCAAATCAAATCCAATATCCTCTCATGACTCACATTTAAGGAATCCCAGGATCTCCTCCACTGGTCTGAAGCCACAGAGGCCCTGGAAGCGGGTGAGAGCGATGGCCATCTCCGGCTTGTGGTTGTTGTCCGGATAGTGCTCCGGAAACTGGGCATGGAGACGAGCAGCTAACTCCTGACCAAACCGTGGCGACAGAAAGAGGAAGAGGGTTACTGAGAGGGGAAGAGAGCGAGCAGACTCTTTTATTTTTTCAGTTCATACACAGGTCCGGTGGTTTTACTGTCTGCGCCAAATTAACTATGCATAATATACCAGCATGCCAGTCGTCTCAAAACAATTTAAAGTCATGTTGAATACAACACATCTAACCATAAATGTAGATTTGTGTTGAGCACTTTCTTTGCCTCAATTGGATACTGTGGAATTTGCCTTTGAGCCACATTTGAAGAGACCAAAACAGAAAGAGTTTAAGCTTTAAACTGAACCTCACTTTAAGCAACTATACGAAATAATACAAAGATAATGATAGTGACTTCATACAACAGATTAAATGGGTTGTATCACCAGCCCAATGTTAAAAGAGAAGTATATATATATATATATATATATATATATATATAAATAAATAACAGTCACACATGTTGGACTTTTTTCTTTTTAAGTAGCAAAAGCAAAGCAGCAGACAACTTTCTTCTAATCTTATTTCTAAAAAACGTGTGCCTCCATTAACCACAATGCAACCATCGACAGTTTAGTTGAAGGTTCAGGTGTGCTTCGCTAACAGCAGCTGTAGGAGCCTCGAGCTGCTGGCCTCAGTGTATCACAATCGATAATTAAATACTAATGATACTTGTCTGACACCTGTGTATATTCTGAGGATATGGACGTTGCTGTGTCATTGAAAGTGATCTTTGTTTTTGCATCTTTCTGTTTTAATATTCTAAATCGGCTGTAGCCAAACATGGGAAAACGGCATTCAGAATGAAGTTTGAACGTGGCGTAGGCGTCTGTGTACTCACTCTGTTGGGGTGGGCCTGTATGGACAAGGCTGTGTTGACAGAGAGGACTTTGAAGAGGAAGGGCAGCTGACCCTGGAAGGTGTCTTTGACCTTGGAGCCCAGGCAGGCGGGGAAGTGGGCGATCCACTCGCCCAGCGTGGTCTGTGTGATCCGGTTGTCTTTAATCTGGGCGTCGCCTTTTGGGTGGGCACCCATCCACAGCTGGAGGAGACGGCAGATACGGACAGGTTCAATTCCAGCATTGGGATTTCAGCTCAGTGGGGTTACAGTTATATTTGTGACTGGGAGGTTGCATTCTGATCCAACTGGAGAAAAAAAATACAAGTGTGACAGTGAATGTGAAACATAACAACGAATCCCAAATAAAAGCAAAACCAAATAAGTAAGAATGAATCAACCGTGATGTTGCCTCCTTTCTTTATCCTCCGTTAACAAACTTCCTCGGGGAGTCCAAGTCGTCCCCAGACGCTCTGAGAGAACGGCCTGGCGTCATAAATGTACATGAAATCAATTCATCTAATGGTGTAATCCAAAGGGATTCATACTCGGCGTGAAGGGAGAAGAATCCTAACCGCCTCACTGAGTGTAAATCACTCTGGATAAGAGGGTTTACTCTAATGCCTTTAATGGGAATGAAGGATACGCTCAAGGGCACATATTTCTTGGTGGACAAACTTTTTGCACTTATACCGTCCTCTTGTTGGTACAGGGCCGTCTCTCTTAAACTGGGACAGCCCTGACTGACCCATGTGACAGTTTCCAGTGCTATTCCAATAGCATATTGTCATTGATTACTTTTTTTGTTTAATACAATTCCACAAATGATGACTGTAAGACATACACGTCACAGACCAACAATAAGTCCCATACTGTAATGTAGGATTAAACATCCATACCGCCGTCTGATCATCAGCATGAAATCTAATATGACCAACCGTGGCATGTGACAGTAATGTGGCTTGCGGTTCGTGAAAATGTCACCACCGCCAATAACCTGAACTAATGACCTTCATGACTAACCCTACAGAGCTGCTGCTGCAGCTAAATAAAGAAATGCTCATGAAACGCGTGGCGAGAACGAGGCTCTCTGTCCAGACGCAGAGCACGACGCTGCATTTTAAACCCCTGAAAATGATGCCAGTTACACACGGTTCATCTGATTTTTATGCAATAATGCATCTTTGTACCGTGAAGAAACTGCAAAATTCCAAAATCTTAAAGATCCTATAGCGAGAATAAGTGTTGTTTTCTTCAGAAAGTATACTGAATCGCTAACGAAAAATCATTTTGAAATGTTATGTCCGAAATTTTCAACTCTGTTCCTGTGTTTAAATGGAAAAAAACTGCGGTTCACAATTAAATGAAAGCTACATTTCTAGGAGAATACATGCTTCTTTTTTTGTACATGTTCACTTCACTTTAAACGAATCAATATCCAACAACCTGCCAATTGTAGTCAAACACATGTTCATGCATTGTTACAGGTTTTATCAGTAATCTTCAACAGGTACAATGTCACCGTCACACTACACTTACATTTCACCTTAAGTACTGTCACCTGTTGTCTGTGCACTTTATTTTAATTTTGTATTCTACTGTCAAATAGCAGATTTAATTGTAAATATTCCTCCCATTATTGCACTTTGTTTATCATTAAATGTTTATTGTTATTGTTAAATGTTATGCACCTCCCACCAGGACAAATTCCTTGTATGTGAAAACATACATGGCAATACATGGTTCTGATTCTGAGACCAGGCAAGGGATTTGAACCAGTGCCTTCCCAGTGATGACCTTACCTCTGCGTAGGGCCGGCCATCCTCCACCACAGCTACTGGGTCTCCGCCAACCACCAGTTTGGCCACCTCGCTGTCCAGCCCGACCTTCCCCCACGCATAATGTTGCACGGCACAGGTCAGGGGAAACACTGAGAAAGGGACCACATCCAGTCTTTGTACTCTTCAAACAAAAAGGGACTACAGTACCGAATCCAGTATATTCCAGAAGGCCCCCCAGTCCCCTTTTATGAACCGGGTGCATCTTTTTTATATCTAGTCTGAGGCTGTGTGTCTGTTATCCATTGTCTAATGTTGCATTATGACATTTGTACCTAATCAGTACCTAAACGTTGCAGCTTCTCCAGTTTATTTTTGTATCAACAATGTTCTGTTGATTTGTTTTGTTTGCTCCTTTGTCTTTCTATTTTGTTATATCTAAAGTGTCTTTGAGTAATCAGAAAAGCGCTATATAAAATTAAAGTATTATTATTAATATTAAATAAGAGACAGGAAAAACCAGAAAGCTTCCTGAACACGCAGGTTGGACGCTGATGAACTGGTTTGTTAACAAAACCAGCAGCTTTGTACTTCAATAAAAGGCGTGGTGTATTTTTGACGGGTGACAAATAACAAACACACCACCTGGCTAAATATACGGTATTCCCTTTTAACACGGAACAGAATACGCCGGGGACATTATTCGGCGGCACACCGGCCAGCTGACGACGCAACGTTCATTGACAGAAACGAACAGTAAAAAAAACAAAACAACAGAAAGCAGGTTTTATCTTTACGAGGCGCCGAGTCTGTTCGCCAGGAATATGTCGCCCACACGTTTAACCGAACAGTGAACACACGAACCGCGAACACAACGCGCCGTGTTACGGTTTAACAGGCGAACCCTCGTCGCCGAAAGTCGCCAGTTAACAGGGTCGCGACATCGGCTGAAACGTCGATGTGGACGCTCAACAACGAGCTTTTTTATTGTTGCTCCGTCTCGGGTTTCCTGACATGTAAATAAACCGTTGCACCATCAGCGAGCTGAATGTTACGCGACGGGACGGCTGATTTAAAAGAGTTAACGAAACGTTAGCGGAGAAGAGCTCGCTCACCTCTCACTTCCTCCATGGCTGCGACGTCGGCTGTCAGACCGTTGGTGACGTCACGACTCGACTGATTTCAAGGGATCTCGCACTCTCTCTCTCTCTCTCTCTCTCTCTCTCTCTCTCTCTCTCTCTCTCTCTCTCTCTCTCTCTCTCTCTCTCTTTCTTACTCTCACTCTCTCTCTCTCTCTCTCTATCATTAATATCTAAAATACGTCACTTTTTATTATTTGTAATATTGAGTCTGAATACACTTTATGCCTTTAAATATTGTTTGGTTTGGTTTAAATGAATGTAATGGCAATACAATATTACATTATTAAATTGTCATTATTTTAGCAACATTTCATATCCTTGGATTCAAACTCATATACTCCAAACCTTTCTGAATTGTATTTGAAAATTAAGCAAAGCTATGAAAACTAATTTCTAAAAAAGACAATGAGTTTGTGCACCTCCTTTAACGTATTTTTTTATGAATGAATAATGTCCTCCTACTTTATATATTCTGTATATTGTCCCCTAACATTTTGTTTGTGTATTCATCTGATTGATATCGATTGTCTTTTGTCGTGGATTTTCTTTAATAAATTAATAGATTACTAAATACCAAAATAAAACGCGTCACTGAAAACGCGTCACTGTCCAACTGGCTGAGTGCGCATGCGCTGTAAATTCATTCGAGGAAGTGGCAGGAAGGCAACTTAAACGACGGAGAAGAGTTTGTTGTTTATTCTCCGTTCAGAGAGGACAAACCGGCCCGCAGCCTTTTCAAAATGTCGGGATTTGATAGCAACCCGTTCGCAGAGCCGGCCGGCGACAACCCTTTCAATGTAAGTGTGTGTTTTTAGAGTTGTTTTTAAGTCAGGGTGCTGACATATCATCGGTTTAAGGCAGCCAGCACGTCAGGAAACTCGTTGGGTGGATGTCGGGGGCGGGATCTAATTCCGCTCTCTTGACAGCCATTGACAGAGGTGCCGTGACTGGCAGTCCTTCGGCCAATCAGCGGGCTTTTTCATAAAAGAGGGCGGGGTTTTCCGCGAGCCTGGTAGCAGGAAGTTAAACTGTAGCGAGCTAAGAATGTCAACCCGTTTTTAGCCATATAACAACTGTTCATTGAAGTTTGAGAGAATTATGTGGATTCCTTATGCGTTGAATGTGATTTTATATAATTTCGGTGTCACTTATTGCGCAAAGACACTCAATTGCAAGCTCGTGCTGCTTGTTTGCTTTGAGAAGAATATCCACCCAACAGGATGTAGCCCAGAAGTTTGTGCAGTCTATAACAAGTTCAGTAACATTGTTTGTATGTCTATAACAACATATTGAATGTTGAGAAGTAGGCCATTTATCACTAGTTGAAAGGGGCTGACCTGCAGATCAAAGGGTTTCTGCCTGCATGTCGACTCACTGACGAGCTATTTCTGAAATGCACTAGAAATAAAATGACCCCTGACATGTAAACTCACATTTTCACACATAGGAATGCATCCATAGGTTCCACATTTAAGTCAAGTTGGATCCAATTGAACGTTGCTTACATTGGGTCAACACGGGCCTTTTTTAAAGGGACACTGCAGTGATTGAATGCTGCACGTTCATAAAGTGAAGTAGTCTAGAAGCAGCAAAGTGACCTTTTTATTTTCTTATTTATGTCAAACTGGATGGATCTTACATTTACGATAATGTATGCTCCCCTGCCTGGTAAATTCACGCTTATTTCAACGAAATTTGAGAATATTTTTTGAGCCATCTCATCATAATTATTATTATTATTATTATTATTATTATTGGCACACCTCAACACACATAGGTTTAATTGCAAAGCAGCTAGAAGAGAAATATCCTAACTGGCACAACTCTCTACCACTGTTCTCTGATAGGAGCGTTAAAACAAAGCGTAACATTTTGGTTTCAAGATATTTTTTATTGTCATGCACAGATAACAGAGTTACTCTGTACAATGAAAAGCTTGTTTTGTTGGGTCCTCCTAACACACATAATTACAATAAACTTCAAGGAGCTTCCTTAAAAAAGGTATTGGAAGGGGCTGTCATGCAACATGAAAGATTAGTTAAATATGATCGCATTATTTGCCAAGGAGAGTTTATAAACTAACTGTACAAGATAAGATCAAATTGAGGTTTCACATGGACCACATTAGGTCCGTATGCTATAGTAGAGACATACGTAGAACACACTCGCTGTTTTAGATGTTTTAAAATAACTATTGCTTCGTTTGTCAAATGCAAAGTGTCGAGGAAATACAGTTTGCATGGTGAAACAAGAAATGCATGCCTCAAGGGCAACAGAGCTTCACTTTGCACATTAACACATCTGATAGTACATTTCAAACAATAAGAAATCACTTTATGTGATTTGAGTGACGTTACAGTAACTTCTACAGTAGTGCGGAGTCGCCCTTTATTATCCCAGGTGGCCGTGATGTCGGTGGAGACCACGGTTTGTTTGTTTGGGTGTGGAAGTGACTGAATAAATAACCCGAGTGGCAGCTGCATTGTGTTGTCCGTATGTATGCCGTCGCACAAGCCTGCAGTCTGCGGGGACGTTGAAATTGCAGGTTTCGTACGGTAATGGAAAACCTGGAAGAGTCATGGAATTTTAAAATGCCTATTTCCAGCCATGGAAAAGTCCTTAAAAAAAAAAAAAAACCAAAAGTCTTGGAAATGTGTTATATTCATATGTTCAAATCGTTCATTTACGCTGAGTTTGAATACTTGAATATTTGAAATACTAAATTTCCTCACTTTTTCATGTCTACACCGAGATTTCACTAAATGTTTGGTCTTGGAAATTTGGTTTAAAGTCATGGAAATCCATTGGTCAAAATGTGTATGAACCCTGGAATTGTTAATATGTTGCTTTTCAGGAGGGCAACATTGAAAACATGATTGAGAACGTCCACCTTGTGTGGCCTTGAAGTGACCCCTCCACAATCACCTCCAGTGTGCTTTTATAACCATGTACTTCTCAAAACTGCTGCCACCGTAGAGCTGTAAAATACAACTTGAAGCAAGATTTAAATCTATTTAGTTACAACATCCAACTGCAGTCATGAAATGGGAATGACAGCCACACCTAGGCAATCAACGGTCACCACACAGAGTCCTGTTTCCTGGTTCAGAAGTTCAGACGTTTACCCCGTTTTTCAGATAGAATTAGTAACGTGTTCCGACCTGACCGATGTGGAAATTTACACAAATATCAATAAAGACGTGAACGTGGCGTCGTCTTGTTTTGGCTTGTCCCAGGTGAATCCTGACTTTGGAGAGGCTTAGTCATTATCATCAATTCGGTTATATATTTCTTAATTTATTACCGTGTCATCAAAAGACACACGCTGTGTCTCCGTGACTTTTACACTGTGGCTTATTGTAAACGATACATTTTGCGTTATGTGCTGTTTTGAATATCTCCATGGACTGTGGTGATCAACAAAGACGTCATCTGTCTCCTGCTGGGAAGTTTTACAGGTGTGTCCAAAGCAGATAAGTAATCTAAAGTAGCGTCACACTTTTAATCACATGGCCAGTGAGTGATGTGTTGCTGTTTTATCACGTGAGGTTCTCGTTCTTCTAGAAACGGTTCTGACAGACTTTGTTGGTGTGTTGTTTGTTTTAGTTTTACTGTTTGTTATCTGTTATATTATTTTCTCTATGCATTTTGTCTTTGATTTATCAGAAAATTGTGCCAGCTATAATTTCCCACTGCCCAAGGTGATGTATTTTAATTCCTTAATTTATTCAACCAACGTCTCAAAACCTGAAGACATTCAGTTGAAGATGACGAAGACGAAGAGCCAGCAAATACTCGAAAAATGCCAAAAAGCGATTCATTAATTATCAATATAGTTAGTGACAATGTAGTCAATATAGTGTATAGTAATACAGTATTCAGCTCCACCCTGAATACTGTAGTAAATGTGGACATCATGAAATATAATGTTACATATTTACATCTTTAAATCTTTAGCCGTTTAACAGACTCTATTGTAAATATGCAAATTAACATGCCATCAAATTCCTTGAATATCATGGGATGTTTATTTGTGTTCCAGTGGTTTCAAGGGGATTTGGGATCGATGGTTTTCCAGAGGTCCAAAACGGTCCAAAACTGCAAAAATACTCATTTTACATGGATATAAAACAGAAAAGGCAGGAAGTTTACACATTGTAGAAGCTGAATTCAGATCATTTCTGTAATTTTCTTTTTTAAAAATTTTACTCAAAACGATTAAATAAAAAATCTAAATAGTTTTCGGCAACTTATTTGACACATTGATTGCCTTTAGATTAGTTGTCGGCTGGCTTCTTCCACAAATAGCAGTGAAGATAGACGTGTTAACTCATTTTGAATGGATGTTTTTGTTTAACTGGAAAATAGTGTAAAAAATAAAAGAAATCCAGTAATTCAGACATGTTGTTTGGTCACAGCAGCGCTTCCATTCATTTGAGGAATGTCCTGGAAACATTCACAGAATCCATCAGAAGCAAAAAGCCGCGCAGAATCTGCTTTTGTCCGACTTTAACTCTCGGCCGGCGTCTCGTGTCAGTTAGAAACGGCTAAATTATTCCCAGAGTCAGTTAATGTTTATCACGCCTCACTTCTGCTAAGAAGGCAATGATTCATCAGAGGTTAGTGGAACAGTATTATTGTTATTAGTATTATTATTATATAACGTTGGTCAACGCATGGCTCCAGATTTCATAGTCTGGGCAGAAGTTTCTCTTTTTTTTTAGGTTTACCTTCCAGTCTTTCAGGAAATGAAAAGGAAGAGTTGGTCTGAAGTTGAGATAAACAGCTGTAAATATTTGTGTGTTTTTTTTTTTGCTCCAGTCAAAGTAAAACAGTTTGAACAAACCCACATGACTTGCTGTATCCACGTAAATGCCAAGAAGCGCAGTTGTACAGCTGCACTGATCCGTTGTTGACGTCTTGTTGTGATGAAAAGTGACACGTGTGTGTGTGTGTGTGTGTGTGTGTGTGTGTGTGTGTGTGTTGTGTTCCAGGACCCGTCGGTCACACAAGTGACCAGCTCCAACATCGAACCGATTGACCAGTACAACCCGTTCCCCGCTCATCCCACAGTAAGACGTCTAAAAGCCTTTTTTTTAAATCCTTAATATTTATTTCTCCTCTTTCTTTAACCGGTATGATCTTTTATCACCACCATCAGTTCTATTTCTCCTCATCTGATCTTGGTAGTCCTTCATGAGTTGCTGTATGTTCTGGTCTTGTTCTCCTCTTCCTTGCTCGACTCCGCTCCTCTTTCTATTTACTATTCTTCATTTTTTGCTTATTTTTCACCCTAAATTTTCCTGGTCTTGTTGCCTCATCCTTTTTTTGTTTGTTTGTTTTAGGACAGCCTCGCTGCTCACACCACTCCAGCCTCCATTTCTCCCTACCAGCCGGCTGTGTTACAGCCGTCCACAGAGCCCAGTCCAAAGGTGAGTCACCTTTTACTGGATACTCTCTCTCTCCCTCTCTCCCTCTCCCTCTCCCTCTTTCTCTCATTACCAAACTCTCCACTCATCTGCTGCAGTGGCACACTACTACACTGAAGTAGATTTGAAGGACAGTACTTCCCTGGGTCCAGTTCCTATTTTGTGTGTCATACGTACTGCAGCTCTGTTACTGTTCACACAGTTGTTGCAGCTTCAGTTTCCCACAAAGTGAAGGTTCAACATTACACTGTTTAACCCACAAGAAAGCATAGTGGACATTTAGAGCAGTGTGCACGGTCACAAAAAAGTAAATAAACTAAATTTGGAAAAAAGCCATTATTGGCAAATGAATTTAACCAACTTTGATCTTTGTGCTGCCTTCTGTGTTGTAAAACAAATTTCACTGAAGTTAGATAATTCAAAGTCAAATGTTACCCTCTAAAAGGGAGTGCAGACAAACCACTTTTTTTTTTTTTTTAAGAATCATGGAGGGATAACGAAAGTTATTGATGTTTGGATTTGAGGCACAACTGCATAATAAAGGTTCTCCGGTTCCTCCAACGTGGAACTTTGTGTCACTCAACTCAGAATCCGTTCTGGTTTGGGCCCCTAATTCTGAGTGGCAGTGGGCGTGTCATATTATCATGACCTAGATGGAGAAGGCAAAAAGTGAGAGTTTGCAGAATAAAAGCTTGTGGGTAATCAATGCGATCTGCCATTTTGCTACTCCGGTTTCCTTTCGTTGTTTCCTTGATAACGATGGTTCTGCTGCTCAAAACCGGTGGAACAGAGTGACGGTTTGAATCCTGAACCGATTCAAGAACCAGAGATCATTTAGTGGAAAAGTGGTTTCAGGAGTAGAGCACAGCATCTGATATTCAGCATATAATCAGTGTGGGTTTTTACTTTTCGCCAACTATTTTCTAAAATGTAGCTGCAGAAAGCCCCTCTCTTCCCTTTTCTCTATCTTATCCAATAAAAGCGTTTCTGCTTTTTAAATGTAACCGTAATATCTATAATAACTGTATGTTGCTTAGAGCTCACAATCCATTCTAACTTGCAGTGCTGTCTCCTCATAGCAAGTGCTTCTTGAGGATGTGTGCTCACTACACACACACACACACACACACCCACACACACACCCACACACACACACACACACACACACACACACACACACTCAGTTTACACAATATTCTAATAAGCCTCCTTGTTCCACTGATAATCTCATACATATTTATGAATGGCACTACAGCTCACCTGCCTCGTTCCTTTTTCTGCCAAGTCAGACATTTGTTGTGAGCGTCATGAATATGTATGTTTTTTTTTTAGCATAGAGTATCGTAGCCTTTAAAAATAAATAAAAAATACATGTGTGCCTTTTATGAACACTTGTGAAAACATTTGCAATGCTAAGAATGGATGTTAACGTCTACGCGCAAATTCTTAAATCATTTCATTTCCTTTCCTTTGATGTTATATGTAAGAAAATACCATAATAAAGCAACGCAGGCTGATGTGTGGAGTGAATCTGTACCATTTGTGAAACTCCTGCTGAAGCGTCTCCTCTGCAAAAATGCCTTCCTGCACATTCAATGTGTTTTGTCGAGTAAAGTGTTTCTGACTCCTCTTCAACCTCCTCCTCCTCTTCTTCAGGCGACTGCCGCTGCAGCTCAGGTCAATCTGCTGAAGCAGCAGGAGGAGCTGGAGAGGAAAGCTGCCGAGCTGGACCGCAGAGAGCAGGAGCTCCAGAGCAGAGGCCCGTCAGGTCATTAAAGACAAAGAGCCCTCCCCTCTTCCCTCTGCAGTACTATGCGAAGCAGCGCCAAACAATATGCAGCGTGTGCATGATGCATCGGAGAATGCAAAAACATTCTGGCACACAAAATACTCTCTGAACCCCGAGCAGTTTCAGGGCGTATTTTTGTTGCTCCTGTCAAATTTGACTTACTATGGTCTTGCTCTTCACTGCATTATGCAAATTCTGCACCTCTATTGAAACAGCACAATTGTGGCTAGGAATAAATAATTGTGCAGTAAATCACCATAAACCATATTTAAATTATATATATACACATTTAAATACATTTATTTTTCTTTCAGTATAATATTATATAGGATTTGCATGTGTATTATAACATTTTAATTATATTATAATATGTTATAATTAAAACCATATGTATTAATACAAATATGGATGATCATGTACAAGTTTCAGTAACTTCGGGAGATTTTATTGTCTATCGACCATGTTTAAAAAACGAAAACAAGAATTTTGTTTCTTTTTTCCTGCAGTGCTGAAATTGGTATTTTGGAGACGAGATCTCATTTTCTAACAGTGAAGCTGTCGTCGTGTCTCGACAGGTAAAGCGAACAACTGGCCTCCGCTTCCCAAGAGCTTCCCCATCAAACCATGTTTCTATCAGGACTTTTCGGAGGAAATCCCACCCGAGTCCCAGAGAGTCTGCAAGATGATCTACTACCTCTGGATGTGTAAGTGCATTCAAATGATCGCTTTGTCGTGAACATTTATATCTTTACCTCCTTTTGTATTCAGAAAATGGCACAAAACCTGAGATGTCTCTGAAAACGTATACCGTAAAATGTGGGTTATGAGCCGCTACTACCTTTGGTGGTTGTCCCCGCTAGCTCCCTGCTGTAGCCAGCTAGCGCTGCTGCTAGCTCCCTGCTAGCTCCCCGACAACCACCGAAGGTAGCAGGACCAGCCCCGGCTCGACGGCAGACTCTGGCAGCGAGGAGCTAGCGCTGCTGCCAGCTCCCCGCTGTAGCCAGCTGGCAGCAGCGCTAGCAGCAGCGCTAGCTCGCTACAGCGGGGAGCTAGCGGGGACAACCACCGAAGGTAGTAGCGGCTCGTAACCCGACTTTTACGGTAATGTCTTTTAATAACCGGTGCTGATGTGTAACGTAATAAATAATAAAGCGTATCTGCTCTATACATGAAGATGATGCTGACATTACGGGCGGTATTACCATCTTTGACTCTGGTCTCTCTCCGCTGTTTCTACAGTCAACTGTATGACTCTGTTCCTCAACCTGCTGGCGTGTTTGGCTTACTTCACCACCAACGGGAGCTACGGCGTGGACTTTGGCCTCTCCATTCTCTGGCTCATCCTCTTCACTCCCTGCTCCTTCCTCTGCTGGTACCGGCCCGTCTACAAGGCCTTCAGGTAAGCCTCCCTTCATCTTCATTACAATACCACACTCCAACATATTTACCTCGAGGCCTGGTAACTGTGAGAGGAAATCGTACAGTCATAGCCGCGACGTTTCCACTGCCGCCCACTCATCTGTAGCTACAAGGACGTTATTTGAGTGTTTTGAGCTCTCGTTTCGTTTTATCACAGTCGGTAGGGCTGCAACGACTAGTCCAGTGATTAAAAGTATGTTTTTTTTTCTTCTCATTTTCAGGACTGACAGCTCCTTCAGCTTCTTCTTCTTCTTCTTTGTGTTTTTCTGCCAAGTGGTGATCTTCATCATCCAGGCTGTGGGCATCCCCGGGTGGGGGAACAGGTGAGCCGCCGTGACATCACCGAAGCCTCACGAACATGGGGTGGGGATGAGGGTGAGGTTGGGGTGATATTTTTACTTTGTCAAGTTTGAGTTGACAATTTGGTTTAATACAATTTCCAGTAAGTAAAAAAAGAGAATATTTTTGTTTCCAAATTCTGTTATTTGTAGATTTGGCTGCCATATTTGAATACACTAATTAATTAATTAACAAATAGATTGTAATTAACAATAGTTCAGTGAAATAATAACTCATCTGAATGTTAATAACAAATGACTGATAACACAAATTAACTGGATTTATTGCTGATTAACTGAGATATTAAAGGAGTGTTCCTTTAATATCCAAAGTACTAACTTTCAGCTGGCCTATAAGCTGCTCCCCTCTCGCTCTTTTTCTCATTTTCTGCATTCTTCCGTGTCTTCTGACAGACCTTTCATCCTCCCGCCTCTAGCCTGCTGCCTCTCTGTCTGCTGAGTAACTCTGTAAGTCTCTGTCTCTGCTCCGTTCTGCCAACACTCTCTTCTTGCTTTGTCTTCGTGAACTTATTAAACGTATTTTGTTCTCCCAAAAATACCTGGCTGTACTGTGGACAGTGCCACCCTCATTTTCTAAAACCCTGATTATTGGCGGCACCGCGAACGCGTGGATGAACCACGACAGCGGCAGAGCAGCCGCCGCTCCCCGTCGGTCTGGCTTGGCATTCAGCTCGTCGTCTTGGTTCATGGGCGCCTCTTCCTCTTTGTATCTTCTCAGCTTCTCCTTCACGCTGCTTCTTCAGCGCGTCCTTCTTCTCTCCCTAAATGCGACCCGACTCTCACCCAGACTGCATGAGCGTGCAGACTGAACTGCACCTGCATGCAAATGTTTCATCCTCTCAAACGTAACGACGTGTGTTGCCTCCAGCGGTTGGATCTCCGCCTTCACCATCATCGGTCCGAACAAGCCAGTGGGAGCCATCATGATCATCGTGGCCATCCTCTTCACCATCTGCGCTGTGCTGTCAATCATCCTGCTCAAGATGGTGAGTTTGACCCCAAACATGCCGTTTGACTTTGACATAAAAGAGTTTGATCAGGCTTACTCTTTTATGCTGATTGTGTGTCTTTTATTTGCAGGAATTAAAATACTAGCTAATATTGTATGTCGGATACAAATATAGAATTGTATAAATCGGCCCGATATCTGATATCATTGTATTTAAAGCTTCAATCTCTGTCACTAGAGTGAATGTTTAAGCTTCAGACCACACTTAAAGCAAAATAAAGGAGCATTATTCAAACCACACCCAAATAATACTGCTTTATCTTCAGCTTTTTCTGGTTTTGAGAACAATATTTTTTGTAAAACAGATGCTGTCTGCATCTGGAGCTAAATGCTGAACGACGTGCAGATGTTTAACGCTTCATGTTTTGTGCGGCCGCCATAGTTCAGCAAGCAACATTTGCTGCTTAGCACTGAACACAAGGTATAGCTTAGTATAGTATAGCTTTTACATTTTTTTTTTTTTAAATGTCTTTAGTTTTGGAGGTATTGCAAAAGTAATTAGCAAACTGAAATTTGAACCGGATGTTTGGTAAGATCTTCCAGAACCAGAAGAACCAGAAGGGTGGACTGACCAACAAGTCCATCTTTAGTGCAGAAGTTTATCTTTTCTTTTCTTCCCCCCATCTTCAGGTGCACAGCATGTACCGCCGGACCGGGGCCAGTTTCCAGAAGGCCCAGCAGGAATTCTCGCAGGGCGTCTTCACCAATAAAAGCTTCCAAACGGCTGCTGCTGGTGCGGCATCCTCCGCTGCACAGGGAGCCTTCCAGGGAAACTAAACCGCTGGAAGACCGAGCTGAGCTGCGCTCAACGGGTCAAGGTCTGTGCGTTATCGGGTCGGGACGACAGAAGACAAGAGGGCTGTTTCATGGAGTCACCGAAAAACTCAACGAGTTCCCACTGACTCCGTAAACACAGCCCTCCTGTCTTCTGGAGCCAGAGGCTGCACATTTTAATCTGGCCGTGCAATGTATAGACCTTGAGCTCGGGTGAGGCTACATGGTTAGCCTCCCTCCTATCAATGCACGTGTAATTCCCCCAAATGTTAACTTTGCTTCTCGCCGACTCCGCTTGTAGAAAGCAGTCGAGGGGAAAGTCACACAGCTGCATTCTGTGGTGGAAAGCAAGAATGAAGTTCACTGATGGATATTTCAGTTTGTCCCGGCTTTGTATATTTCGTGTGCACTTTTTTTTTTTTTTTTGGCAAAGCTCTTAAGTGTAATGCGTGCGTGCGTGCGTGCGTGCGTGCGTGCGTGCGTGCGTGCGTGCGTGTGTGCGTGTGTGCGTGTGTGTGTGTGTGTGTGTGTGTGTGTGTGTGTGTGTGTGTGTGTGCATGCATGCTGATCACGTGTCTTCATCATGTGGGCAAAGTACGCTTTAGTTTCCCTGATCCTGTAATATAAATATGAAGTGTTTCTCAATTCTTTTCTTTTTTTTTTCTGTCTTAAAAGTGATTTATTTTTTGTTGTTAAACACCAAAAAACATCTCTTGTGCTCCGCAAAAAACAACAACATTCTGTCTAATATGAAAGAACATGAACAAATAAATCACGCCGCTCATTGTAATCTGTCGGACTTTAGATTTCAAGATATTACTGTATTTTACATTTAAATCTGCTGTGTTAATTACTGAATAAGGACAAATAAGCCCCCCATCACTTGGAGATTGCACACTATGTTTTTAAAACATGTGCCTTTTGACTTTTGTCTGCAACCAAACTTTTGCCAAAATCTTTCTGAAAAAAACAACTGTGTTGTCAGAAGATGGGTGGAAACACAATGTTTTGGTATTTGTCATCACGTGATCACATCCACAGAGGATACCAGAGTGTTTTTTGTGTTGTTTTTTTTGTGTTCAATTTCCACTGTAATTTAGAACCCAGAAAGAAGATGATTTGATTTCACTTATGGCCAAATTACTTATTTAAAGCATCCGATTTTTTTTTTTCTCATCATGCTTATACTTTGTTTACACTTTAAAGACTCGTTTTTAAGGAAACCAAAGCAATACCTACTATGACAATGGAACATCTTGCTAATTATAAGTAGACTGGCTTCAATGTATCCAGTTTGCTTCAATGGGCTGAGCCCATTCTATCGATTTCACTACTAACAGCAAAGAGGAGGAGCGGTGTATTTTTCATGAAGATTAACGGTGTAGAAATGTAAATGTATTCAGCGCGGAGTAAACTTGCCATAACTCTTTCCCTTCTTTTTAAAGCGCACCAGTTTCTCAACATCACCAGGATGCAGCCCAGGTGCATTTGCATTTGTTTTCCTCTCACGCAGATCACTTCGTTCAACACTTTCAGAAGTCTTCCTCTCCAGGACGACGACCTAGCTCTAAATTATTTGCGTACCGATGTATATTTTCTACTTGATTTCTTAAAATCGGAAAACATCCACGCGTGTGTTCGTTTGATGTCCAGTTTTTAAAACATCTGCGCTCCTGAACAACAACTGCAACCTCCTCTCAGCTGTGTGATGTTCCTGCAACAGATATCGGTTTAATTTAAGGTTTTGATCTTGCATCCATTCTACAACACAAGACTTGTATTGATTCACACATCGCTGTATGAATTGTTTTTGAGAGAAGAGAATCTAGTGCCTTTTGTATTTCAATATTAAATATAGCATCTAATAAAATGCTTTGCTTTCATTAAAGTATGTAATTGTTTTCTTTCTTCTTATAACAATCCTTGGAATTTTGTTATATTATAAATGTTTTCCAACAACAGAAAAATGATCATGCCTCATCCCTCTCCACAAGGGGGCGCTGTTTGGTTACCAGCTCGCCAAACGGCTCCTTCGAGATGAGAACGATGGTTCCCAATCTGGGGGTTGAGGCCAGAACAATGGATCGTGAAATAAATCTTAAGGGCCACAAATGTTACTTATAAATGTTGCCCCAACCCGTTTCTGTTTTAGCTTATTCTTAAAGTGTACGACACTTAAACACACCTTTTTAAGGCATATTCATTTGCGCACCTTATTCTCATTTTATTCTTACATGTTTCAATTGAAACCTGATATTTTAATAGTTTAATGCACATTGTAGGAGCTATTTATTGAACATTATAAGTTATTTTTATTCACAAGAAATATTGTTTAATTCTATTTGTTTGCTTATTTAGGTTAGATTTGTTCTTTTTGAGAGCTAAACGACTGGATTTTAAAGTCAGTGTTCACATCCGTGTTTCCTGAAGCTTGAAGAAATTTGACAGCGCTGAATCGCTGCATGCGATTATTGCGCAATAGCCGCGCACCACTCTCTGCGGCTTTCATTGATAAAAAACCCAACTTCAGTGTGTGTCTTTGTGATGAACTTCAGTGTGTGTCTTTGTGTGATGAACTTCAGTGTGTGTCTTTGTGTGATGAACTTCAGTGTGTGTCTTTGTGTGATGAACTTCAGTGTGTGTCTTTGTGATGAACTTCAGTGTGTGTCTTTGTGTGATGAACTTCAGTGTGTGTCTTTGTGTGATGAACTTCAGTGTGTGTCTTTGTGATGAACTTCAGTGTGTGTCTTTGTGTGATGAACTTCAGTGTGTGTCTTTGTGTGATGAACTTCAGTGTGTGTCTTTGTGATGAACTTCAGTGTGTGTCTTTGTGTGATGAACTTCAGTGTGTGTCTTTGTGATGAACTTCAGTGTGTGTTTTTGTGTGATGAACTTCAGTGTGTGTCTTTGTGTGATAAATTGGATCTGATCGGCCAGTGAGCACCCGTTCTGTGTTTTGCTGCACTTTGCCTGCATGTATATCCTGCATGTATATTTTACGATTCTCTTTTAATATTTTATCAAAATATATTGTACAGAATGGCTCATTTCAGAATAATATCTCATCCCCAGCCAATTTAATCGATCGTGTCTAACTCGGTAAACACTGAAAGTTCCCACTCCCTGCCTGGTCCCTGAACGGTCTTCGCTTCACTAGCCATGTGCTGCAGGCTAAGAGGAAGCTAGCTGCTAGAGGGTCCACACAAGGCCAGAAAAATATTATTTCAGCCATAAGTAAGTCCATTATTATTTTTTTGCGGACATTTAATGTTGTGCGTATCTTGGCGAAGGTTTTTGGGGTTATTGGTGGATTCAGTTGGTTCTAAGGATTCCAAAACGGTATGGTAATCCTGTGTAGCTTCATGCTATCAATATGAAATTGCATATTTTCACAATTTCCCAAGTCACTCTCGAGTCCCTTCGAGTCATGCTTATGGTTTATGTTCATATTTATTGTGGTATAGTGTCATAAACATGAAACATTGACTTATATTGACTTGTAAGGCCTGGATGTGCCGTTTGTGTTGTTTCTGTGTGACACCAGAGGCCCTATTGAACTGGTTGGGTTTGGGAGGTGGAAGGGCTGAGCCCCTCTGGGGTTAAGAAGGTTAATGGATTATAACTACTGATGCTTTAATATACTGTATTTATTACTCACAGCTGGTAAAGTTGGAGCTCATTTGAATTACTTACGCATATACTGCTGAGTAGTTTAATTTATAGTAATACATTATCATTTATTATTTGAGTATATTTTATATTAATAATCTGCACAATAACTTAAACTGTCAGATACATACTGAGGAGTAAAATGTTTAATATTTACTTATTAACTAGAAATTAAAATATAGCGGTACAAATACCAAAAAACAGTATTGAATAAATATATTTAGTTACTTTCTTGACATCAACTTTGAATGGATCCACTCATTTCATGGGAGAAAGTGAATACCTTAATTTCCCAAAACCCTTGAAGAAAAGTCTTAAAGATTTACTTTATTACACAATTTTATATTTATATCTATATATTTATATATTTTATAAACAAATAATTCTCTAAAATACCAAGTTGACTAGAATAATCAAAGTTTAATGTTACTGGAATTATTTACTAGTATTTATTATTGGAAAGACATAAGAGTAGAGACTGATGCTTTAATATACTGTATTTATTACTCGCAGCTGGTAAAAGTGGAGCTCATTTTAATTACTTACGCATATACTGCTGAGTAGTTTAATTTATAGTAATACATTATCATTTATTATTTGAGTATATTTTATATTAATAATCTGAATCTGCACAATAACTTAAACTGTCAGATACATACTGTGGAGTATTGAAGAAAAGTCTTAAAGATTTACTTTATTACACAATTTTGTATATATATATATATATATATATATATATATCTATATCATTATATATCATTTATTATTTGAGTATATTTTATATTAATAATCTGAATCTGCACAATAACTTAAGCTGTCAGAAGAATCAAAGTTTAATGTTACTGGAATTATTTACTAGTATTTATTATTGGAAAGACATAAGAGTACACAAGTTTGGGGTGTAACAATGTGTAAACATTTATTTTTCTCCAAATCACAAGAACTTGTCTGTCCATCCACCTGAGGCCACATGATGAGAACACAAACTGCGAAGGAAAGGTTTAGTTTGTAGTGAATACTTAGTTTTCATGGCAATATTTAGTTTCTTTGCTGTATCCTTATTTCTCAAAATGTGTAGGTAACGCTCCAGATGTCGTCCCAGCTGGGGTTCCAGTGGTTGAACAGCTCCTCCAGCACCCTGGCGTCCTCCACTGCGTTGTAGGCGTCGTAGGACTTGTTCAGGAAGTGGTGGACCAGATACTTCCGAGAATGACTGGGCAGCTTAAAGTGCTTAAAGAGGTTCCTGCTCAACGGGAAGGTGTCCACGTACTCGGACACCACCTGCCGAAACTTCTTCAGGAGCCAGATCTTTCCCAGCACCCTGAGGAGCACGGGAGCGTTGAACCCCTGAGCCTTGTGGGCCGCCAGCAGCACGGGCCGGGGGAAGGAGCGGAGGAAGGCGAGGAAGGATTTGAGTGCCTGGCCAAGACTACGAGTGGTCACGGGATACCCGTGGAGCAACAGCTCGCCCCCACTGACGGTGAAGCCATTCAGCTGGCTGGCGCACCTGTGGATCTCACGCTGCGGGGAGATGTAAACGTTGAAGTCCCTCCCTTCACAGACCGCCGATAACTGGAGGATGTGACACTTTTTAGTGTCTGAGGAGGGTTAGGAGAACAAGAAAATGTAAAGAGATGAAGGTTATAGAATATTGTAAATTATTTGTCAGCAAACTGCTCATTGTTGCGATTTTTCTGCATTGGTCAGAGATTTCCTGGTGTGGCCAACATGACAAAATACAACTTGAAATGATATTCATTTTTCTATCAGCACCTTTTGTGTTTTTTAATTTAGTAAGAAATGCAAAAGTTTGCAGTTTACCAAAAAAAAAAGAAAAACACATTTAAGTATGCAGTTGTTTTTTATTACAGATATTTTGGGCTTCTTTCGTAGGCTGTCATGCGTGAGGCACTCTGCTGAATAGGAAGAGCTGCTGGTTGGCTTGTGGTCCCAGTCACACTTCCTCTGTTGCTATGGGACGGGTGCTGTGAAGGCTACGACCATGTTGGCTTAATTTGGTAAACGGGTACGGAATTCCCCTGGTGTTAAGCCAAAGCTAGCTTGCCTTTACATCGAGGACATAACGGATCAGAGTTAGGGTACATTTTTGCCAATCTAGCATTAGTGTAATGAGCCCTGTGGACCACTTTTAGCTGTATTAAGTTGTGTTTAGCGGATGTAGACGATGTATATATCAAGTCTAAAATAGAGTCCCATTGGTCATTTGTTATAACCACTCCATTACATTTGATGGAGGTGCGGGTGGAGGCTCCTCGTAGCCCAAAATGTCTCCTAAACTAAGCACATATTCTTCTTGTGTGATTTACTATTATGTTTGTACTCAAGCTATTGCTAAGAGGCAGGGCTGCACAATGAAAACGTAATTAAAGTCAATGTTACCAAATCCAGTGGTCGCCATGGCGAAGAAAACGATGGCTTGGTTGTCAGACATCTGAAAGAATTTAAAGAGAAAAACATTAGAACATGAACCTAAAATCTTCAGTCATGTCCAGCAAAGCATTTACAAAATGTAGTAAATCATCTAAAAGTAGAAGTATAGTCATTTTGAAGATTACTAATGAAGCGAGACATGTAAGAACATACTAATAATAATTACTACAAGTCTTGCCTCACCTTGACCAGTATACAGTACAGAGGTGTGAGATGAGCTGTAGCTGGATGTTTTCTGGTTATTATTAATATTCTTGTGTGTCTTCATGCACGGCTCAGTAGGAAACCTTGAAACTCTACTTTCGTTTAAGTGGAACAGAAACAGAGGGTCTGGTATCTTCTTGTGCTCCTCCTCCTCCTCCTCCTCCTCCTCCTCCTCTTCCTGATGAAGGTCCTTCCTGCTGCGCGTGTAAGTAAGTCCATAAGTAAGTCCATTATTATTTTTTTGCGGACATTTAATGTTGTGCGTATCTTGGCGAAGGTTTTTGGGGTTATTGGTGGATTCAGTTGGTTCCAAGGATTCCAAAACGGTATGGTAATCCTGTGTAGCTTCATGCTATCAATATGAAATTGCATATTTTCACAATTTCCCAAGTCACTCTTGAGTCCCTTCGAGGCATGCTTATGGTTTATTTATTGTGGAATAGTGTCATAAACATGAAACATTGACTTATATTGACTTGTAAGGCCTGGATGTGCCGTTTGTGTTGTTTCTGTGTGACACCAGAGGCCCTATTGGACTGGTTGGGTTTGGGAGGTGGAAGGGCTGAGCCCCTCTGGGGTTAAGAAGGTTAATGGATTATAACTACTGATGCTTTAATATACTGTATTTATTACTCGCAGCTGGTAAAGTTGGAGCTCATTTTAATTACTTACGCATATACTGCTGAGTAGTTTAATTTATAGTAATACATTATCATTTATTATTTGAGTATATTTTATATTAATAATCTGAATCTGCACAATAACTTAAGCTGTCAGAAGAATCAAAGTTTAATGTTACTGGAATTATTTACTAGTATTTATTATTGGAAAGACATAAGAGTACACAAGTTTGGGGTGTAACAATGTGTAAACATTTATTTTTCTCCAAATCACAAGAACTTGTCTGTCCATCCACATGAGGCCACATGATGAGAACACAAACTGCGAAGGAAAGGTTTAGTTTGTAATGGAATAATTAGTTTTCATGGCAATATTTAGTTTCTTTGCTGTATCCTTATTTCTCAAAATGTGTAGGTAACGCTCCAGATGTCGTCCCAGCTGGGGTTCAAGTGGTTGAACAGCTCCTCCAGCACCCAGGCGTCCTCCACTGCGCCGTGGGCGTTGTAGGACTTGTTTAGGAAGTGGCGGACCAGATACTCCAGCTTATAACTGTGCGACCAAAAGAGGTTCCTGCTCAACAGTAAGGTGTCCACGTACTCGGACACCACCTGCCGAAATCTCCTCAGGAGCCGGAACTGTCGCAGCACCCTGAGGAGCACGGGAACGTCGAACCCCTGAGCGTTGTGGGCCGCCAGCAGCACGGGCCGGGGGAAGGAGCGGAGGAAGGCGATGAAGGAGCTGAGAGCACGGCCAAGACTAATAGTGTCCACGGGATACCCGTGGAGCAACAGCTCGCCATTACGGACGGTGAAGCCATTCTTCCGGGTGGCGTCATAGCTGATCTCACGCTGCGGGAAGATGTAAACGTCGAAGACCTTCCCTTCACAGACCGCCGACAACTGGAGGATGTGACACACTCTAGTGTCTGAGGAGGGTTAAGAGAAAAATAAAATGTAAAGAGATGAAGGTTATAGAATATTGTAAATGATTTGTGAGCAAACTGCTCATTGTTGTGATTGTTCTGCATTGGTCAGAGATCTCCTGGTGTGGCCATCATGACAAAATACAACTTGTAGTGACATTAATTTTTCCATCAGCACCTTTTAAAATTGTGTTTTTTTTTAATTTAGTAAGAAATGTTTTTGTTTGCAGTTTACCAAAAAAGAAAAACACATTTAAGTGTGCAGTTATTTTTTCATACAAATATTTTAGGTTTCTTTCGTAGCCTGTACAGGAAGAGGAGTGTGGATTGATGTCGTTAATGAGCTTGTAAGTTTGGGATATCAATCCTCTACTGTTCGGGTCCAGTTCTAGGAGGCTGTCAACATGAGATTTCATGGGCTTGTTCAGAAATGAGTCAAAAGATTTTCATACAAAGCTCCTGATCTGCAAGTAGCGGAAAAAAATGTTCTTTGGTAGATCATAGATTTGTGATAATTGGGAGAATGACGCAAACGTGTTTTCTGTGTATAAATTATGGATTTATCTGATCCCTTCATCAAACCATAGAGTAAATGCGTTATCTGTACAGGAGGAAATAAACATACGGTTACATTTGATGGAGGAGCGGGTGGAATTACCTAATCCAGTGGTCTCCAGGTCAAAGAAAACGATGGTTTGGTTGTAAGACATCTGAAACAATTTAAAGAGAAAAACATTAGAACATGAACCTCAGTCATGTCCAACAATGCATTTAAAAAAATGAGTAAATGAGTAAATCATATAAAAGTAGAAGTACATTTTGAAGATAACTAATGAAGTGAGACCAGGGGCGTCGTTAAGCCTGTTTAAGCCCCCCTAAAATGTTCTTCAGCTCCCGCCCAAATAATTTGGCTTGGAAAAAAAAAGTGATGTCATTAAATGAAACTATTGTTTCTCACATGGACAAGTTATTTATAACTCTAACATGCTACACATGTGCATGTGTTTGTATGTTTTCTCCACCTTCAAATTACTTTCCCAATAGCCTATCATCGTACTTAACCATAGGGCACTAGGACCTTGGGGAGGCTGCTGTGCTGGCTTTCTCACTGGCTTTCTCACTACCCAAGTAACGTCTCTCATCAACCACAGCAGGATTATACCAAGAAGTTTATCTCCAAGTAAACTATACCAAGGAGTTTATCTCCAAGTAAACTATACTGTCTAAAAGACCACTGGACCTCAGGAGGTTAAAGTTGAACTTCAATCAGGTTTATTCAACAGAGTATCACACAAGCAGATAATACCTGATCACGGGTCTGTAGGAAGGGCAGCTCGCTCTATTCCTCGACAGACTGACTCTTTAGGAGAGTTCAAAGCGTTATATAGTCTCTAAGAGCATTTGTGATTGGACAGGACTAATGCCGTGTTCACACCAAAACAGTTGCGAATTTTCGCAACGCCACTTCGCCTATATCGCGCCGCAGGTGAAAAATTCGCTCTGTGTGGTTAATCCGTTTTTTCGCAACCATCGCTGGGGAAAGGGGGCGGGGCTTATCTCTGTGTCTTGAAAACATTTACTATTTCCTTCATCCACCAGGTAAATAACCACTAGTTCTGCTTTATACTTGTTGAGGAAGTTCCACACACGTCGGAACATCAACCACCCCGTGTCTGGGTTCATAATATTATCCGTAGTCACACACAGCTCCGACTCCTCCAGGACGAGTGTCTGAATGAAGCCGCTTCCAGCGCTCCTTCAGCGGACCAGCAGTTTGATTCAGTAACGGCGGTGATGCCGGGCGGAGCTTCTCAACGCTGATTGGCTTTCGCAACTCCGCGTCATGCGAATTATTCGCTGGAGTTGAAATATTTCAACGCCAGCGAAAAAGCGGCGTTGCGACGACGTTTCGCTTCTATCGCGACGCCCGGCGAAAAATTCGCTTTTTCGCAACCTAACGCGGCTGTGCATTGACTTAACATGTAATCTGGACGCGCGAATATTTCGCAACTGTTTTGGTGTGAACACGGCATCAGATGGGAGAGTCTCCTGGTTTAGACTTTGAGATCTCCTTGGTGGAGCACAGGGTTGGATATGCCCCTCTTGGCTCACGAATCCTCCAACGCCACAAGTATCGGTGTGTGTGCATGTTGTCAGCCAAGCGTGAATGTGTGTGCGTAAAATGTAACGATGTCGGTGAAGCATTAGTGTGTGTGTGCTAACTGTATCTTGTCTGAAGTGCCGAGCGAGGCCAAGTCTAATCTAACAAACTGTATCTCATCAAAACCGTCAAGCGAGGTCAAAGTAGTATTCTCACAAACTGTAGCTCATCTAAACTGTCAAGCGAAGTTGAATTATTAATTCTAGCAAAACTGTATCTTATCTAAACTGTCGAGCGAAGCCTCCGCACCTGGCGTTCCCTCATTTCTTAGGTCTAATGATTGGGTAAATAACCTTGAGTTGTAGACTTCTCGACGCATACTTCTACAATTGCAGTTTTCTCACTCCTTGAGCAATCTTGTTGTTTTCACCTCAAATAACGTGGCCTCATGGCTTGTTGTATAAAATGGATACTTCTAACAATGTTGTACAAAATGAATGCTTTAATAAGATGGATATCTTCAACAATACCAAGTAGTTTAGCTCAAAGTAAACTACACCAAGGAGTTTAGCTCAAAGTAAACTACACCAAGAAGTTTAGCTCAAAGTAAACTACACCGAGGAGTTTAGCTCCAAGTAAACTACACCAAGGAGTTTAGCTCCAAGTAAACTATACCAAGAAGTTTAGCTCAAAGTAAACTAAACCAAAGAGTTTAGCTCAAAGTAAATGATGCACGGAGGGAAGCCCCTATTCCCTAGGGGCTAAGCCCCCTCTTTCCTTGAATTCTAGAAACGCCCCTGAGTGAGACTATAAGAACATATAATAATAATAACTACAAGTCTTGACTCACCTTGACCAGTATACAGTACAGAGGTGTGAGCTGAGCTTTAGCTGGATGTCATCTGGTTATTATTAATATTCTCGCTTGTCTTCATACACGGCTCAGCAGGAAACCATGAAACTCTACTTTCGTTTCAGTGGAACAGAAACAGAGGTTCTGGTATCTTCTTGTGCTCCTTCTCCTCCTCCTCCTGATGAAGGTCCTTCCTGCTCCGCGTGCTGCTCTCTGCTCTTCTGTCACAAGAAAACAACAGCAGCTCTTTTTCTCTTTTTTAGTTTCGGTTTTGCCCGGCGGGAAGTTACCACAACTGTCACGTGAGAGAGAAAACCCAACGCAGGCTCAAAAACACAAAATGGAATACATTCATTAACCAAAAGAATGAAACAATAAAATAAAAAAGACATTCTACAATTCTACACCAAATAGTTGTATGTTATGTAAGTGTGTGTTAGTACCAGTGAGGACCCTGAACTCACCTCTCAAGGTCGTCGGGAAGCTCGGCCTCTCGGGTTACAAGTTACAAGTGCCACTTTAAAAGTGCTTTGAATGAAAACTGAGAAGTTGGAGGAGCAGAGTCCTGAAAGTACGGAGAAAATAATGAACTAATCTCACTGACGTGTCTCTACAACTCTTCACCCAGCATTAGGCCTCTGTGGTATCTGCCCTCGTGTTCCTTCTGGACTTACTTATGAGGGCCTTTAAAAAAAAAAACTTTCTTTCTCCTCCTTAACTTCTCCTTTTTTTGCACTTCAGTTTGACAAGCCTCTTCTCGCACAATTTCACAATTGATATTATAAAAAAAAGATCACAGTATTATATAGATGAACCCTAGACATAATGATACAAGTGGACTGAAGAAAGACAGGAGTTTGCAAATCTTCCTATTATACATTATAGTTTGCCAAGCATTGATTATATTGTGTATTTCCTAAATATATTATACTCTTATGAGAGGAGGATAACAGTCTCTAGTAGACGGGTTTATTCCAAAACCTGAGCGTCACTATGAAATAAAGAAATAAAACACATATAACGAAAGAAATAAAACACATATAACAACATTTAAAAACATTAAAATAGCAAAACATCCAGAATTACCCGCTGCGCCTGGTTGTCTCGTTTTATTGCCCTCATCCCTGAGAAGGTTCTCCAGTTCGTATCCACACGTCTTACATCCTCCTGGCCGTAACTCAGGAAGTCAGCCGGTGGGAACTGACGTCTGCATTCCCTTTATGGCGACCACCGAGATCAACACCATGGAGCACAAACACCCAGACTCCTGCTCATTGTGGGGACTTAAACAGAGCAACATGGGACTACACCTTATACTGCAACACCTTGACTCCCCAGGGACATATGCAAGGGTCCTGTAGGTGGACTTCATCATCCCGGAGGTCTGCAGAGAGAACTATTGGTTCCAGCCGGCTCTCCATCCTGGACTTGTACATCTCCCAGAGTCAGGAAGCAAGCTGGAAAGATCACTGTAGACCCCTCACACCCTGGACACAAGCTGCTACAACTCCTCCCCTCTAGGTGGCGCTACAGAGCTCTCTTGTTTATTTGCATATCATATGTACATATGTATGATGAGAGCAACGTGTAACCGGAGTCAAATTCCATATGTGTGTCCACACACAACGCCAATAAAGCTGATTCTGATTAGGTCAGGGGTCGGTAGAGTTTAATTCTGCGTGGACGTATTAATTCGCTTTAACTGCCAACGATGCTGGCTGACCTGTGTGATTGCTATGTGGTGAGAAATGATCAAACAACAAAAGATGTAATGTTGAAAGACTCTTCCAGAACAAGCACACTGCATTTGCTGAAGTGTCAAGCTGCAGATGAGCGAAAAAGAGCGATTTCTCAACTGCTGCAGCAAACTGAGCAAAGTAAAAATACTTTTAGGAAGTGGATCACGTGTCCAAACTCAACTACTGCTGGTTCTGTGGCAGCTCGTGAGACAGTGAGGCGTTCGCTAGTAAAAACGGATCCGTCCTGGTTTTTTTTTCCAAACTCCAACGTGTTCAGTGCTCTAGTCTAAAACTACGTAGTGAGGACGCTCAGTGTACACATAGCAAAATATATGCATTTTCAAATGGAAACGTAAACAAAATAATTAAAACAATAAACATAGTGCCATAATCGAGACATCATTTAAAAATAAATATGGTAAACAAACAGATAACAATACTTTAAAACAAGTATATATTATAATATATACATATATATTATAATATATACTTTAAAACAAGTATATATTATAATATATATATATATATATATTATGGCAAGTGTATTTTAATAAAGAAGATGTGCAATCATGGATCAGCTGGAAGTTGCATTGTCATGTAGCTGAAAAGATAACTGGCAAGAGTTGTTGTTTTTTTATTTTGGGGGATTTTAAGCATAAATTGAAAATGTGCATAGAACAGATGGATGGAAACGTACCGATAAGAAGAGTACAGGTGTAATAATAAATGATCAGATCCGTATAAAAGAAAGAACCGTGACAGTGATCTGCCATGTTGACCTTTTGTGTGAGATTTAGCGGCATCTAGTGGTGAGAGCTGTGGACTGCAAGCAGCAACAGACCCCCTCACTTCATCCCTCCATTTCCAAGCGTGTCGGAGAACTACGGTGGCCCTGAAGGACGCAGACATCAGATAGAAGTCGTCCCTCTGTCCTCCTGAGTGCTTCGTCTCAGCCGAGAAGTTTACAAGGACAGACTAAGCTAAACCGTTAGACGACCGGGTTTGCCGGCACGAGATTGACAAATTTCTCGGAGATGACCGTTTCTCATGTCCCGCCTGTGGAGATGATGAACGCCCATATTTTGAAGGGACTTTCATTGCCAAGGACACAGATGTAGAATAATTTGTGAAAAGGATTAGAAACAAAGTCAAATTGGTGAGCACAAGTTAGTGGTGCATTGTAAAATGTAAAATGCACAAGATGTAATTACTTTTCTGTAACAGCTGTTGTATTGCTTGTTACATTAGGCACCTGGACGCCCATCTTTTGGTAAATCTAACTTCAAAGCTGGATGACGAGGACATGATGACATGCTTTTTTTCTATATTTTAGTTCATTTTGTAAAAAGAAAAAAAAAGTTTAATGAACCAAAGGATGGTTTACGTTTAGTCTTCTTCTTTTTAAGGGTTACAAAAATCCCTTTTTTCCCTTGTGTATTCTAAATGATGAGAGGTTAGTCAATCTATATTAATGTATGTAGGCTCATGAGGTACTGGGGGAACTTGGTCATGACTGGAAATAGGAATATATAAAAGAATATGTATACAAAATGGAAAGGCATCACTTGTCCTCCAGCTCAGGTTTAAATGGAGAAACGGGATACATCGTGTTTGATTATTTATTATAATTTCAATATAAACATGATACAAAAGTACATATAACTCCAAAATCATTTAACACTAAAAAGGGCTTTAATATAACACGGCCGGAAAAAAAGCTGACTGTGTTTGACGAACACTTATGTACAAATTAGTTCCAGCCTTAATAAACTCAAATGACTACAAATACATACGAATGTAAGAAACCTCTAAACACAAGTGTACAACTGTGACAAAAATGTACCCAACAAAATAATAAAGTAACTCTTTCTGCTGCCTGGATTTCAAGTCATTTTCTACACTGCTCCTTTATTTTAAACCTAAACTAAGTGACAGTAGTAAAATGAATAAAAGACACGTTTTACCGTTCATTCATTGCCACGCCTTAGGCTCTTTCCTTGCTGGCATTGTGTATTTGGCCGTGTTGCATATATTATATTTTAAAACACTAGGTTTTCAGGCCTCTATGGAAGCGGCGGGGTCGGGCTCGGGGAGCACGGGAGCGGTGAAGCTGACCCGGACGTCCCGGGTATAAAAACCCTGGAGAACTCCGTCCACAACAACATCTGGGAGCTCTGCAGGACGAGAAGAGAGCGCGGGGTTATTAGTTTTCGACTCGCAGCTACGGAGCCGTTAGCCGTTAGCCGTTAGCGTGCAGCATTCCTACCTGATGTGCAGTCGGAGAGATAAGGATCCTGAAAGAATCCCAACACTCGCTGATTTGGTAACGGATAACTGAGGAAACAAAAGCAATACATTGGTCTGACGCAACATTAAGACAATGTTTACACCAACTTTCATCCTTGTTGTGACACAAACATATGTCATCATATACTGGTTATGGTAAATGATAAGGAGGTAGGGTGCAGGAACACATCTCTATTTGATACAGGGTTCATATACATTCTGAGCAATGGATTTCCATGACCAAACATTTTGTGAATGAAAAAGTGAGAAAATGTAGTATTTAAACTAACAATGAGAATTCCAAAGCATACAGTAAACCTTAAATGACACAAATGAATGAGAGACAATAGTTTGATTAAAAGAATAAACATTTATATAGATGCCTGTATGGATGTCTGCTTATATTTTGAGCATCTTTCTTTTAAAAGCATATTCATTATTTCAAACTCCGCGTAAATGAACGTCATGAACACATGAATATAACACATTTCCATGACTTTTGGGATTTCTTTTTTTAAAGGACTTTTCCAGACCTGGAAATAACCATTTTAAAATTCCATGACTTTTCCAGGTTTTCCATGACCGTAAGAACCCTGTGATAGAAACAGGGCTAAGTCCCGTAATTTCGGATGGCCATCTCAACCCAGGGGCCCTCAAATGCAACACACACACACACACACACACACACACCGACTTTGTTGTGCGACGACAACTCGACGTGACGCTCGGCGGACAAGACGTACAGATGGAGGAAGTCAAAAAGTATCGCAGCCTGCATGCGTTGATTTGTGGAGCGGCATCCGGACTAGAGGTGGCGAACAATTACAAACCGTCGGAGGAAGCGTGCGCCTCTGTGGCTTTTCCTCAATTCCGCCATGTTTTTTTCTTCAAACACAAGCGTAGCCCTAAGTTAAGGTGAAACAGTGATCACTTTATTTCTCTTTGAGTAATCTCTTAAGCTTATATCCAATACACGGACTGGAGCAGTAGAGACCACATGTGACCCTGAAAGCCTGTTTGCCGACTTTATTTCCCCCCAAAAGAAAACACGCATCAGGAATCAAAGAATCGGATGATCAATAGTGGCTTTAGTAGCAATAAACTTGTATCACTTCACATCCCTAGTCAATATTTAAACAAATGTTGTAATTGTTTCTTTTCGGACCTGTTGAGGTCAGAATCGGATTTATACAAAAACCTGCAGGAATGCAAAGAATCAAATCATTCTGCAAAGGAAATATATGGAACGTTTTTATACTGTAGTCATTAAAATGCTTCCATCATCACTGAAATATATAACGGCGTCGCAGAGACGAGTAATCGGCGCGCAGGATTCCTCCCACGATAACAAACTGCACCACACAAATACTAGTAGAGATACTAGTAGAGAGCTCACCTGTAATCCTGACTGTCCAAATCATCAAGCGATCTGGAAAAATAAATAAATAAAATGAATTACAGATTTCTTGAAAAGACATTGTTCAAATAAAGAGTACAATTTTACAGACGCTACTCTGCGATACATAAAGCTACTTACTTCTGTCTATAAATAGCATCATTTAAACACACACTCAACAGCCTAAAGTTGTATTAAGTTGCTAAACTGAGCGTCTCTGGGTCAGGAGTCCGGGCTGAAGGACTTACTCCATGCTGCTGACCTTGACCCCGGTGTGAAAGTGTTTCACGTGCAGGAAGTCCAGCAGCACCTGCGGCACGTCCTCGTTCTGGTAGATGATGTCCTGCGGCAACAGAGAACAATCCGGACTTGTGAGCACGTGTTGCGTTAAAGATGCGTTGTTGTTGTTGTCGTTGCTCCTCGACTCCTGAACAGCCGCTTTGCTTTTGCAGCTCAAATCTTCTGAAAGCATTTTAAGCATCTTTCCTTTTTTTCTTGATTCTGTAACTTTTACTTTGTGGTATTTATTTTTTTTATATTCAATTCAAAGTGCTTTATTAGCATGAATGTTCAAAAAAGACAATATTGCCAAAGCATTATAATAATAACATTACAGTAGATTAGTTAAAAGAAAAAGGTTTCTTGATACAATAAAATTATTAATGATTGTGTGTGTGCACATGTGCGTGTGTGTGTGTGTGTGTGTGTGTGTATATATTTTGTCTCCTGACTCCTTTTACTTTTCTTATTCCTGTAAAGCACGTTTTAAACTGAACATATTAATAGTTTTAAACGTCTGGCTTTTATTTATGTTTATTTATGTTTTTATTATTATTATTGCTTTTGAAGATTGATTTTATACAGAGTTTTAGTATTTACATATTGGATTTCAGCAAATTTTACTTTCATTATTATTATTAATAACTATTAACCATTTTAAAATGAGTTGCATTTTATTTCTGTTATTTTCCCTGACTTAATTCAATGTGCATTAGTCTCTTCATCTTCTGCATTTGATTTGTTTGAAAGACGCTAAATAAATAAAACTTGACTTATTGATTTGACCTTCTGTTTTGATAACAGGTCCGGCTTAGATCAGACAAGTACAAGGTCTGTAAACTATTATTATTTTACTATCAAGTATTATTCCAGGACACAAAATGCAGCGATTACATCCGGACCACAGTCTCTAATTGAGCAAGACAAAAGTACTGCTGTGTCATCGCATGGAAACTGCAGGGATGGTAATTCTAATCTGGGCACTTGTGTATCTTTATAAAGCATGTCATCAATGCTCTTTCACCTCCGTTATTTCAATAAACATTCCTGTTTATGTGCTATAGAAATGCTTAGTGAGCTAAAAAACCCGTGCTGGAGACTCCTGCCTTGCCAAACGGCGCTCCAGCATCACAGAGAGTTACCTGGACGTAGTCCTCCAGCTCCTGGCTCCTCTGCTCCTGAGGTTTGGTCCTCAGGTGGGGGTTCCTTTTGCTCGGGAAATCTGGAGTCTGGAGGATCTTCCTGAGCTGCAGGTACAACGAGAAGTGATGGCACACAACACCAAATAGCTGGAATTAAAACGTAGTTTTTGACCACGAGAATACATTTCCTGAAGCTGTGATCCACTTCTTACGGTTGTTTTCACATTAGTGCCAAGACTCAGCAAAGTGTGGATGAAAGTAAAGGGAAGAAGATGGCCAACAAACATGGATGAAAACAATGCTCAATTCTGTGTGCATTGTTTGCAAAAACTATATTTTTATTCAGTTTTTGCTATATAACTCACATATTTAACTGTAAAACTCAATTAAATTGTACCTTTATATACTTTGCTGTATTATATATTTTTTTATATATTGTTATTCTCTGCGTGTGAAGTCCTTCACCGTATAATGACAATCAAGATTATGAGTTATGAGGAAGGAAATTCCCTGAAGAATACCCACGATGCATTTTGGTCTGCATTAATAAAAATAAAAAAAAGGGAAATTACTTTTACAATCCATAAAATATTGTTATTCATCTGCAACTACATTAATATAATAATGATGATTTTAAAATATGATATTAAACTATCACAACTGATAAAGTAAAAGTAGAAACTTTTCTAAAAACAATGTTAAGCACCTCAATGCATATTCTAACAAACATAAAAGAGCATCAATGTGAAGCTTCCTTGTGTTGTTAATGGTTCTGTTAAGTCTTATCTGAGGTTACAAATAACTGAAACAACTCATAACAGGCAGCGCTCCATACAGGAAACGATCAACAATTCAATAACACCGGAATAATTGTGTAATTAAAAGCAACTTACTTTTCTGTGGAGAGTCTGGAATTCGCTGTTTCTTCGGAGCACATAATGTTTCCTCCCGTGAAACAAGACTTCCACTCTGAAGAGCTGCAAACAAAAGACAGAGAGGATTTAATCACAATCTGTCATTTAGGGAATTTAATTCAATGTCAGGGTTGGACATTTAAAGTGTGTCTATATTAAGTCATTTAACATATTTGGCAACCACAACATCTAAAATGTCAACACCATAATTCCTTGAACGCTCAATATTTTATTTATTATTAATATTATACTACATTTTTAAATGTTGTGCGTTTTACTGTGTTTGTATTATTTGAGTGTCCACCTGTCTCGGCCAGGACGCTCTTTAAATAGACATTTTAATCTCAATGAGAATCTCTCCTGATTCAAATAAAATAAATGCAACATGTGATGCAACTTCAACCAATATTTGTGTACAGATTTATTTTGAAATAAAACACAGTTGTAGTAAAAACCGTAACAAAAGCTATTTAATTTTAAGATTTAAAATTGAGGACTTAAATCAACTTGATGTCTTGAGATTCTTAAAATCATATTGTGCAGTTTAAACAATTTTAGCATACTATTCCCGAGAAGTTTGCATCAAAATGCAATGACATCATTGCTCCACCAGGAGGAGATAGAGAGCTTCTTTTCTATTAAATCTCAGACTGAGATGATAAAACCAAACAGAATCAGAGGTCAGTTCAGCACACTGCAGAACATTCCCCAGGTCAGTGTTGTTTTGATATATTATTAGTTTAAAATGGAGATGTGAATGAAACTAATTACAATTCATAACTAGGTGACAGTTCTCTGGAAGTTTGTGTGGTTTCACGTCAGGCTGCTGCTGTATTTAACGTTTTAAACCCGCCAACAAAGTAGTGACACAGAGAACTTCAGTAAAACAAACAGAGCTGTGAAACTGAGAAACAGAGACCTTGTGAGGTGTGTGTGTGTGTGTGTGTGTTTGTGTGTGTGTTTGTGACCAATGTTTTCCAGCTCTCTGCACTAATCACTGTTTGAAAAGGGAACAATATAACATAATATGTCCAACTTCTCAAGGCAGGTGAATACACTTTATGAAATGATAGATATGTTTTAGTTAGTCCATAACATATTGTGTACATTTACTGAAGTTCAGTTTTGAAATACGTTCCATAATTATTTCCGTCTTGTAATATAAAACAACGACAATTACAGGGCTGTTTGTCTGGAAAACAAATACTTTTGATCTTTTGCATACATTAAGTTGATAACACTTCTTTATTTTAAGTTATGTAAGCCTTTACTTAATGCATAATGCATATTTTACTTGTGATTGAGTATCTGCTGTATTGTTACTTGTACTTGAGTTAAAGAATACTTCCTCCATCCTACATGGAGTACACGCTGGTTTCCTTCTCCAGCTCAAAAGCGTGTGGAGTGAGAAAAACACAAACATATTTACAACAAAGTAACTTTTCAGTGGTAGAAAGTATTGTTCTTAACAGTTATGTAGTTTTCAAAAGGAAACTATTGTACTTTTTACTACTTTTTGAAGTTTTTAGTTTAAGATGTTATGCACGAAACAAATTACATAATAAAATATGATGAATTGGTAAAGATTTGTTTCGATAATACGAATCGGCAAAGTAATTTAAATTAGCACCAAAAAAAAGTTGAATAAAAAAAGTACATTTCCTTCTGAAGTAGCAGTATAAAGTAGCAGAAAAGTACCTCAAAACTGTACTAATAATAAAAAGTATGCTTACAGTACTCCACTGTGTAGCCTACTAACGTCTATCAACATTTTTTTTATTTAAAAGCAAAAATTAAAATGCAAGACTCCATTGATATTCCCATGTTTTTAATGTTTCCTGCAGCGCTGGAGAGAAACGCGCGAGCTCCCGTTGGCTCCTCCCCCTGCGGGTTACCTGGCTCACCTTTTCCACGCTTCACAGAAAGCGAGGAAACAAGGAAACACCGCGAGGACACGAAGGAGTTGAATGTTGTTGCGCTGCCGAGAAACGCGACACACAAGTTATTGAACTGATCCCACTGCGTCCTCACCTTTCTGGACTTTCCAGACTCGTCCACTTCCCTCTCCATCGAGGGGATCGATACTTCAATCATCGGGAAGTCTTCCTCCCACACCATCGATGGACTTGATCAACTTCCCGCAGCTTGAAGAGGGACTTCACGTGTTGTCTTCTCTCTGCGCGGTCAGGAACTGGAAGAAAAACAAACAGGATCCGTGTGTCGGTTGTCGGTCTGTTCCTGCGCTCCACCTGACGAGCACGACCTCAAGGCGCGTTCAGGGACCTTAAAGGTGCAGTGCAACATTTAGGAGGACACGCCCATCTGCTGCTGCTGAGACACACGTAAAGTCAGCAGTTTAGTGACCAACACAACAACAACAACAACAACAACACAGGGCTGGAGTTTGTTGTCTGGAGCTTTCTTGCGTGAGGTTTAGTGGGTTCCAGTAATATTATAATTATGTATTTATTATATATTTGTAATAATCTTGTAATTATTTTAAATACTTTTTAGATTATTATTTGTATATATATATTTGTAATTATTTTGTATTACAAATCTTTGTAATATATTTGTAATATTTTTTAAATATATATTTGTAATCTTGTAATTCTTTTAATTTTTTTGTATATATTTGTAATATAAAAAAATGTATATTACAAATCTGTGAAATATATTTGTAATATTTGTTTTTAGATATTTGTAATAATCTTGTAATTATCATATTTTTTGTATTATTATATTATTTATTATAATTATAAGTATAATTTTACTTATTTACATTTTCTGCCACGTAGTACTCAACCTCAACTCAGAGGCAACTATTGTACTTTTTACTCCACAACTTAAGTCACTTTGCAGATTCAGATTAATAATACAACATGTGGACAAGAAAGAACCAACAATAGAAAATTACATTTGAAAATACTACTTAAATGAATGTATTCACTACTATCTTCACATTACCTCATTCAAATGCACACCATGATTTTTTTTCTTCTTTCACTCTGCCACTGCGACGTGAAGCCGGCATGAGACAATACCAGCCAGTGTATAAAATAATAAAGAGGGATTGTATTTTAAACTCTGATCTTTGACACAGCGAACAGTTGGAGAGCATAAAGCACATTTATGGAGGAAGCATCTGATCTCTGGTCAGGAAACAATCCTTATCTTTAAGACGTTTCCTGCGGTAAAGAACAGCGGCATAATCAAAAATAGGAATTCACATGACCTCCAAGAGTCTATCTCACTAATACAGAAATGAATAACAAGGTGAGCGTTAAAGTAAAGTATTAAACGGCGGTTAATAAGTGAACCTTGAGTTAAAATGTTCTGTCAAACTATGAATCCAAAAGTTTAGCCTTCATCCAAATATAACTTAAATCATATAATACTGCCATAATTATGTATCACAGCCCATCAGAGGTGGGTGAACATGTGTTTAAGATGAATAATCTAAAGACACTATGACAAATGTCGCTTTCAAATCCAGGTTCACTTTCCACAGAGCTTGAAACTCAAAGTTAAACCAAAACCAATCCATTGTTTATAAAAAGGGATGTAAACCCGGACCACACAAAACTACTCGCATCCTCTACAGACGGCTGATAGAACCTCTTTATTGAGGAAAGGATACTTAACGATCTTAAAGCATGAATATAATGTGCCTTTTTTCCCCTGCCTATGTCTATTTTCCCCCCTTGTTCACCATTTAAATAGCACGCGCACATGATTTTCCACGTGTCGATCTCAACCAGAATCACATGCTCCGTCTGAGCCGTCATCCCTGCTGCTCCTCACTGTGCTGCAACGTAGAACCGCTTACTGAAGCAGCTCTGAGAGGAGAGTTAGATGAGAAGATGGATGCCACCCTTGTCACTGTCCATTAAATATAAAAAGCACCAGCCAGGAGACCGTTAGCTTAGCTTAGCTTAGCATAAAGACTGGAAACGGGGGGAAACAGCTAGCGGAGCACTGCGTTACTGCGACCAGGCAAGGAAAAGTCTGGCACACACAAAGGAGATGTGACATTTTAATCAGGGATTGTTTATATAAGTGCTGTTTGTAGACTGTATGCTAAGCTAACTGCTAAGAGTCTTATTGCTCGTTTCTCATCAAAGCGTCAAACTATTCCTTGAACTCGTCCTGTCACCCTCCTCCCTGACCTGCTGGAGGCCTCATTGTTTCCCTCCTTCAGTCATCACATGACTCCCACGCCCTCATGCACACACCTGCTTCCAATTCCCTAACGAGCTCCCCCTAGTAACTGCAAGCCACTTTCTCTCAGCTTACCTGCTGAAGCGTCTACTGGGACTTCTGTCTTTGTGGCCAGCCTTCCTGATCACTTGCCAGCCTTTTGAGACCTCTTGCCTCCGCGCCTTGTCCCCTTTTTGCTTTGTTCACCTGTTCGGATTGTAACCCGATGCCGAAACAATACAGCTTTTAATTCAAACTGCCCGTCTGAGTTGTGCGTCTAGTCGTCAACAGAGGTCAGTTTGACATGTCACTGTAGGAAAATCAAATTAGTGATGGCTGGATTCCATTTAGCTGCTTAGAATCCAGTTATTACACATTGCTGGCTCACTCTTTCTTTCACTGTAACTCTATAATTGTGCCATCTTTAGTTATCAGTAACACCTTTGCCTTTTCTCACTCTGACAAGTCAAATTACTTTCGTTCGATCAGGAGGACATTCATTTAAATTGTAATTTAATCTTGGGAGGCATCATCATTGTGTAAATCAGATAATTTGAGAGCAGAATTCAGCTTTTTCTTCTTTTTTTTTTACAAGAGTTTCGCTACTGTGCAGGTATTTGGGCATTTTAATTCCCTCTTCTGAAACTCTTGTCTGTACAACTTCCTCTGTTGGGAGTTTTTTTTAATTCACAGGCATGCCAGCTGGTTGGGGAGCGTGATGCAATTAGTCCGAGCCAGTGTGTGAATGAAAGAAAGCACTGTCATGCGTTAGCTGACGCATTCTTGAGTTCTGCCCAAAGTTGGACTCTGATGGTCACCGCATCTATGTAAAATGATGCATTGCTTAAAACTCACGTATACGACCACTTATACGTGAGTTTTAAGCAGTGCATCATTTTCTGTGCACCAGAAACACCTGAAAACCTTTCATTTTACTGCAGCAGGGTCTGAACAGTCTTCCCCGCTCGGTCCTGGTTCTCCTGTGCCTCCTTTCCCTCCAACGGGCCCAGCAATGCGGCCCGGGTCTCCGGCGGCAGTGTTGGCTCCCAGAGGGCACCGAGCTGGAGTCTGAACTGAGGGAGTTTTTTGGTGAGCCTGCATGATTTCGTCCGATTTTGCCAGAATCCGACCTGATAACATTAAGAATACCTACATAAAAATAGACAATCTTCTCACTGATGATCTTGTTTACTTGTGTTGGTCAAATAGAGGCAGCAGTATTAAGTTAAAAGTTCCTCAGACTAACTTCATATGTTTAGTTTGATGAACTAAATTTACATTTAAATCTACACTTTTCACACAACTCTCACTGATTCGATGCCTCAGTTTAAATCTCTCGTTTAAACATCCATTAATGTGATCTGCCAGCAGAGGTCTCCCTAAATCTTGAAAACAAGAGCCGTCTCTTGTCGTCACAATTTATCAAGTCTTTAGATCTCAACTTTCCGTCGCTTATTTTTAGTGTGTAAAACAAAAAATATCTTTCTTTTGTTCAAACTGAATGCACCTTTTTATTAACACGGTGAAAAGCGCTCCATCTTTTTAAAGACTGTCGACAAACAAGAACCTCCTGGACTTCATTTTATAAACATGACGGTTTAGATTTAACTTCCTAAAATATTAGTTTTGAAGTTAAAAGAGAATCAAGACAAATATCTCAAAAGGTTTCTAGACTAATTGTAGTGCATTTAAAATATAAAGTAAAATTAAAATGCTCTAATTGTCTTTCCCTTTTTTTAAATTGTGTTTTAATTGTGGTCATTTTGTAGTAATTTTCCTCTAGCTTTTATTGTACAATCCCTTGTTTAATCGGTTCTGTTGTTTGGCTAATAAATATACAAACTACATTGAATAAAGGATTTATTTCATACATTTATAGATACTTTTCTAGACTTTTCTTCAATTGACAACATTTTCAATAACTGGTAAAAATAGATCTAACGTACCAAAATTAATATAACATAAAGTGGCTCTAAAACAAAATGGCCAGCCTTTAAAATGTATGAAATAAAGGATTTATTTCATACATTTAAAGATACTTTTCTACAATTGACAACATTTTCAATAACTGGTAAAAATGGAACTAACGTACCAAAATGAATACAGCACAAACGTAAAGTGGCTCTAAAACAAAATGGCCAGCCTTGGTAGTGTTACAACTGTTTGATATTGTTAAAATGGCAAATAGATTAAAGCTTTTTACAGTTTCCAAGTTTCACTTTCTAAGGCTACCTGCAGAGTTAATGATGTCTTCCAAACCGTCCACCTGAAAGAAAGAGCCAGACAGACAGTTTGACCCGTGTACAGCGTACAAAACCTTTTACCTTACACGGACTATTCCTCCTTACACTCTCACAAAAATTGCCGTCTTGAATCTCATCTTTGCTTCTCTGAATGTTTCACCCAAAGTTGCTGAAGCATCAGCCAGTCGTTGGAACAGAGCTGATTATAAAGGCTGCTTTGACATTTAGCGCTCTGAAATCACTGATATTCAAGACCGTTTCTCAGTAATTGTCTGACATCCTGCCTGGAACTACTTGTTGGGAAAGGAGCTTGTATGCTCTGCAAACCCTTCTCAATATGGAGAAATAAATATTAAACACAACAAATTCATTTACACATGCATGTGCTTGCATATTTTAAGTGTTCTACAATAGGCGACATGTAGAATAGAACATAGGCCTCCTTGGTTTTACCTTATTGTCTTCTCCCACATTGAGGTTCTTGATCCGGTAGACGGTCACTTGCCCGTCGCTGTCCCCAACCAGGACACCGTCTATCCCTCTGGTAAACAGCAGCGACGTCACCGTCACGCCGGCTGCGGCGTGGTGCACAATTGATGGATACACGCTGAAAGGAGGTGTTTGTGTTTAGTGGACACAGGATTGTCTCTGGCTCATGTTTCCAATCAGATAAAAGCATCAAATGAAAGTAAACGAGACAGAGCTCTACAAGTACACGCCGTCTCTCTCTGCGTCGGTCGGACTCACGTGCTCAAATTCAGGTCCCAGATCTCCACCTGCTTTCCGTTGTGTGCTGCAAATACCGTGGACCAATTTGGGGACCACTTGACGGCATGCACGGCCATCTGGGTGGATGTGAAGCTCAACAGAGGGGTAGAGAGGTCCTTCCTCCACAGCTGGATGGTCCAGTCAGAGGAGCAGCTCAGGAATATATCAGAATTAAATGGAGACCATTCAATGTGGTTCACGGGGCACTGAGAGAGAGCAAGGTGTGATATGGTTGTAAATACACTGAAACGGGTAGCAAAAACACTGAAGACAAAGTATTGTATGTTTTTGTTATTACATGTCATTCACTGCTACTAAATTATTTCAGCCAACGGAAACATGTACACTCCACATATGTGAGGAGATGAATCTATAGTCCGGAACAACCCAAACTAGTTTTTACTGGTTGGTTTCTAATCAAAGCATCATCCATGAGACCAAAGTTAACGTATTAAACTGCTCAACAATGTGTGCATTTACACATTTCAAATATCATCTACTCTAATATTCTATTCAGACGGACGTACAAAGTGTTGTTGGTAAGTGCCCAGAAAATGCTGATTGTTGGAGACGGAGCCCCTGTGGATCAGCCCCTCCCATGTGCCAACCAAATAGATACTGCAATCCTGCAGGATAAAGGAAAGCCAGGAGAAATATATATAGGTGATATATTTTCAGAGAAACACACAAACCAGAAAAAACAACAACATTCGTCTAAAATTGTCTGTCTGGAAGAAGGAAGTCCGAGTCTGAGGACTAGGCTCGGTTCAAACCCTCCTCGATCATCTATTTGATTGCTGTGACCAACTTACTGTTGGATGGAAGTCAACAAAAAGACCAGGATTCCCCATGAATGGCAGAACCTGCTCTGTCTTCTTTTTTTCTGTTTTTTTCTTCATCAGGTCTGAGAACATGCATTTAAAAAAAAAAAAAGAATAAATACAGATATTATGATTACGGTTATTGTGTGAGAACACCCAATATACAGCTATATACAAGTTATATGAAAGCATTCTCACAGAAAACCGACCTTGAAAGTTTCAAAGTGGTAAAAAATAAAACTTTGCTTACTTTAGATTTAGCCGAAGATGATGACAAAAGGTAACAATAGCGCTGTTTACTTCAGAATCTACAATATTTTCTCTTCAAGAGATTTGATCGACATGTGATTTAACCAGTCGAAACCATATCCTGCTGAAGACTGCAGTACCTAAGCAGTCAAGACCTTCGCTGCAGAGGAACCACTTGGAAATCCTGCCGTCTGCTGACACAGAGATGAGAGTTTCTGTCCTGACTTGCCCTTCTGATGTCATCCCTTGTTTGATCCAGTTGACCTGCCACACTGGATGCAGGTGCTTTTTTAAACAATTTCTGCGGAACAGAAATATTAGGAAAGATAACAAAAAAATTAATTTTGTCCAAAAGTATTTCTGTTATGGTTATTTCCATGCTCCAACGTCCACACAAACGCATAGTCCTCACCTGCTGTCGGCGATACACGGGACGTCGTACTGACTGACATCGTAGATGACCATAGTGCCGTCGTCCATCCCGGCAGCCAGCTGGCTGGGGTTGTTGGCTGAGAAATCCAGGGATATGACACAACTATGACAGTGGATGATGCGCTCCGGCCACTGCACAGGGGACACGTTTACAATCAGTCGTTTCCTTAAGAACTAAACTGGGAAATGGAGTGCACCCGTACACACACCCATTGGACAACCCGCTCTTTCCCCTGGGCCACAGCCGCCCCATACATTTTAACATGTACGAAGAAAAAGCAGACAAAAAGATGTCAGATATTCCCTATTACTACTCAATTACGGTAATGCTAGCAAGATGAGATAGGGCACTGGAAGATGTCAGCAAAAACATATTTAAATATACCGTGAGGTTTTTTAGGCACCAGCAGCAGATCAGACTTGGTTTCTTGTTCTTTGAGTCAAATTCACCATAGCCCACTGCCAGGATATCCTTACAGGGAGCAAACAAAGTTGAAGTGTGAGATATTTTGCCTGTACAGAAAGCAATAAGTACATTCATTATAAAGACGAAGACTAGTAATAGTAGAACAATAACAACATATATGTTTGTCCATTATAATTTAACAGTTGTTAAAGTATGGTTATGTGCAAACTGCATATATCAACATTATTCAAATGTGTATTAAATGTCGCCCATAAAGAGAGAAGGCAGTTAAATGGGAAACCCATTTCATCTTAAGACACGGAGAATGAACACAACGAACACAAAATGACGCTGACGCTGGTGTGAAGAATTTGTTCTGCTCTCAAACAACAGCAGCTGGTTTGAATGTTGTTGTTTTTTCAGGCCCTTGTTACCGGGTTCTTCTTGTTCCAGGCCATGCTGGTAATGTTGCATCCTCTGGTGAGCTCGCAGGTGAAAGCCAAGAGGTGTTCCAGCATTGGAGATGAAGAGCTCTCCGCACCCTCCTCGCTCTGTTCCTCGGTCCCGGGCTTCACTGTGCTGTCAGGGTCTTACACAATCAACATTATACCTCTGGATACCACACTTATTCAAATACACTTACATTTTGGAACTGACTAAATTCCTTGTTGCAGTTGAAACAGAAATGGTCCAGAGTGTAAGTCTGGTGGACCTCCACCAACAAATGTGAGAAAGTGGTGATAACCTGAGTTTACCTTCCAGTGTGGGCAGCTGTTTATAAGCAGCCATCTTGGTTTGAAATGCATTTGCCATGATGCTCCTCTCCATCACTAACAAGCTGGATTTAAATGTATCTGACAACATGATGAGCTGCAGGTCGGAATCAGACTTTAAACTGTTTCCACACGTTTCCATTTCTAACTGTGAGCTACTGGTGCTGCCTGAGGAAATGAAATATGAGAAAATGATACATGTAAGCTATTGCAAAGCTAGTCTCAAGCAAGAATTTGTTGATCCTTAGAACCTCTCCAGTCCCACGCACTTGCTGGGTCAAAGAAGTTAAACATTAACAGTCAATGTTCTTCTTACCCATGCAGACTGTGCTGCAGCTGCTGCTCTGTTGTCCTCTCTTTTCTTGCCCTTTGCTGGTGTTCATGGTAACCTCTGGAAAGTCAGCCACCTCACTACTTTCCAGGGTTTTATTTTGGTTCGCGAAAGAGTCATGGATGTCCCAGACAGAAGCAATCGTCCCTGTGGACATGAGAGAATTTCAGTTACCTGTCTACTTTGAAAAACTGAAACCTAATAATAACCGCCAAACACACCAAAATATGGGTCGTTTATGTTTATGAACTGCAGCAAAACCTTGTACTGTGATGGAAGTCTGCTGCATCGATCTGAAAACTCTCGATTGATTTGAAGGATAATTAAGCCTGACCTTCATCCACCGCAACGATCTTTTCCGTCTGGATCTGCTTGTCTTTGGGTGCTTCATTGAACGTCTGTGTGGATCGTGCCATGTACTTATCGTTGCCCAGTTTGTTCTTACAAAGCTGTACATATTGAAAGTTTCTCTCTCTGTAAGAACAAACAATATAGTGTGTGTATAACACAAACTGCACAGTATGTGACAAGCATTTCCCAAGTTAGAGACATAAAGTGCCACTTCCTGTGCCTGTTGTGCATTTCAGATTTTGCCACATATTGAAGAAAGCCAACAAACACTCACTTAATAGCTTCTGCATCATCAGCATTCTCTAACACAAAGGTGCTGGGTATGTCCAGCATGGAAATGGTATCGGTTTCAGTAAGGCAGATGTTTACTACCTCATCCAACATCTCTTCTGTCAATTCTTCTTTCACATCGTCTCTTTTGCTCGGCACCTCTGGCGGGGAATAAGAAACAAGAAATAATAAAGAATACATGTATAAAATACCACAAAAGACTATCTGCTTAAAGATGCTGTAGATTTAATTGTATTCTGCTGCAATGTTAATATTTTATCGCACACAGTATAACAATGTAAAACTGTATTGTCAATACATTATCTTATCATACATATGAAAGACCAATTCAAAGCAATCGAGGATATGATAATCACCAGAAGGACTCAGTGATAATAAACATATATAAAGCCATATAATACTAACCGCTTGTAGCTGGATGGTTTATTGGTTTGTCCAGTTGAAGAACACTATCCTCACTGTCTGTATTCAGTGACGTTGCGGTATATTGTTGGCTGCTGCCCATAAATGAGCTGGGAGAAAAAGTCATTATTTTGTGGTCAGAAATGTGTCTATAAAATAATATCCACTGTAGTGCCCCCGTTGCCTATCCAAAAACTAAAGTCACTACTTGATTGCTCTTTTGCTAACTTTTCTGACGCGTGTAATTGATGACCAGGAGTAAACGTAAAGGTAGTTTATTAATTGTTGCACATTTCTTGACAAGATAACCAGGTCCTGGCACAAACCTATTTGCGTATAATCAAACCATAAAATAAATCAAAACAGGTTCCTGTTGACATCTGTTCTCCCATGGTCAAAACATTTGTACACAAATCTGTACATAAGAATACTGAGTCACAGATTACTAGTAAACATCTAACAGAGCTGGTGAGAAGGTAAACTACTGCTTTACTCAATTCAAGTTGTGTAGCTTTGTGTAGCTATGAATGGGTTCACACACACACACACCCTTCACTCATCCCTTTAAAATCGGTTCTACTGTAAATTGTTTTGTTTTTTTTCCATTTGATCATCAGCTCAGAAGGTGCACCCGCATGTTACCACCTAGTACCTGCAAGAAAGCACACTGGAGCTTGAAGTGGATCTCAACAAGTAGTCTGATCCCGAGCTGGTAGAGATTTCGTCCAGAAAGTGTCTGCCTGGTTGGGACTCGTCTCCTGGCGCTGCACGATACAGCGGCAGAGGAGTGACGTCTTTGCCTTCGTCGTTCAACACCTGCAAAGACGGGAAGCACAGACAGAATCCGTTTAGATACTTCCACGGTGTTTATATAGCACCTAGACCAGCTTGATGATTTAAAGTGTAAGCTTAACGTTATTTAGATTAAATAGATACCCGGACTCCTTTTTTGGTAGCTTTATGAGGGATCCTCTTCTTATTCCTGTTGCTGCCCCAGACCATGAGGGAACCTTTTCTGGTTTGTGAGACGCTAGAACTGAAATGAGATCGAGAAGATCTAAAGCTAGAAGAAAGCTAAATTACATATTCAACTTAGCTAACGCTAGCTAACAACATAACAGTACCACAAGGTAAGCTAGCTCACTTTAATCATTAAAAACACGTTTAGTTAGAAAGGTAACACGTTAAAGTTTAGTTTAACATCATTAAATCAACTGAAACTGACAGACGATCATTTTTATCAATATTTTAAGTGGAATTATATTGCCATGTAAGCTAAAAACGGTCCGTTAGCTAATTATTACATTGTACTAGCTAGTATAGCTAACGCTAGCTAACTAGCTCCGGTAGGCGAGCTAAAATTAACACTAGCATAGTATATTGGTTTCTCCCGAGATTAAACTGTGTTGATTAACGTTACTTTGTGTGAAACAGTGAACTTACGAGTGAAGCAGCACACTGCCTTTCCTCATTTCTCCACGGGGTATGCTCATGTCTGTGAAAACGGCTCAAAGCTACCGTTGCTCTAACTATTTAGCTAAGTTAGGTGTTTGTCGTGGTGGAGACAAACCGACAACCCTCGCGCCTCAAACCTGAGCCTCAAACCGACAACCCTCGCGCCTCAAACCTGAGCCTCAAACCGACAACCCTCGCGCCTCAAACCGACGAGCCTCGCGCCTCTGTCCAACCTTGAGGTTGGAGCTGGCTTCATACTAAGTTGGTTTTCTGTTGTTGTTGTTGTTGTTGTTGTTATTGTTGTTGTTGTTGTTGTTGTTATTGTTTTATACTGCAGCAACGTTTCATCTGATAATTACTTTGGTTTCTTGTAGCTCAAGACATTACAGCAGTTTTTCATATAGCCTAAATAAGTACATTTACTAAAGTGATGTTATTGGAAGTACTTGTACTTCACTTGAGTATTCCCATTTTATACTCACGTTTCTTTATATTTCTCCTCCACTATATTTATATGATAGCTGTGTCATGGAGCAGCAAAGTAGTTAAAGTAATCCCCACTTTTACCAGCTGCAACATTAAAGTGATGCTAACATTAATGCATCACTCATTTTAATCCAGTAATATATCACGATTCTACAATGCACCATTCTGCATTATGATAATTTTTCACTTTTTGGTACTATTCCAATCCTAATACTTTAACACTTTTACTTAAGTAGATTATAAGTACCTAAGGTATTAGCATCGACATGCATCGCATACCACCTTCACAGAACACATGAGTTTAGTGGTGGACCCGCTCTACTTCCTGAGCCACATCTGCCTACACAATATTATCCAGATTAATGCTAAGAATAGCATGCCAGATGTAGTTACGTATATATATATATATATATATATATATATATATATATATATATATATATATATATATATATATATATATATATACATTTATAGTACACACTTATTGAAATATAACAATTACAACATCTGCTCACTCTACCACAGTGCTCAAAACCATGCTTGCAATGACAGAAAGCTGAGTAATGGACATCATTTGTCGTGGTAGGTATGTCAAAATATGGAGATATTAAGTCATATTATTGAGATAATAATTCTTTATTTTTTTATTTTGAGATAAGTCCAAAATATTGAGATACTAGTCATTGTTCTGAGATGTAAGCCAAAATATTGAGATACTATTTAAAAAATATTGAGATACTAAGTCCCAAAAAAAATATTTTGACATATATTAAAATATATTGAGATACTAAATTCAAATATTGCTAAGTTATATAATTGGACACTACAAAGTTATGAGATGGTAAGTAAGGATGAATACATACATACATAAGTCAAACATATTGATTTATTCTTGTTTTTTTTATTATTAATTATTTATTTGCAAATGTGAGAAAGCAGTCAGAAAGCAATTTACATGTAGGAATAGGAATGTGCCTATCCATAGGAAAGTGATCTATGCAGAGAAAGCACAGAGTAACTTGCACATCTTGTCTTTGATCAGACACTATTCTATATGTAGGATTTTTTTTCTTGCACACTAATTCATTTTAAAAAACCTACTGTTAAATGGGGACATGTATGTTGTTGCACTGGTCCTAACTTTAATGAGGCATAACATAATAATTAGCAATGAATATGTCTGATACTACCTGAAAGCAACAATGTTCCTATATCATTATAACCTAAGTCATAATATTGAGAGACTAATTCTTAAATATTGAGGAACTCAGTTATTATTTTTGGAGAATAAGTCAGGAATATTGATATGATGAGTCATCAAATTTAGATTTTCTCATTCAAATGATCTTTGTTATTCATCACAGGGCTTCCTGTGACGGCCTATACATCCTAGTGAAAGGACTACAATCTGAAACAAATCACGTGACCACAGCGTCGTCCGTCCGTCCGTCCCCCCCCCCCCCCCCCCCCCCGCCCGTTACCCATCACCCCCCTGTGCACTGAGCATCTCACAGATAACCGCCGTGTGTGTGTGTGTGTGTGTGCCTTTAAGAGCCGTTGCTACCCCGCTGCCCCCTGCACTAAATCTCCATCGCTGCACTGTAAGGACGAAAAAAATAACAAAAATAAAATAACAAAAACAACAGAAAGCCACGATGTCCGCCAGCTCCGCTTTCAACGACGAGAAGGGGGGCTCGTCCAGCGTCGGAGAGCCGGAATATGGTCACGACCCGGCGAGCGGAGGGATTTTCTCGTCCGACTACAAAAGGTACGAAGCCACCTGCCTCCTCGGTGCCGCTTGACGTCGTTTTGTATTTGTCATAGTGTGCAGGGTGGGGGTGGAGGCTATGGCGGGCCAGCCGCAGCGTGAATGTGGTTTCCTGTCCGTTAAACATGTACACATATAAACTTTGTGTGTTATTCGGCCCGTGATTTTAAAGCGGTCTCTACCTTTTTCTCGGTGAATCTCTCGCCGTGATTTGGTCGCTCTGGCGGCAGCGTCAAAAACGGCGAACCCTGGTTGTGGTGCGGACTTTTAATGAATGCGCATCTATTTTTATTACAGCGTTTTAGAGCATCGGGGTGTTTAATATTTCATTTTTTTGTGAGGTGAGACGGGAGAGAAGGCCTGTCAAGAGGGAAGGCCTCTTTCAGCACCTCCCCTGCTGGACAGCGCGCACAGCGGCGGCGCAGCTTTGGTGTCAGACGACCGTGAGAGCCGGTTTATTATGACCGGATATATATATATATATATATATATATGTTTAGCTACAATCGTGGGATTACAATGACTAGTGATACCTTCTTCAGTCATGCTCCTATATGAACACAACACAACAATATTTCTGAGGATGGATGAGTTGCTGAGTTTGTTGTCCTCTAATCCAGGGTCCCATGTGTGTGTGTGTGTGTGTGTGTGTGTGTGTGTGTGTGTGCCCCCTTCCCACCCATGCAGTACAGTAGCTAGACAAACACAATATTAAGTAATAATAGTAATAATGATTATTCAGTCATTATTTGTTCATCTGCTGAACACTTTCTCCGGTTAATCGATTCTTTTGGTCTTTAAACGTTGGGAAAGATAGTTGAAAATTACAATGCGTGTCGTTAATTGACATGTTTTACATATTTGTGAGTTTATAAAATCTGATCGCGCTATATCAGTTGATAATAATTTCCGTATACATAAACAAACAATCTTTATATAGAGCCCCTAGGTTTGTTTTGTTTAAGTATTGTGACCAAGAAATGTACTGATAGCGCTATTCATAGCTGTTATTATCTTAATAATAATGATAATCCAAAGTGAGCACTTTGAGTTGTATTGAATGATACGTAACCATGTGAATAAGAAATGAAAAATGATTGTGCAATCAAACAGGAGCCTGTTTATTGTATCCCTCTCCTCTCTCCATGACACCATTTTTAAGCATCAAGTTAATCCATAGAATGTTCTAACATCAAGGAAAACTCAAACAAAGTGAAGCAGAGAAATTATACTCACATGCCCATATGTAAATTTAAAGATGTTTTAGCAAGACGGACATTTACACTTTGATGTGTGAGCTTTTAAGGCAATGCAAGACAGCGAACGGATAACCAATGCAGATAACTGCAGCTGCACTTATCCAACACTGCTAAATGATTGCATCAACGGATTCTTCCTTTTGGAGGTTAGTCGTCCTGCACAGGAACAAAATGTTCCTCCTTTAACAATTTGTTCCTCCTGGAACATTTTGTTCATGCAGGAACATTTTCTTTTGGTACACTGGACAAACAGGGAGGAACTCGTGGCTCTGATAATGCTTTGATAACATCAAATATAGTTAGTCTGGTACATTTTTGTCACACTTTTATTTTTATTTTTTCTCCTCAATTTGTCAACATACAGGAACATATGTACACACCGGTGTTTTCACTTAGTCGGGTTGATTAGACCTCCGTTCAGGTTGAAATGAGAGGCACCGCAGGTGTATCCTGAGACAAACTACCCGTGGAAACACAAACAGCTGCATATTATTCATGTCTAAAAAAAGAAGAAGAATATTACGTTTGCAGAATCCAGATTGTGAAGGAATCATGAAAACAGTCTTTTCCACTTTGTATTACATTTAATTTAGTTGAAGCTTTTATCCAAAGCGACTACATTTCCTTAAACACCGTGGCTTAGACACATCAATGGGGAGCAATTTGGGTTTAAGTGTCTTGCTCGAGGACACATGGACTAGCGGAGCTGGGGCTTGAACTGCCGATCCTCTGACAGACTTGCAAACAGACCTGCTAACCACTGAGCCACAGTCACTAGTGCATGTTCTTCATAAGCCAAACAGCATTTTTGTGTATTCCTCTACTGCTGTATAGCCACACAGTTGTGGGTATTATCATAGCATAGCTATAATGCTAAAGGCAGGTGAACCAAACGACATTAACTGTCTCAGGCCCATTATGTGTCTCTTGGTGTTACGCCAGTGAGCCAGCATGCACCGCACCGAAGCCCTGGAGCTCGCTCACCTAAATGTCATGCAGTCATTATTAATGCCGTTAATAACTTCTCCTGCAATGACATGCCAAAAAATGTCCTCTGTAAGGACGGTCTCGTTGGTGTAGAGCAAGGGTTCAAACTCATTTTCACCCCGGGCAACATCAGCATCTTGGTCGTTCTCAAAGGGCCGGTTGTAACTGTAACACTGTACATTTAACTGCTCCCGAACATATTGTTAAATAACTGTTTTTGTATTTGATTATTGTTTATTCAAGTGTAAAAATATTGTACATGCATTTATATAAATGTAAAAATATATGTAAGCAAATTTCTCTGTTACTATGACATAAATCCATTTAATTTAGGGTTAAGAAACCTACATTACTCGATCAAAGGTCAAACTTAAAACAGAAGAAAATAACAAAGACAAAGATCAAACGCACGTTATTATATTAACTTTGTTCAAAGCTTTTTTGTCACAGTTGAGAAGGACATGACTCTGGTCCAACAAATAATTGTGAGCCAAAAAGAACATTCATGTGGTCTGGGGCAGTGGTTCAACTGGTCTGGCTGCAGGACCATCACCCTGAATGACCCGCCAAGATCCAAAGTGAGGAACATTTTCAAATTCTCAAATTGATTGAATGAAAAGATGGTGCAGTTTGAACCTGAGATTGTACAGAATATCCCAGTATGCCAAATATTCCCTTTTACATTCAATTAAAAACCCCAAAGTGCATCTTAAGGACACGAGGTAATACAACACACATGATCATTTTATAACGTCAGCCTTTTTTAACAGACTCGCAGTGCTTTCATGCACAAACATTAAAAAAAGAAGTCGGGAATGAAGCGAACTATCACATATAGTCCGGCGTGTAAACTCACGCAAGTAAAGCGTGCTGTGAACGCAGCATTGAGGAGTTTGAATAGACGGCACTCTGCTGCATTAAAAATTCCCTTCAAAATAAAAGCACAATCCTGTCCACATAATATGACGTGGCGGGCCGAATGCATTCAACATACTATGTATTGGAACATACTCAATCTGTTTCTTTTGGCATGCTAAGTAGTATAATAGTATGGGTTTTTGGAATGCACAGCGTGTTTCCAGCCACTTCCTCCAGACCCCTGCATTGTGATTCTCCATCCATCCACCAGATGCCCTCAGAATTCCCTACCTGTCCTGTCTCTCGTTCCTCTGCTCACCTGTTTCTGCTTTCCCTCTTAGCACCGCAGTGCATAACCAGCCCTCAACCACTCATTCCCTGCCAGTTTGGCCGTCTGGTAGAGTGAACATGTGGGTGAAGAAACGAGCTAGAACTAATAACGTCTTCATTTCCGAACACAGCACACCAGTGTTTCTATTAGTCACCCGAGCACATCCACCTGGTCAAAGTCAAAGTCCACAAACGGTTTGTCCATTTTAAAGGCTTCAAATCCAAAATGCATCCATATGATTCATCACTGCCCGTGTGTTGTGAGTTATACTGAATGCATCTAGTTGTGTCAGCTCAGTTTATTCACTTAGCTTTATCCTAAAACAAAAAAAGTATCATATTTCAACCCATGAATTCTTCTAGTTGTAGTCGTCATTACATGCACTTTTGTTTTCCCGCGGCAGGCTTTTATTTTGTGAATTATTTAGTACGAGCTGTCTCTATTCAGTGTTTCCTGTGAGCTTTGAACGGAACCCCTTTCCCTCCGGTTTCGTTTCTCACCTGTTCTCTGCATGTATCTCGGTTTGGGAACATGTTGCAAGCTTTACCGACTGATACCACTGCTTCACCGTAACTCACCAACAGAGGGAGCTCATTGTTCATACATGGTATATGGAATCTGTGGCTGTGAACTGTGAACTTTGGATCTTAAAGGGGACACATTTTGCCTTGAGTTTCTTTGCCATGCCAACTACTGCCGGTTAAACTCAGCCGTCTTTATTAGATTCCACTGTAGACTGGGAGTTGTTGTGTTTCTGTGTTTGTGTACGTTGATGTCTCCTCAGTGAAGGTAGATGAGCCACATTGTCTGTAAACATGGCAGTGAAAGCGCTGACTCGACCTTCACAGTCGTCTCCTTGGAAACACGGCAGATGTGAAATGCTGCTCCAGTCCTCAAACCATGTCAACCTCCGTGTTATTATTAGTCTGAGCAAGAAAAAAAGGTGTTCGCTGTATCTTAGTCCTTCAGTGTGACTATAGTAAGTTTAATAGGGGTGTTGGTCTGTGCCAGTGGATATTTCTTGGTACTGAGATGTTTTTGTTTTGTTGTGCTCTGCAACACATTGCTTTCTCAAGTATAATTTCACAAGGGATGGTTGCCCTTCTTTTGGTTGAGACTTCAGTGGGATCTGTGGGCTTTCTTTGGCTAGTTGCTTGTTCTTTTGTGAAAATGTGACTTTTACATTTCTTGTCAAATACATTAGACCGTTAGCCATGCCCGTATTGTTTTGGGGTTTCGTGGCCCCTCAAAAAGGTTGATAGAAGTCAAACATTGCCTTTTTCTTCAACGGAATAGTTAAACATTTTGGTAAATACATTTATTTTTACATTCTTAGATGAGACGTTTAGCTTAGCATAAAAACTGGGAACAGGGAGAAGTACTACATCAGCCTTCCTGCACGTTTAAAGCTCTTTAATTAACACATTATATCTTGTTTTTTTAAATAGATATGACAACCAGTGTGTTTAAAAGACAAACAACACAGCCAGGCTATCTTTCCCTTGTCTCCAGTCTTTGCTAACCAGCTACTTGAGTTAACCTTTTTATTTAGCACACAGACATGAAAGTGGTATCAGTCCTTGCATCTAACTCTGAGCGTGACCCCAAAATGTCCAACTATTCTTTTGAAAGCACACACACGCACACACGCACATGCACGCACACACACGCACATGCACACACGCACACATGCATCAGTATCAAAGATAACACAAACGTACTGAAGCTGCACAGCTTATTTCCATCGTGGCCCCAGTGGGGGATGAATATGAATTATCCAACTTCATGACTTGCATATAGAGTTTATTAATTCATGGCCGCCTTCATATGTTCTTTGTACTGCAAATATGATATCGCTGCACTGCACCCAGAATCCGACACACAAGTTTTGATAAAAAGAGGAGAAAATTGAAAATAATAGTTAGCAGCAGCTGTCTTTTGTGGTTAGAATCATAGTGGATTTATAGAACTGGATGTTCTTCGGATGTTTGGAATAATGACCGTGATGTGTTTTGTTTCTGTGCCGTTAGATGGAGATAATTAATGAAATATGTTCCTCCTAAACTGAGAACCAAGAGATCAAAGACTTTTTTATTTTCTATTTCAAACCACCAAAAATACTTTCTGAAAGGACTGCAGGAAGATATTCTCTCTGTATTATATCCAACATGGCATCAGTTGTCACAGCATTGTCACTGTCAGTGTAATTCAACGACAGTGCTGCAACCCCCAGGTGTTTCCTGGTGACATTACCGATTTAAAATCGTATTAGTCTTTAGCGAATGTCAGCAAGTCCCGACTGAGCCGTCACAGATCACAGGAAGAGCATATGCGAGTTGTGCTTCGAGGCAGTTATTTTTGTTAGAGAGAGAGAGAGCGAGAGAGACATCACGACACGGCCAAGAAAGCTGAGTCATGTAAGACTAAAGGAAAAAGGCACCTCGCCCAATGTAAAAAATGTAAAAGACAGTGTCATTTTTTAACATAATGAGCAAGAGGAAGCATCTGTCGAGGATCAGAAAAGGTTCGCTGGCCGCGAGAAAGCCGTCAACGTGGAGAGGCGGCGAGCGTGAGGAGGGGCGAGTGACAGCGTGGCGGAAGCGGTGGGAGAGGCTGTGTCACTGCCGGAGAGCTCAGCTGTGTGGACATGTTGTTGTATGCACGCCGGGAGGCAGAGAGAGAGAGAGAGAGAGAGAGAGAGAAAGAGAGAGAGAGAGAGAGAGCTGCTGCAGCGGCGGGAGGAGAGGCCAGTACAACTCCACGCCCCTTCTCTGCCGAGCATCCATTTACTGAGCAGCTGATGTCTGCTGCCACACTGGATGCGTAGGGACTCGGCAGCAACAGAAGAAAAAAAGAAACAAAAACCTACGCTGCACCGGAGCTCTGCTGGATTTGGATTACAGCTCTCGGGAGAGGAAAGCACATCAAGCTCGCCACCGTTGAGAAGAAGAGCCGCTGGAGCACTTGTGAGGAGGTTCGTTGCATCATCTCGGTCCACATTGGATGAACTTAACCTCGAAAGGAAGGAGCATTATAACGCAGACTCTTGACTGAAGCTGCTCTTTGCTGTGTGGAAACAGACGGGGTTCAGCTGATTTAGAGTTCCACAGGTTGCTACAAGTTCCAAACATGACCACCATGCAACGGCTGCTGCTGCAGCTGCCGGTGAACGCGGCGAACATCGTGAAGACGGTGCAGAGTCAGGTCCAGGGCCAGGGCCAGGGCCAGGAGGACGACAAGAGCCCCGTGCTGTCCCCTGACGGCGGGCACCAGGCCTGGTACAGCGCCCTGCAGCCGGACGAGCTGCGCTACCTCCGATCCGGAGGAGGAGGAGGAGGAGGAGGAGGAGCAAACCATGAGGAGCGGGCACCACTGGATGAAGGTGGTGGAGGTGGCGGAAGTTTCCAAACACAACCTTTGCGGTAGGAAAATCCAGAGAATCCCGACCCGTTCAAACATTTCATGTGACAGAGAATCTCCAGGGTAGATAACAATGAGACTCAAAGTATAAGAAGAGCATAAATCAATAGCCGGTGCCCCACAACAAGTCAGAAGAGGAGAACAAGTATATTTCTTTAACACTCAATTGCTTTTTGTATCGTCAGGCTTATGAAACTATTCTAAAACGTTATAGCGCTCAGATAATAAGTGTATACTTTCCTTCTACTCAAATAATGGACTTGGTTTGGTCTATAAATCGCCAGAGAATACTGTAAATGCACAGTTTCACAAAATCAGATTTCCAAATATCTTTTGTCCAAACCCCTAAACATTCAGTTTGCGATCTAAAAGAGAACATTCTGATTATATAGAACAGAAAATCCTCACTTTTGAGAAGCTGGAACCAGGAATTGCTTGTCTTTTGACACAAACGATGAATTGATTAGCAAAATATATGTTCTGTCATTTCAGCTCCAGTCTGAAGACAATATCACATAACTCATCTGCAACATGTGATATGGATTTAAGAGTAAAGAATGCTCAATCTTTAATGCTCACGAGTCAAAACAGACGGGAACATACGGTAAAAAGAAGTGATTTGCACCAGTTTACCCTTTCATACAAATACTGTATGTGTAGCTTTGTTATGATACATAAGTCCAAGGTAAATATGTGTCCGTAGCCTTTCTGTATATGTGCCGTTACTTATGTAAGACGTGTATTTGCATTCTGTTTTGTGAATCTGATCCATGATATCATGAAGGCCATATGGGAGCCGCTGTACTCTTCAATTAATTAGACTGCAAACCTTTCAAACGAACATCAAGTGCTTCTCTTCCGAAATAGATTTGGTTAAAGCGAGCTATAATTACACTTTTGGATATTATCGGGTCGTGCCTATAAACTGGATTATTCTCATTTTACAGCACGAGAGATTCACTGAAGTACAGTTTCGGTTGGCTTAAGGAGGCATATTTTACATCCGTCACTAAGAAAAAAACAAAAACAAGAAACGTTCAAAAGTCTCTGCAGAAAGAGTCGGCTTATGTAAAACTGCCTGCTTATGAATGCACACTGCAACTCTTCAATCTTTCCCTCTGATTCACGCAAATGAATTTCCATATCTGCTCCTGTTGAGTCGTGCAGAGCTCTGTTCTCGGGGAACGACATGACGCTGCGGTTGAAGATGTACAAGTGAGCGTTTTTGAGGCCTTCTTCTTTCCAAGGAGACTCGGCTGATCTCTTGGCTTTGGGTGCCGGGTAACCTGACCGCTGGTGCACTCTGCTGTACCACGGCGGGGTTAAATAATTCAGAGCTGTTTGTAAATTCAGCTGTTGTTCGTCAGGACGGGATAAAAAAACAGAGAAATGAGAGAACCGGTGTTGGTGTCGAGTTGCCGTACGGCTCTGTGGGCAAGAGCAGGGACGTGTGAAGCCAGTCAGAGGGCTGTCGGTCCTCAAGAGGATGACTCACCGAGGCATTTTATAGTTAGTTGAAATACATCATGGTCAAGCATGTAGACTTTGAAGTACTTGAGGCTGTATTTTGTCTCCTGGTCCATTAATAACTTTTAACCTGCGCCACTAGCTCTGATTAAAATACAGTAAGAAGAGTTTTAGTGTATGAAATGGTGGAAGAGATGTTCTTCTTTCCTTATTGGCTGTTAAATTATTGTTTGGGGGGGGGGGGGAACGGAGCAATAATATATACAATATAATATACATATATAATATAATATATATGTATATAAAAGTAATATACAAGTGAAATATTTGGTTTGGTACATGAACAAATTCAAATGTCACAGATGTTGGAGTCCTCGCCTGAATTTTCTCTGTACTTAACCGTCTCTAACTTTGTTTTGCTTCACTTTATCAAAGTCAACCTTTGCAGAGAGAATGATCACATATTGTGCTATGATTTGGGTTACAGTTAGACCTTACATCTGCATCATTTCAAAGAAATAATCATCCTGAAAGTGATTTTTTTCTAGGCGGACCTGAAACCTTTTAATTTTCATCTTCATTTACTCTTAACCAGTAACATATAGACTGATATTTCCACATCTGAACAACATCTCACATGTGTACCTTTTTATTATAACCCAAATTATTTAAATAGCCTTAGTGGTTGCAGAGATACACCCTTTTTAGTTTGGGTATGCAATTTTCGAGGAAAGGGCCTAAAAATAGTTTGGTTTTCAAAAGTTAATTACCGTATATTGTTTTTCTTTCTCCACCTTTTCCCTTAAATTGTAATAGTGTTGCTCTGTTTTTAACCCAGTGGGACATCGTTGTTTGCATGATCCTGGTTCAAAAAGGATCTCAAATAAAAGTGAAAAAATAAATCTTTTTTGTCATTTATGTTGTACACTTTGTACAACTTGACTTTCTGTGTAGAATTTGTATTTTATGATTTGGGGTTCCAGATAGTTCTCTCTCCTGGCATTACAGATTGGTCAGTTGGTTGATTTGTTATAGGATTTATGACGCAATTAAAAAGAAAGTTCAGTTATTATGAGGTATTGACTGACATAACCTTTCAGCTTAGACGGTACAGATTTTAGGGACTTAAAGCATTTGAAGACACTCCTAAAGTTACATCACAATGAGCAGAAATACAAAGTAGACCCACTGACCGAGTTCAGCAGCCATTTGCGCCACAACTGCCAACACCACGCCTTTTACTAACAATGCATGTGTGACTTGTCTGTGGTTGCAAATTGCTGATAATTCCCCCTCGACAGGTTGAACGTTTGGCCGCCGCTAGAGCAAACGTAATCAACGTTTTTCGGCGTCTGGTTTTAATTAGATTTTCAGAAAGCCTGTTTGTCTTCAAACACACCACACGGATCCCAGTCACGTTATTAATTAACGAAGCCGATCATGGTTGTGAATTGTCATCGGCCGTACAAACAAATTAAGGTCGTGGTCGGTTGGTACAGTTTCTCTAATCCAGTGGTTCTCAACCTTTTTTCAGCCAAGTACCCCCATTTGAGAACCACTGTTCTTATCCATTGTGACACTTTGGTTTAGCGCCTGTTAAAGTTTGGACCTTAACTTGTCATGGTGGATTTTAAATCATAAATGAGTTCCTTGTTTTCCTTGTTGATATCATCCAGAGACGTGTCGTGAGTTCTCTGCTTTCAGCTGTAGGTTTCACTGGGGAGCGGGAGGGCGAGAGCAAACGCAGAACAAGGTCGGTGTGGTTGCTGCAGCCGTCGTCTCCTTTTACATTCGAGTCTTTCCTTTCAGAAGCTCAGGCTGCAAACTGCGAGGCCCACGCTCGATGGTGAAGGCGTTGGCGTGGCTCTAAAGGAGCGGGGACAGTGACAGAAATGTCCAAACAATATTCCTGTAGCTCCGTCTTTGGGGTTGAGATTTCTGGTTCTGGTTTGTGAAACACCGTGTGAACGTTATTTGATAGAAACTCCATGTTCCCCCTTTCAGGAAGAACCGCGGAAACTGAATCCAGAAGCTTTCATTTAGCAGCGTCGGCAGTTGAATATCTTTACTTGTCCAATACTTTTATGAATAAATGATCTCTAGTACTTATGAAATTCACAGACCAGACTGCACTTTTGTGTCCAGTGCTAAATTAGCAGACGTTAGCATGCCGAGATCTAAACTGAGATATTGAACGGTAAACAATTTCTAACTAATTTCAACTTTTGTCACGCTCATCCAAATGTTTTATGCAGCACATTTGGTAAAGTTAAAGGGGTCCGATCAGGCTAGAAGTAGACATGATTTAAATGTGACATATATCAAACAAAATGTGCTTCATTGATAGTCTGCTCCATAACTTTATTGCATCGATATTGCATTCTCTACATTTGTGCTGTTATTCACAGGAATGACAAAAAAAAACAAATGCCAAATCTGGCATAGAAATGCTGTAGCTGTTTTTTTTTGTTTGACTTTTCTTTTCATGTTTTGTCCCCTTTTAAAAAACTAAACAAAAAGAAAACCACTTTATGTTTAGCAGTTGACATCAAAGTAGACGGAGGAGGTTTCAGGCTGTAATAAAGAGTTGATAGAAATGTGAATACTTCTGGGATTATGGCCCAGAGGCGTCCCCAAATGAAACGAGTGGGTCCTTTGGGCAAAGTTATCTTTGCATTTCCAGAGTTTATTTTGTCATTTGTTTTGGTCGGCAGCCACGTACTTGTAACCAAGAAACCCGCTTCGGCTCGCTACTCACGGCCAAAAATAACTCGCCACGAACAGCATTTTATAGATGCTGTTAGTTAGGTTTTAATTCCGACACTCGTTGATGCATTTAGGTTGTATAGTGTGTGACAGAGTGATTTATATTATTCATGCAATTAATAATATTAACACTTTGATGCTCAATCATGGAGACGAAAAGCAGAAATCTTTCTTAGAAACAAACTCTAGTCGCGATAAATCAACTGTGTTCTGCAGCGGCTGTCTCCTCACAGACGGCAAAGCCTCCTTCACTGTTACCTGACAGATGAAATATGTAATAAATCACACTCGTACTGAGGTATGATGTAAACACTTGTTGGATCAAATAGTTAGACAAGTCATTTGTAGTGTTTGCTTCAGTGTGTTTGGTTGCTTCAATGAGAATGGGCAGTTTAGAGTATTCACTTAGGAGTATTCTAAAAAGATCTCTATAGTCATTATTTGACCTTTTGGAAAATGTTTAGATTTTCATTTTAAAATCTGCATCTGCATATATGGATCAACTTCAAAATACACATATTATTGGCTCTGAATTCTGCCAAACTTCAGTAAAGTCTGACTCACAATTACATCATGGATATTCAAATATGGTCATTATCTACGTGTGGCACATTAAAAAGCAAATTAAACTTTCTCCTGGATCATCCAAGAAATATAATGCAACACATTTGGTCAAGTTTAGGTGGAAATTTGAAGGATTGGTGGAAACGTAGTATGACAAACAAAAACAAAAAAGGTGTGACTGAAACTAAAGAATCCAGAAAAACAGAATAGTTTTACATATATTGTCTATAATGTTAAGAGCTTTTATAAACACTCGGTGACGCTATCTACACCAAAACCAGTCTGTTCTTCCTACTAGCGCTGAAATGATTTAATAAACGTGACTAACATACGAGACATACATACAACACCTCTTTCGGGAGAACAACACCTGTTGTGTGAGCGACAGGAATCGGAGCCTGAAGTCTCAGGAGTACGTCAGCACAGCAGACCTTCAGGCAGAGGCAACAAAGGCGCTGCAGGAAGACAGGAAATCACTTAACATCATTATATTGCATCTTTTGTTGCCTTGGAAACTATAGTCGGGGGAAATGTGCAGCTCTGCAGCCGTTAAATCACATTCGCCCACCGGCAAACAATCCCCACCCGAGACTCTCTCAGTGAGCGGATTCCTCCTCTTCAGAAGAGTTTTGTTTATGAATACAGGCTGGAAAACTCACAAAAACATTTAAAAAATCTAGTCTTAAATATTGCATGCGAAAATAAAACTAATCTGGTGACAAAGTTGATGTTACATTTGATATAGAACATTTGAAAAAACACCAGGGTACGACTTTGAATTGACTGTCAAACAGGATTTCACATTTTCAATTTTACATTATGGTCATAGAATATTATTTGTCCTGGGACAGGGATGTCGTATGTGTACAGATTGCAAAGCCCTTCGAGGCAAATTAGTGATTTGGGGCTGTGCAAAATCAACTGAATTGAAATTAAAAAGGTGCCATTGATCAGTATTTAGGACATTTAAACCCGGCTGCCGTAGCGGCAAGTCTGTCTGCACTGCTGCTGTTTGCAGGATCCTCCTGTAGGAAGCGTCTCTGTTGTTTTTGTGTGTTTGTTTTGCAGCAGGGTAGAGATGTTGGTTTAGATTTGTTCAAATCCACTTAAAGGATCCTGCTCACAGTTACAGTATTTTAAACTATACAAAAAACTATACAAACTATTCACAGAGTGGCCTCAGATCCACATTGCTCAGAGGATGAATCCTAAACTAATATCGTTCCCGCATACTATTGTGGTTTACTGCAAATTAAAAAAGGAATTATTATTATTTATATGACACATTTACCACAAGCAGGACATCTGTGATGGATGATGACAGTTACTCCTCAACTCTGAAGGGGAATCCGACAATTAATCGATTGAAAGTCAGAATAAAGTAAAGAATTGCAATTTCAAAAAGCTCAAGGTGACGCCTTTAAACAAAGAAATTAAATATAAAATGATGTTGATAAAAATATATGTAACTTCACATTTGAGAAGCTGGAACAATACACTGTTTTAAATTAGTGCTCGATGACTGATTTAAACAATTCATTTATAATCAGAATAATTGCTTATTGCAATAATTGATTGATATTCTGTCGATCTACTAATAGATATAGTTATCTCAATAAAAAAAGAAGAAGTGAGCTCACACCTTCTTCCTCCCATCCTGCTAAAATATCTATACTTTCTATAAGAAGTCAACATGTTTTAGAGATTACGTCTCTTTCCAATTACCCCGCTTTTGTGAGCTGCAGTTTCAAAGGTTCCCATATTCTGTGAGCTGGATTTCACGCTTCAAAGAGAATAATTTTCTGTGTCACTCCGGCACATTTTGACACATTTTGAGCATTGAAAGGAAATCGTAAAACAGTTTTCTCGTTGGAGGCCTCGGTAAACAGTCTTCTGCTGCTTTTTAAACAAAACCAAAGAGCCGTGAGGTAATTCTTCCGTGTTTCTTTTCTCTCCGTCAGACATGACGACTTGAAGGAGATGCTGGACAGCAACAAAGACTCCCTGAAGCTGGAGGCGATGAAGCGGATCGTGGCTGTGAGTATGAAGGATGCACAACATGCGTCATCAGTGTTTTTTATGAAGATCAAATATAAAGACCCAAAAGCTTGTTCTCTCCACCAAACTTCATTTGATCATGTTGACGAGAGATGCAGATACAAACTAAAACGGGACTGTAAGTGAGATTTAATGTCCCTCAGCTGTGAGTCAAAGTATTAGAGGATGTAACTCCAGTGGTTAGAGAAACCAACTGTGCAGGCGGCTGGTAAATATTCATAATCTGAAGCTCCACACCCATCTCTCTTCAGTCGTCATCCCAGCAGGACAACGAGCATGAAAGGGAAGGAAAAGCTGGGAAAAAACGCCTGAGATCAAAATCCAAACCAGTTGCACCTTCTCTGACAGGACGGTTGAAAAATGGCACCGTGTGACATCGTCACCGCTAATTATTATTTCCGGTTGTGTCTCCGCCCCGCAGATGATCGCCCGAGGCAAGAACACGTCCGATCTCTTCCCTGCTGTGGTGAAAAACGTCGCCTGTAAAAACATTGAGGTTTGTAATGAGCCCAGGTTTCATGTCGCTCCATGTGCTTTTTGCGTCAGTTTGTGGAGATTTATGTGGTAAAATAAAAATGAAAAAAGGCTTGAGGCTTTTTTCCTTATTTTCTATCTTACGATTTATGAATCATCTTATCGCGTTTTTAAAAGGCCCGTGGGGCTCGGCTTTATCTCTCCTCTTTTCAAGGTTTTTATCACTTCCTATGTCCCTTCACTTCAGATTTGTATCCAACGGATGTAATCTACATAATTTGGATTAAATGTGTTTTTTTCTTCTCCATCTTCTTACTTCTCTGTAGGTGAAGAAGCTCGTCTACGTTTACTTGGTGCGTTACGCTGAGGAGCAGCAGGATCTCGCTCTGCTCTCCATTTCCACCTTTCAGCGAGGGTTGAAGGTACAGCAGCTTTCAAGTGACAATTCCTTCAGATTGGGACTTTTTTTCCGCATGAGAAATACACAAATCTATAAAGATTTGGATCTGATGTTGTGATGAAACTCATCTATATATATTAAATGGTTTATTTTTTTATTTTATCAGTGCACATTAATAAAAACATTATTAGCCTAGAGGCTATTTTTCATCTGTAGTCCCGAGAGGCAAAACAGAAGTAAGTATTAAATATACAAGGTTCTAAAATATTGACGCTTTACAATGTGTGCACAAACAATGAATGAGTGAGAATATTAAAATGCATAGTGTCATTTTTCAGGAGACATTGTCAAGTACTAACAAGACAACATAGAGGCTCACAAAAAGTTGGTCCACCACTAGACTGGAACTACATTTTGTACATTTTATGCTTCCCAAAAGATGAATCCTCCTGACTTTGGTGATCTCCTAACATTTATTCTAGTTCCACCACGAGGTTGACATTCACGATTTTGAGTGTAATAACTTCTCTTGGATGGATTGCTGTGAAATTTGGTCCAGATTTACAAGATTAATTCTGATGACTTAACTTTTCTTCCAGCACCATCAACAGGTCAACATTTTAATTAGTTAAAAACTTTGTATTATGAAAAAAATGCCTGCAGAAGTAACAGCATCGCCTTCAGCTGAAAGCTTCGTGCAGTGCAGGCGTCTCCAACCTTTTGTCCCTCTAAGAGCGGAAATCACAAAATGAAAGTGGCCGAGAGCCAATGGCAGACATAGTTTCTGTCTCGCTTTTATGGTCCTTTGATAATGTTTCAGCCACCACATTCATCTCTGCTATTACAGTTCCACCACTGCTGTGGAAAATAGAGACTTTTATCTTTAAAGCGTTGTTTTCAGCTCTTTCACCGTCTCTGTTCGTAGACTGCTACCAGCTGGAAAGTCCCACAAAAAGGTTTAACAACGTAAATGAGCCATATGTCATGCACAGTTACCCATTATTCATGCAAATGGTTTATCTTTTGCCTGCTAAACGTCATGGTGTTAGCGTCTACCTATAATAGCCTCACATTGCTCTAATCTCTTAACTCTTAGCTTTTATTATTCTGCAGGATCCAAACCAGCTGATCAGAGCCAGCGCTCTGCGAGTCCTCTCCAGCATCCGAGTCACGATCATCGTCCCCATAATGATGTTGGCCATCAAAGAAGCCGCCTCGGATATGTCTCCATACGTCAGGAAGACGGCCGCTCACGCGATCCCTAAACTCTACAGGTGACATGCCGAAAATCCTTTCGCTTCTCAGACCCCTGATTCCCTGTTTTGTGTGTAAAGAAGATTATTTCATCAGTAAAATAAATGATGGGTAACTCTTTCTCCAGCATATGTTTCATGCCTTTTAATGGTTTTATTCTTCTCTGCTCCCAGTCTGGATCCAGAACAGAAGGACCAGCTTATTGAAGTCATAGAGAAACTCCTCGCTGACAAAACCACGGTGGGTTTTTTGCTGATTCTTTTATTTTTAACAAATGCAACGTCACCAGATGGCATTCAACTATTTCAAGGTTGATGATTCCCTCTTCACCGTGCAGCTGTTGTAATTTTTTTCCGACCAAAATTCAGGTTTATTGTTCAACTTGAGATGTAATCGGAGAATGCATGGATTTTATTGTGTGTGCGTCATTAATCCTCATGGATGACATGTGCTCTCCTGACATTTAAGAAAAGCACCCTGACATCCCCACCTGTTGTGTGCTGCAGTTGGTGGCGGGAAGCGTCGTTATGGCTTTTGAGGAGGTGTGTCCGGAGCGCATTGACCTGATCCACAAGAACTACAGGAAGCTGTGCAACCTCCTCATCGACGTGGAGGAGTGGGGGCAGGTCGTCATCATCAACATGCTAACCCGCTACGCCAGGACCCAGTTCCTCAACCCAAACATGAATGTGAGTGAGAATGCCGAATTGGTACAGTGACATCATATATGTGCTGACGTCTGTGACGTGCAGACGTCTGTCTGCAATCAAGATGCCCCTCCAGAAGCCCATGTTATCAGCAGCTGCTCACACAATCAGCACAGATAATCAGTACTGCTCAATGACACAATCCATCCTCATCTATATGCACATTTCACTGTAACGCACTTTTCTGCTTCTTTTGCACGTCTGTTTAAATGCCAAATTGCACGGTGTTGCGCTCCGTGCAATTGCAACAAAGCATACTCTTAATCTGATGAATTTTATCTAATAAATCGCACTCTCTTCTTTCTCCGCCGACTCTGGTTGTCAACTTTTCATGGCTGCTGTCTGAGCTGCAAGTTGGCCGTACCGGAAGATCTCATCGTTTAGTATTATGAATTAAAGCAAATAAATAGCAAAAGAAAAAGCAAAAAGATAAACATAGAAGGAAATCCGGATTTGCAGCTCGAGCTTTGACCAAAAAAGAAGTGAGAGTAAACTTAGTCAAAATAAAACAAAAAAGATCAGAGACCATAATTAACAAATCAATTAAGTTCATCGTTCCAGCACCACATACAACTGGAAAGCAAATATATCTTACACGGTTATTTTTTACTTTGCCACTGCTTGCACACCGTCCTTTACTGTTTTACTACCACGCTTATCCGCCTCCTATGTTATGGATGTCCATGCACATTTACAAAACTCAGAAGTGAGTTCACTCGTGTCTCGTCACAACTCATTTGCATAGGGAAAGGATTTTTCAGACCCACCTTTTGACTTATTTTCTCGTCTTTCTAGACTTTTTCCACGCCGTGAGGAACATTGTTATTGTGGTGATTTCCCATTGCCTGTGGTGACAAATTGCTGGAACCATTTTGCTCTAACACACGGATGTGTAATGGTACTTTTCATACACAGTGTTGCCGCTTTTTTACAAATATATTCAAGTGCAGATTACCATCTGGTGACTTTTTAAGCAACGAATAACCACTTTCCATGCCGGAGAGGTGTCAGTCTTGGTCTGTTGGCCTGCAACTCGCTGCCTAATCCCCGCTGTCGTTGCAGGAGTCCCTGCTGGAGGAGGGAAGCGACAAGACCTTCTACTGCTCGGACGAAGACGAGGACGAGGAGGAAGAAGAGAAAGAGAATAAGGCAGAGGCTCCCATGCCGAAGAGGAAGCCGTACGTGATGGATCCAGACCATCGGCTGCTGCTGAGAAACACCAAGCCGCTCCTGCAGAGCCGCAACGCAGCTGTGAGTCCACTGCACTTCGAAATAATACACACACCGTCCATCAGTACAGCGGCCCATTAACTCTCCTCTTGACTCAGTTGCCATGGTGGAGATCGTAATTGTTTTCTCGCAAACATTATTCCACCTTCGAGTCGTTGCTGTCTTCAAATGCACGACCTTGGTTCATGTTAACAAGCATCTGAAGTGCCCTTAAGCACTTAATCAGAGCTGACCTCTCACTCTGAAATGGGGACAATCTCCCGAAGGAAATTAATAAAGCATCACTCTCCATTAATGCTGCTGTGGTCACCTTGGAAGGCCTGTTTTGTTTCGCGTTAGATGTTATGAATGTGTTATAAAATTCCCCCGTCACACATGTTCTGCTGTAGTCGAGCTGTTTGCTAAAGGCGGTTCCACATTAACAGTCAGGCCACAAATGGGTTTCCTTATCTTGCATGTAGTATAGCAGACGATCATTGAGCTCTCTAATTGCGCTTCATGCAGCTATTAAGTAATTAATAAACGGTTTCCCTTTTGCCCTGCTGTTTTTAAATAGTTGTGTTATTACTTTGCCATATGCTTGAGCTTCTAAGCGAGGCACCGGCAGAAAGAATCTACTACTTAGAGCATCTATGGTCAATATTTTTAGAATAAAGCTTAAGGTGCTTATTTACTGTCACCAGTTTGGAGAAACAGACCAGCACAGGAGCAAAGTAATGTATTGTTGTGGACGGGGCCAGCAGCAAAATGTATGTAGTCACCTAATAGAAAAGCCTATCGAAAGAAAATCTATATAACTTTAAGAATTTTCTATAGTTAGAATATTTTCGCCGCTTTACCTTGGGCCTGAAGCCCTTATCTATGCTCAAAAAGTCATTTTACCTACTAACTTAATGTATTCTTAATGGAGAAAAAAGCGTTTAAATACCCAGACAGAAAATATATCACATGCATCTTTGACACTGTATTTGTGAGACTGTATCACTGGTGATGATTTAACCCTCCGTCTGCCGTCTCTGCCCGCTCCAGGTGGTGATGGCTGTGGCTCAGCTGTATTTCCATCTTGCCCCTAAAGTGGAGGTTGGGGTGATTGCCAAGGCCCTGGTCCGTCTCCTGAGGAGCCACAGGTGAGCTGCACTCTCTATAATTTGAAATAAATTGTCTATTCTAATTGCCATACCATAAATGTTAGGCAGCAGCGTGTTCCAACATGTGTACTCGAGCCAGCAGCACGAGGAGTCTCGCAAAAGAGCTGCGTTTACGAGTCTCACTCGAAAAGGAACAAAACATCCACAGCTGAATGTTATAAGAGGGAACTATAATGAGCATGAAACTCAGCAAAGTGGAAAACAGAATGAGAACAGGGAAAAAATGGCGTGAGGGAAGTGAAATAAATCTGAACAGCCCTGAAGCAAGAAGGGAAATTAAACGGGGAGCGCGTGAGTCTGAGGTAAACATGAAAGCATAAACCATAAAGAGTGATGATGGCACAGAGGTGGCCTCTCGGCAGTCAGTCCTGCAAGCTGTCAGCTTCTTATTGAACAAGTGCTCTTTTGGCTCCGAGTGTGCTGTAATGGGATCATCATTCAGCAGCGACCAAACAGCAGCGTCTCTCTGCGGGGGATTTGTCAGGAATCTGTTGCACCGTACGATATGTTTCATTAGAATTTATTATCGGTACGGAGTCTCGGCTCTAATTAAAACCACATCGGTTTACGACCTCGAAGAATAACGCCGAGATGTTTCCCACGAAATCCACTAAAGTCCTTTAAACAATTGTATTGGTCTTGTGTAGTAAACCGTCTCCAAATACACCCGGATGGAGAAGTCCTGTGGTATGCATGAAGATTAATAGTTTGCTTTTATTGACTCAGGAAACGCTGTAGCCATGTTTTTTTTTTTAATGGCTGTTTCGGTATCTGTATTGCAAAAGTAACAAACACTACTTTAAAAATGAGTTCATTAGCCAGCTGATATGTAGGTATATGATTTTCTCTTGGTCACATTCAAACACATATTCGGAGTGAAAATGGATTAAATACGTCTGTTTCCACTCTTTTGATCCGTCGATATCTCCTGCGTCTCTCCAGTGAAGTCCAGTATGTCGTTCTTCAGAACGTGGCGACCATGACGATCAAGAGAAGGGTGAGCTACACCTGGTGGTGTCTTTTGGATCAGTTTGCAAGTGAAACTTTAACATGAAATGCTGCGAATGGAGCTGCATATTCACTGAGGTCTTTCCTCTTCATCTGTCTCTATGTTTCACAGGGAATGTTTGAACCGTACCTGAAGAGTTTCTACATCCGGTCCACAGACCCAACACAGATCAAAGTCCTTAAGGTTCTGTTCTATTATATTTTATTATATTGTGCTGCTGGCACTTCTTTCTCTCTTTCATCTTAATGCTGAAACGTACATCGGCAGCATCATCAATAATCTTATAAAAAAAAAGATGTAGACATCAATGTAAAGAAAAAGTAAGATTTTAGAAGTAAAAGCGCCGCCTTACACAATTGTTGGAATACCCATTTTGAATGAAGTTTTCAGTGTTTAAAAACATTCTTTTTTTTTGTCTTTTGCAGCTGGAGGTTCTCACCAATCTGGCCAATGAGACGAATATTTCCACCATTCTCAGAGAGTTTCAGGTGCAGTGAAACAGGCTCCAAAGTAGCAAAAATAAAAATTGTGCAGATTTGTACTTCAGCGAGGAGTGAGACGTCAACTTCCTTTATGTTTTACTGTGCTAAACTAAGTGAATATGTATTCCCTGCAGACTTACATTAAAAGCATGGATAAAGACTTTGTGGCCGCCACGATTCAAGCCATCGGCCGCTGTGCCACAAACATCGGCGAGGTGAGGGACACGTGTCTGAACGGCCTGGTGCAGCTGCTGTCCAACCGAGACGGTGAGTGTCTGGTGATACATATTGCAGTATTAGAAGGACTTTATTGTTGTATACTTCTACATCGGGTCAGTATGATCATTTAATGAAGCTTATCCATCTGCATTTGTAAATTGTAAAATATAGTTTAGCAGAAGAAGACAACAGGAGATCAGATACAAATCTCCAATTTCATGTTCAAACAAGCTAACATAGAAACATATAAAAACACTAAAACTGTCCATGAAGAAGTAAAGGACTGAATTTTTATTTTAGTAACTCAATCCAGTCTGAAGATGAAAGAAACATCTTTAATGTTGATTTGTTGTTTGTGACTCTTTCTCCTGTTGTACAGAGTTGGTCGTGGCGGAGTCGGTGGTGGTTATTAAGAAGCTGCTGCAGATGCAACCGGAGAAGCACAGCGACATCATAAAGCACATGGCGAAACTAACCGACAACATCCAGGTGAGAGTCTCATCCACAAACTGCCGCCAAAGCTTCTGGCTACGGCAAAGGAAAGGACACTGGTTCTTGGTTTGAAAAGACCAGGCTTGCCGAAGCAGGTTTATCCCAACAAAACACAATCGTCTAATTTGATTTTTTTATTGCTGTCAGGTGCCGATGGCGCGGGCCAGTATCCTGTGGCTGATTGGAGAATACTGTGAGCATGTACCTAAGATTGCCCCTGATGTCCTGAGGAAGATGGCCAAGTCGTTCACTAACGAAGAGGACATTGTCAAGCTACAAATCATCAATTTGGCCGCCAAGCTCTATCTCACCAACTCCAAACAGGTGTGAACACCATGCTTTTCTTTATCAATGTAAAGACTATAAAGCTGGTCAACAACGTGTGCAACGCCATCAAGCTTCAGTGTAGAAATGTCCCCAATACAATTGTTATTTCAAAAAGTAAGAACCATTTTCTAAAACAGCCCAAGAGTTTTGTTATTTCTGAATACCTTTTGATGAATCACATTTTGGTCCTAACTGTTCTTTGTCAGGAGGTAGGTTTCCTTGTTTCTGCTGTCCTCATCCCACATGTCCGTCGTATTCTCTCGTCTCGCAGACCAAACTGTTGACGCAGTACGTTCTCAACTTGGCCAAGTACGACCAGAACTACGACATCCGCGATCGGGCGCGCTTCATCCGTCAGCTCATCGTTCCCACCGAGAAGAGCGGAGCGCTGAGCAAGTACGCCAAGAAACTGTTCCTCGCCCTCAAACCTGCACCGATCCTCGAGTCTCCATTTAAAGGTACAGGAGCCATTTACATTTCACAGCTGGGAGAGAGTTGAGCTCTAACACAGACATGCTATAATTCTTAAGATGAACCTGACATATATTTATATATGTATAGTGTATGCAGTTAGAATTAGTTGCAGACATCATATGCATACTCTTTAGACTCGGTGTGACTTACACTTACCAATTAACATTATGTCAGATATCCATTGCAAATTACCGTCCATAAATCTGCACAGAAATCATAGAAAAACTACTTTTTCCAGTATTAAAGTAATCCAGTGATAGTTGTCTGAACTTGTCCATGAATACTAGGTCATTCGGCATACTTTGGTGTTACCAGTTTGCCAAAAATATTGCCCCCAACTCTCTAACGAACTCCATGGTGACAACAAAGTTAGGATGATTCTACCCCAATATAATAATAATAGAGGCTACAAAGTGCCTTACTTCTGTGCATTCTGGATTGCTTTTTCTTTTGTTTCCTGCAGATCGAGACCACTTCCAATTGGGTTCATTGTCCCACTTGCTGAATGCCAAGGCTGGCGGCTACCAGGAGCTGCCTGACTGGCCTGAAGCCGCCCCAGACCCCTCCGTGCGCAACGTGGAGGTGAAGGATTCTGTGCGTGCAGTGGGAACAGTAACTTACAGAGACACAGGGGCCCTCTGGGGTCTCCAGGGGCCCGGAGAGGTGGAGGGGAGCGAGGGTTGCTCCCGCCCCGGAGCAGTGCCTCAGAGGGGCTGAATAGAGTCACGTGCAATATAACATTAACTCCAATATAACATTGATTACTCTTTCACTAGCCATCTGTCATCCACGTACAGCTCATAAGCATTAACTGCTCATCAGTAGCATGCATCCTTTTTGGCCTCCATCTATTTCCAAAAGGATGCTGCTTAACCACTCCCCCACTCCATGGAGGAAAATGAACACAGGAGAAAAGAGGATTTTATGGCTTACTCCGATAAAGTATGAAAACACAGTCGGTGGTATTGCTCTCCTCGCCCTCTCTGCTGCACTTGCTTCGGTCCGGCAGCAGCTCACTGGACCCGTCCGAGTGATTTCTCACCGATGTTTGAGCCGATAGCACATGCGATACAGAAGGGAACTGGTTTTGGGAGCTGCAGCTTAAGTTTTCCCCCTAAGGAGGGCCGGCACCTAAAATAACACCAATAGTTCTGTACAGATGCAGCAAATAGTTGATATGAAGCATCAACGTATTTATTAAGGATTCCCCTTAAGTTACACTCTTCACTCGGACAGCCGAACAAACTACCTTTAATTTGATCTGAATGTATTTGTGGAGCATCAGTCCCTCCTCTTCTCCTCCATCCCATTCACTTCCATGTGCCATCGGTTCATGAACATCAGTGTGATCTAAACGAAGACATAAAATCAAGAACTTGAGCGTCTTTGTCAAAACCAAGGCTCGTAAAAATCCCTTGGTTTTAAACTACAGCAGCGACCTCAAGGCTTGATTTTTGTCGTCGTAGATTTGTTAATTATTGTGGTTATGGTGTGGTTTGTTTTAACCCTCAGCTTTACGCTCCATACCGTGGTGTTAACGTGTCATTTACGTGTGATGCAGATTTCAAGATGAGGCCACAGGTGCAATGAGTTACATTTTGATTTGACCACACGGGCAGTTTAGCATGTTTTCGTGAGCTAAACAAGTAAATAAGTTTCGCTGCTGTTGAACAGTTTTACGAAGCATTTAATTAAGCCCTGCTCTCCAGGCAGGTAGTGTTTCTTTTGATCGCTGAGACTCGCTTGAGATTGCTGATCCATTACAGCGAACGATGTGAAAATGCAGCTGTGTTTTGAGAACTCAAAGAAGCGCCGACATCCGATTGATTTTCTGACTGCAGACCTCATCGTTTGCGAGGCCTTAACCCAGTTTACCGTCTCTTATCGTGCTCTGCAGGAAACAAATCACATTAGCTTCTGACGTCAGCTGACACAGCAACATGAACCATTGCTACACCTGATTGGAGAAACGCAGGTGTTTCGATCTCTGCTAAAATAATGGCAGCTGTTCATCATGATTTATTATGTCGTCGCTGATCAGTCTGGCATGTATCGAGTCAGGATCAATCGATTCTTAGAGGGGGTTTAATCAGACTAAAATGATCATTTAGATTCAAGAGCAGATCCAAAAATATTGTTTTACACGACATTGTTTTCTAAACAGTTGCTTCACCTTGCAATAATGCAATGAATGAAGAAACCACATTTTTACAGTGAAGGATCAGACACCTGAAACACCTGCGATGAAAACAATAATTAGAATTATTAGCGTTGGATAACATCCAGTTAAGTAAAATCCATTCAAAAATAATATACATTTAAACATGATGGGTGTTTTTTCCGATTACGGGATACTTATTAAACTCATCGGGTCTCAAGCGCAAGTCTCAGATCTCAAAAGTAAATGGAAGTTATAAAAAGCCCATCAATGACAGTATAATATAGCAAAACCTCGCTGGGTCATTATCGAAGTGTGAGTGTCCCATTACATCCGCTGCTCTCCCTCTGCACATTGTCCATCTCCACAGACAGAGGAAGTCATTCCCACCGGCGAGGGGCGGATCAGCTTGCTGGGAGAATGGAGAGAGGTGCCGCCGCCTCAGTGTGGGAGTGCGGTGATGTTTGCTTTGAAGACTGCTCTCTCTCCTTCCTCTCTTAGTCTCTCTGTGGTTGTCATAATGTAGGAACAGATGACGGTCAAGTCAGTAAGATGAATTCAATTTTTACTCCTCAGTGCTGATTAATATTTAAAAGAGTATTTTGTATTTGTCCCACGTGGAAAGAGATTCACATGACGATACACAAAATGATGATGAATAAGAGTAAAGAGGAATTCAAGTAGCAACTGAAACAAGTCAAAATTATTAGAAATCTGAGCCTGACTGCAGTTGACAAGTCTCTAAACTCAAGGTCCATTTATGTGCCTTTTGATGACATCATGGTCTTCATTGCTCAGTTTGTCAAGGATCTGCAGATGTTCAAACGTTCCATTATATTATACGAGTATTTCATTATTCTGAGCATTTACACGCTGATGTAAAAAGACGAGATTGACACTTGCAGTTGACAAGAACTCCACTCAAGGTCCACTTACTCGCTTATTAACACTTAAGCCGACAAAGACAAGAAGTCCGACAAGTGTTCAGAATAGTAGAACGTTTTAACCTCTACTTGGCAAGTTTCATCTGTTGAGGATGCAGAGGAACCAGAGGTAAATTATGAAGCGTTTTGGATAAAAAGTGCCTCAGAAATGCAGAAATGTGATGCATCCAAAAGCGAGTAAGTGACCCTTGAGCGGAGATTGTTTTTGCCAACTGGTTGATCCGTGGTCCACCGCACTTCACTGTTTCCTTTTTCTGCACCTTACTGGTCTCACGTGAAATTTGTGACACAGTTCAGTGTCACAAATGTTGTTGTTGTTGTTGTTGTGATGCAGAGTGATCTCCCGTTCCACCTCGTCATTTAGCTCATCTTAATAATCCATGCCAGAACAACATCATGCTTGGTCACCAATGAAGACTAAATCCATCGTTGTGTATTTGACGTATTAGTAAGCAGTGAACGTTAATGTTGACCTTTTCTCTCTTTATTTAGGTAAACACAGTATAATTACGTTATATTGGAGTGCATTGATTTTTTACCAGGGGAAAAAAGAAATCCCTTGATAATTTTTTTAACTTCCTAATTGACAGATATTGTGGTGAAAACACAAATTTGGGGTTTATTTTTGTCTCTGATATCAGAAACTGTTCTCACACTTCCTATGCCTGTTTACTCTTACTTTTTCTGACTTTTCTTTAAGAAAAACAACAAACGAGCAAAAAAAAAACATCTATCTTTCTCCTTCTTTATCTCACCTCCATCCAAATCTTTTTCTTTTCTACGTCTACCAGGTTTTTACGCTGCTTGAAAGAGTCACAACATTAACGAGTGTGAGTCAGTTAGCGGCAAAGAGCCCATACCTTCTTGAGCCTCAACCCATGTAGCGGCAAAACCCCTTTTTGACCCCCCAACCCCTCGCCTACCGTAGTTGCTGTTCTGTGCTTAGCTCAGCCAAAGCCTCCTCTTCCTCGGTCTTTACCATTAAAGAAGTGATTTCTTTTAGCAGGCCGTGCTGTCCTCTGACACCTCGAGATCCATGAGCAGCCGTCTGGGTTTTTAAATGGGGTTCAGGGATGTCTACGCTCATTATCTGATGGCTCTCGTTAATGAGTTTGGTCACAGAAAGAGCGAGACAAATCGTGTTATTCTTTTCTTTTTTTCCTGTGTGGGAGCATAGTCACCACTCCTCAAAGACATCACTTCTCTTAATGGAACTTGCTCCCTGTGTTTCAAAGGAAAAACATTTCTGCAACTGGTCATGAAGGCATCCCCTGGCGCTCGCATATATAAATACATTAGCGTCCGCACTGAACGTCTTCTCCGGCCGTCGGATCCGAAAGCGAATCTGACGGCCGGCTTCATTTGGCTGCATCGCGCCCAGGCAGAGGCATTCATGGCCACGCTACCCGTGATATGCCCACGTCGCCGCTTCTGTCCGAGGAGGTTTGTCTGGCGAAGGCGGAGCCGGACCGCTCACTGTTTGAACTTCCTCCTCCAGGTGCCCGAATGGACCAAATGCAGCAGCCGGGAGAAGAGGAAGGAGAAGAAAGTGGAGAAGCCGTTCTACTCCGACTCGGAGGGCGAGTCCGGGCCGACGGAGTCAGCTGACAGCGGTAGCTTAAACGGGTCCTTTAGTCCAATGAGTCCAGTAGATGTGTTTGCTCTCGGGCGACGTAAATGTTATTATTTAAGGTTGTTGTTATTGTCAACAAATCCTATAATATAAAAGCGTTCATAAATATATAGTTTTTTGAATTTTTTTATGCTCAGTAATGTTTTTAAATCAGTTCCATAATTCTACAGTGTGTCGAATATTTACAGTTGCAATTAAAATTAGAGAAGGGAGAAATAAAAGACAAAACTCCTGGATGTCGTTATATATCTGGTTTTTGTAAACAACAAGCTCACTTAAAATAACAGCCATCCATGACTTCGCAATATCTATTTATTCACATTGTTGTGTGTGCTCCTCATGTACGACCGAAGAGACAGACAATCTGGGAATGTCGTTAGTGCTGCTCAATCTTTTTTTATTGTAACTTGTCCCTGGGAAAAAAATGTGTCTGAGGCATCAATTATGCAGATTAAATAAGAGAAAAAGATCTTCTTTATTAGAGAATATCAAGGAAAAACTGGAACAAATAAGGATTTCACAGATCAGGAAGTGACTTAAGACTTGAAAAATCAATGAGTCCCAGCTGTTGTGTTTGTTGTGTGTGTGTATATATATATATATATATATATATATATATATATATATATATATATATATATACATATATATATATATATATATATATATATATATATACGTATATATATATATATATATATATATATATATATATATATATATATATATATATATATCCTTCCTATCCGTGCCTTCTGATTCTTAACTTCTTTCCCTTTCAGAGTCGGACTCTGCCAGCAACTCTGAGATTGGCAGCGGCATCGGGCAGAGCAGGTCGGCGTCGGAGAGCGACGAGAGTGAGGAAGGTTCTGAGTCTGAGGAAGAGGAGGAGGAAGAGGAGGAAAAGGACAAGAAGACGATGACGAAGAAAGAATTAAAGAAGCCAGTGCAAGAAAGCGAAAGGTAGCACATTCTGTTAATATTTAATGTATGATATTTTGACTCTTTGTCCTCATTCATTCCTTCTTGTACAGCCCACGTCACACATGCAGTTCAGTGAGAGTCTGTCTCGTTCCTTATGATAAGAACAACTGCAGCATCCTAAATGGGAATCCTCTGAACTTGGCTTTCCTTTCCAGCGAGCAGAGCAGTGAAGAAGAAGAGAGGAAACGCGAGAGGAAGAGTAAACCACGCAAGAGCGACTCTGAGTCCGAATCTGACGAGGACGAGGACAGCGAGTCTGAAAGCAGCCAATCGGAGTCTGAAGACTCCGAGTCTGAGGCAGAAGTCAAGAAGAAGAAAAAGGTATTGGAATCAGAAACGCCCTGAAATGTTAAATACAGGTGAATTTAAGACCCCATCTACAACTAAAATAACATTTTCCGTTTTCTCTCATCTCCTTCCAGGCAGCTGAATCTAAACCTCCTTCTAAGCCCGTCAAGAAAGAGATCAAGAAGGAAAAGAAAGAAATGTCTCTGCTCGACTTCGATGATTGTGAGTTTTTCTCCTTCTCGAAGAGTAATGACGCTCACTTCAGAGGGGGGAAGTTGTGTGATTGTTTTTTCATAATGACTGGAAACAAATACCCACAAGAGATAATATAACAAATAGATAAATACGTCCTTGTCTCACGCTCTCGTCTCTTTTCCCAGTCGAACCGGCTCCCTCTCCTCAAGTCACGCCGCTCAACAGCTTCCTGTCCAGCAGCCTCGTGAACGACCTGGAGGGCCTGTCTCTGTCTGACGCCGTTCTCTCTCCGGCAGTAAGTACTTCCCATGTCCCTCCTCTTCCTCCTCTTCCTCTTCCTCTTCTTCTTATACTGCTACACAAACTGATGGCGGTTCAGGCCGGCGTCCTCGTCATTCATCCGCCTGCTTCCACTCCGGCCCTGTCCTTTATTAACATTTAGCTGTGGGGGAATTCTTAATGTTTTAAATATGAGTTTATGTCTATGTGACGGTCCTCCACGGGTTGAAAAGAAATCTGAATATTTATTTGTCAGTTATTTAAGTCAAAATATCAAAAATAACTTGGATAGAATCTTCATCTAACACCAGATAATAGGTAGAAAACAACTGTTCATCTTTTGGCAAAACTCATGTAGTACATCTCCCTATTTAACCGCCACACAGTTCTTAGTGTATATCTTAGCGTATTCATATCTACCCCTTCCTGTTTATTCTCTATATTCTACGCTAATTATAATTAATGTTCTGAGTTTGTACTCATGGTTGAATGCACTCATTGTAAGTCGCTTTGGATAAAAGCGTCAGCTAAATGTAATGTAAAGAAGATGTTTCCTTCATAAATAGTGAAAAACGTTCAAACGTAGCTCGTTAACTTGCATCATTCTTCGTCGTTCTTCTTCTCCTCCTCGGCCTGCAGACCCTTTCTCCCTCCAGTGCGCTGAAGAGCTACGAGCTGCTGCACCGGATCCGAGGGGAGGGTCTGTCGGTGGAGTATTGCTTCAGCCGGCAGCCGTTCAGCCCCGACGCCAACATGGTGGCCGTGCAGATGCAGTTCACCAACAACGCCACCTCAGAAACCAAGAGCCTGCACATGGAGGACGTGAAGCTGCAGTCCGGGATGAGGGTCAAAGAGTTTCCAGAGATCGGTGAGTGAACCTCACTTATACTTCACAATAAGAACAACGTGAGGTGGAATAAACAACATGCCGATGACGTCATGGTTAAACGAGTAAAGGTTAAAGGGTGTTGCTAGAGTAAAGGCACAGGATTGTCAGAAAGACAAACGTTTATCTTCTCTTCTTGTGTACAGAACATGGTGTCTGTCAACAGGCCGGATGGTCACAAAGAAAGAAGACGCAACAGAATAGAAGCAAAGCATGTGAATAAAAACAGGATTGAATGGGTTTATATGCTAATGTTGTATATTTTACTCCATTGGTAAAAATATCGAGTGTCGTCTCCTGATCACTAACTACATGGTCATTTTATGCATTATGTACAATACACAACTTCTCGTGGTATACAATGTATTTCTTTATTTCAATCATTTTATTTTAAGTTTTTACAAGTTACACATTACCTCACATAGACAACATTACTAGACAACAAAAAACAACAACAGATGAATAAAATAAAAATACATAACAGCATAACATCCAACTATACGAACAATCAGACAAGGACAGAAATCAAACATAAATCATCATAAATCACTATAACAATTGTATTTATCTCATTCTTACCACCATTTTATTTTCAATTCATAAACTATTTCTATACAAGAATGAAAGCATTAAAAGGAAATCATATTTTTTGCTGTTAAAGATAAATATTTCGTTTTTTCATGTTAAAGCTGTCTCGGCAGCATTCACATTTTTTTTCCCACTTTGCAGCTTTCTTCATGCATTGTGTCCAACTGCACAAAGTCAAGTGTTTTCCATGCTGCAGTGGCAGACACCTGTTTAATCTCAGATCGAGGTTGCTGACTCACGGTTTATTTTGGTTTATTCGTGTGTGTGTGTGTGTGTGTGTTTGTGTCAACAGAGCTGCTGCCAGCAGGTGAGACGGCCACAGCTGTGATGGGCATCGATTTCTGTGACTCAACGCAGGCAGCAAACTTCCAGCTGTGGTGAGATGGATTCTGTGTTAACTTACTTAATGTGTAGACTTCCTGCGTTTCAACGCCCTGCAGTTCTCTCATAGACCTGTTTGTGTACCGCACTGAGGAAACAAACAACTTTACAGCGATGTTTAGATCACACAAGTTCAGACAACCCTCTATCCTTTGTAGAAATATGATAACAATTCCTTAAACTGCTGTTTTGTATGTCTCTCTCCGTTTTCAGCACTCACACCAGGAAATTCTTCGTGTCAATTCAGCCGCCGGTCGGAGAGCTGATGAGGCCCGTCTTCCTGACAGAAAATGAGTTTAAAAAGGAGCAAGGTGAGCGATAAAAGGGAATTAGTACTGTACTAGGGCTGTACTATTAGTGAATATAGAATATAAAAAACACAGTGACTTTACGACCATCACATTAAAATAGATCTATAAAAGTTGCTATGTCTGTACTGAGTGGAGGAGGATAGATGAATGTGTTTATTTATCTATTTGAACAACTTTATTTTTCATTTATATTTTCAAGCAGAAAGAATGGGTTGAAATGGGCAACATCAATGAAGGGCAATATATTTTAGTCACATATATGTAGTCCACTTAGACCGGTATTTTACATTTAATGATACATTGATTTTGTCTGATTGTAAACGTGAATTATTCTGCAGTTTATTTCATCTGGTTCTGTATTGGAGGGTTTTGCAGCTGTTCCAACTATGTTCATTATATCCTTTTGCATCACTCATCACACAGATTATTATCCTGAGATCATATCGTAGGGATTCATATGCCGTTCTTGCTAAACAGGCTTTGGAGTGTCCTCTTTTGTGTCAGTAAATCAGAGCTTCGTCAGGTTGAAGTAGACGCTCGAGAAACAGAAGAAAAACCTGCCGTGCCTTTGTTAGTCAAAGACAGTCTGGGTTACGCATTCAGTAACTGAATATAAACTAAAGGAACATTGATAAAAGACTGTAATGTGGTCAATTATGGAGGAGAGAATGAAGGAAAGAATAAAATCAGCGTAATTTCTCTCTCCATCAGCATTTATTTGAATATTTATGTCCCTTTACTATCAGATTTTACACATTTTCATGTGCAAAAAGAAGTGAAAAAAATAACCTTCATCACCTGCAAGTAGACAGGTGAGAGTTCAGTTTGCATATAGTCACGTTTCGTTTGTATTGTTTTGTCGCTGTCCTATAGTAGACACAACAGTTACAGCTCACAGTCACATGAATAATCACAGTATTGATGTTTCTTTATGTCAAACCGTTTTGCTGCACGATAGTTTCCTCAGAGCAGGAAACTCTGGGTTCATCTCGATACCCTCACTTAAATATCTGTGAGCGGTCGAGTCCCCACTCGTGTGAGATATCCCCGATAATCACGTCCTGTTGAGGTTTATATGCCTTCCTGTGAACACACTTCATTAATGATGATAATGATGGTTTTATTTAAATTCCACATAATGACCAGAAATAAAAGAGGAAACATTCAGTATTGTAGTAAATAAATCGCTGCCAGCTCTGTTCTTCTTATTTTGAAGGTTTTATATCTGATAACATTTTTAATGAATTAACAATGTTTTATTCATAATAAGATTTGTTATAATAACAGTATGTTAATATGTAAGTTATACAATATCATTCGTGTCATTCTAATAAAGCAGAATTTATCTTGGTTGAATTTATTGAATGCTTGATTCTCATTGATCAATTACGTCATTCTAGTCTGTTATATCTTCAAAAAGACTGCAAATGTTTTCTATTGTCGGTCACAAAACCAACTTCTCATCATTCTCCCACCAACACCTTCACGGATGTTTCCCAGTAGACCGGATTCCTTTCGTCCTGAGAGGCGCTATGAGGAGCAGTGCGGGTTACACTAGTCCAGGGGTCAGCAACCTTTTTCCACCAAAAAAAAATTGTCTGGAGCCGCAAAAATTATTTAATATCACAGCTTCTGAAGTTTTATATATAGTCATATTATATATACAAACAACTATAGTTTGTTGTATTTATGAAAATATAGAACAAGAATAAAGACATTTTTTTTTACATTGTATTGCTATTTTACCTGTTTATAACTATCAAACAAAAAATAGTCATGTGTCGGCTACATTAAGGTTAATTAAAAACACAACTATGCAGACCTTCGGGTCTATCTATATTTGTGGCTCATGTGGTAGAGTGTTTGCCCTGTAACTGCAAGGTAGCAGGTCCGATACCTGTCCTCTTCAGTGAGTTTTACATTTTAAACACATATCTTTTGCTACGTTTACACTGAGCGTCCTCCAGCATGTGTCTGTCGCTGTGTGTTCGTCTCCCATCCAGACGAACACACAGCGCGTTTTGAGCTCTTAACAAAAACCGCAGCGACTCTTTAAACATGTGTCGTGTCCACGGTTCCTCCCTCTTCGTACTGTCCCTCAATAGAGACGCTATTGCTAGGTAAGTTGATAGATTTGTTTTCCCCCAGACATCCGTGTGCCCACCTGCCTTTTAGCCAACCTCACACAGACCACCACTCCTCCTCCTCCTCTTCCTCCTCCTCCTCTAATGCCTCCAGCTGCCCCTCCCTCCCTTGTCTTGGTAATCAACACTTAACTGCATCTCCAGATCTGCAGCTGCAGACAGACTCACCTGTACTAACCTGCATCTTATCAAAGGCCGCTCTCACTCTGCTGCACCGGGAATGACTGGAAATGCTCATCCACTGACCCCGAGTCACTCTTCAAGCACCGTGCGAACAAAAAATAAATAAACAATGACATCAGGCTCGTTCATATTCCTGTTTCCTGAGCTTTCACGCTGCTGATGGCCACTGACCATGTTGGGAACCTGTAGTGTTGCAATGTCACAGCGTTTGTCGTTCATTCAAACCTCGTAAGCACGGATTGTTTTTGGGAATCGCAGGACGAAAGACGGCTATGTTTGATTGAAGAAGTACTTCTTTTTTTTTAGACGCCTTGGTTTTAATTACTAGATTTCAACGTGCAACAAACAAATGCTTCCATCAGCGATTTATCTGGTGATCGAGTGTTTTCCAGCCTTCTTGTTAGGCTTTTTAGAGTTTTTTTTGCTGTTGAAGATAGAGGGTGTTGTAATGTATGTATTGGAGTATATGTGATACATGGGACTTTTATCATTTTCAACCAAATATTCAAAGTGTTTTATCTGAATACTTTGCCAAGTATATCGTTAGTATATGTATATCTTGTTTTGGGTCCTAAACCCTTAATTAGGAAGCATTGGTAATGTATAAAATACCAATAACCCCAAAAGATATTAAAATATTACCATGACATCAAGCAATTAAAAAACCTGGTCAAATTCCTCTATTTAAGAAGCTGAAACCAGCACTTTTTTTGTCATTAAAAAAATCAAGACAAATGTGTCCAGGTTTCCAACCAGACGTCTCAACGTCTTCTGACCTGCAAATCTCCCAAAATCAATGCGAATAATTTTAATGTTAGTGCTTTGGTACAAAATGTCGTACTTTCAAACTACACTGAACCGCTTTTCTTGCTTTGAATTCACGAAGCTTCCTCGTCAGTGGGAAGCACCAGAGTTTGTACTACTAGATCAAATCCCTGTTGTGTGCCCTATATACAGTGTATATAGTGTATAATATATACTGTATATGTCTGTAGCTGGCAAATATCGTTAAACAATAGATTTAATTTGACTTAATCTGTAAAGCAGCACTGTACTGAGTCCCCACACTGATACCGTACGAGCAGCACCTTGTCATGTAGCGCCGTGTTATTAATAACTGCTTTGCACTTTATGCTACTGGGGGATGTCAAATAATCTTTGAAGCTTTCCCAGTCTGACCAGTGCTCTGCTCATTGCTCCACAGGTCAGCTGATGGGGATGAACGAGATCTCGGAGAAGCTGACCCTGGACGCAAAGTGTCGTAACGAACACGCCATCGTCCAGAGGGTGACCGCCGCCGCCAACCTCAGCAGAGTCCCCTGTGGTTCAGACAAAGAGTGCAGGTGAGAAGATCAGCAGGTATTTCGTGAGGAAGGCGCTCCAACATCTCCCGTGATGGCGCTGGTCTTACCAGCCGCCTGTGAGAGAAACATGCATCCCAATCTGTCTGAGATCCTGTTTACAGTCACGCATTTCAAGTAAAATTTTGTATGTGAAACGTGTTTTAATCCATTAATTATGAATATATCCGCCTCTGTACACTGTCAGTGGTTGGAGCAGATTTAAAGGGTTGGCTCACCCACATAAACATAATATTTTTCTACTTGCGTCTAGTGGTAAAGATCAGCGGTGAAAGAAGTACTTTTTTACTTAAGTAGCAATACCACAGTGTAGAAATACTCTGTTACAAGTAAAAGTACAAATGTATTAGCGCCAAACTATACTTAAAGTACTAAAAGTAATAGTCATTATGCAAAATTACGCATTTCACAATAATGTATATTATATTTTTGGATTATAGTTATTGATGCATTAATATTTAAGCATCACTTTAATGTTGCAGCTGGTAAATGTGGAGCTAATTTTAATTAAAGTTGAAATACTGCTGGGTAGCTTGTTGAGTTTACCTTTATGGATCAATAAAGTCTTAAACAAACTTAAAATATGACATCATAATTATATTTTTGATTATATTTTGTATCATTAATCTGAATCGGCACAGTCACTTAAGCTTTGAAATAAATGGAGTGGAATAAAAAGAAGAATATTTCCCTCTGAACTCGCCGGGTCTCCTTAAGATTGAGTTTGAAATGGAAGGAGTGTTGAAACGAACACAGGACTTTCACACAGGAGAGCGCTGTTCGTGTCCCGCGTGAAACCAAAAGTCAACGGTGGTTTATTTAAAATAAAGTCTCTAACTTAAATAATGTAACACATGGACATATTTTAATCCAAACCACGATGTCATACAAAACCTAACCAAGTTCTGTTGAGTCTTTTTTTTTTTTTATTCACAACGTTAACCAAGTGTTTAAAACTGTTTTCCTTTAAACACATTTGAGAATGCAGTTTAAGAGATGGCTGAAGTATAAATGAGCAGAAAATGGAGATACTTGAGTTAGTTGCTGTCCGTTTAAAAGTTCCTTTTTGTGCACAATTGTTGAGGAAACCCGCTGATCGCCTCTCACCTGTGTCCCTCCTCCATTCTGCGTCTTCATCTTTACTTTCCGATCTTTGCTGCTTTGACCTCAGTCTTCCTGTCCCTCCTCCTGGTCGTCCTGTCCTCAGGTTCGCGGGCCGGACGGTGACCAGCGGCAGCCTGGTGTTGGCCACCGTGGCGACCAAAGAGGAAGCCGCCGCCCAGCTGACGGTCAACTGTGAGAAGATGGTGATCGGTACGATGCTGGTGAAGGACATCCTCCTGGCTCTGACGCAGTGACGCGTGACCTTTGACCCGCCTCTCGCATATCGTCCATCACACGTGTAGCATCGCCTCCGTTCTCCTGTTAGCAGCGTCACCGAGGAAGTTTCCAGAACTCCAGGTTGTGTTCAAGAGCCCTATACCTTTAAGAAATGACTCCTGTGTTGCTGTACGTTGTGTTTACGACAATCAGACATGGCCTGATAGGAAGTTTCTTACATGTCGTTATCAAAACATACTTATTTTCCTTCCACAAGGAGCCAATTGGATTTATTTTACTCTGATTTCTGAGTTAACTTAAAAAAATCATCATCTTTTAAATCTCAAATCCACTTAAAATGAAAAGTAGCCCGCCTCGACCCATCGGAGTGTAAAATAATTTAGCAGAATTTGCTCGCTGACTATAAACAGGACGAGAAGCGACCAAAATTTCAACCAATCTTGTGGTCTTCCTCTCAGTGGAACGCTTGAATGAAAGGCGAGTAAGTAAATTAAATTATTTCACAAGTGGATGGCCAAGTTATTAACAATCAGACTAATTTAAGATGTAGATTATATAAGTAATGGTATATTTACTGGAGGAATAAATACAGCACAGACTGTAAGATCGGCATAATCAATATTGTCCAGTTATTCAAAGTCATTACTTGAATGTAGCATGAAGGCTCCACTGAGACAACAACTACCTAACTGAGTCGTTCCATTGTCGGCACAATAAACTGCTACGGAGGAATAAAGACGGATCTTCATCTCAAATTCAGCGATTATAAGCATCTGCCTCTCTGTCATAGAGAGTAATAATGTTCATTACAATAAGGGGCATTCATAAAAACTGAAGATGTATAAATGTTATTGTACGTATTGCAACATGTAATACAGTAATACTATAAGTAAGGTGTGTGTGTGTGCGCGTGTGTGTGTGTGTGTGTGTGTGTGTGTGTGTGTGTGTGTGTGTGTGTGTGTGTGTGCGTGATGACACTGAACATTTAATTTGCCGTTTTTAAAATGACTCAAAATGACACTTGACTTGAAAACATCATGAAGCACATTATAATAATAACAATAATAATAACAATAAATACTGGACAATAAGTAGAAAGTAACTTGTATTTGTCGATTGCTACGAGATACAAATATTTAAAAGTCTTACATTTTACGTTTAATTAGAGATTCATAAATCTGCCTGAGATCAAATTTCAGATTCAACGGTCATTTTACTGTTGCCTTGAATCTGTGTAAAATAAACAAAAAAGTGTTAATTTGTGATCTTTAGGAGGTGTTGGTCAACAGATTTTGTCACTTTTAAACAGAGTCTTTATGCTAAGCTAACGGGCTATGCTATCAATCTTCTCATCTAACTTTCATTTTCTACACATTCGTTAAACTGTAGTGACTGTTTTCATGCCTTCTGTTTTCAGGTCAGAGGTCATGTGTCTTCTCTTTTGTTATGGACCCTCATGTGTCCACGCTGCATGTTTCTTATATTTTAACACAATATCTGTGTATTTATTTATTTATTGTTTTACTGTTGGAAAATGTGTGTTACCAAAGGAGTAGATTTCAGCCCTTTTCATAGAAAGAACTTTATTTCGGCCTTTTTTTTTCTTCCATTTGCATCTTTTACCATTAAACCACTCAGACCGGATCTTCCCAGTCACTGCATCAGTCATGATGAAGAATGTAAAGAGTAAGAAATTATACTTCTAATACTTCTAATGCCTGCATCGGCTTTCAAATATCCAAAGTGTTTTATTCAGACCGTGTGTGGTTGTGAAATGTGGTCCTGAAGTATTACAAGTTTATTTATTATACAAATAAAATAAAAAAATAAAGATTTATTCTCGTGTCTTTTGTTATTTACTCAAATCATTCTCCATAATAGGTCCTAAAAATTTCAGGAGACGTCCTCATTTTCTGGTGTTCAACAGTTGGGGTTGAATACATTTGGTCAAGTACTGTATGTACTTAAAGGTGTACTTAAAGGTGTACTTAAAGGTGTACTTTTTCTACCACGGTAAGACAGGTTTTACTTCTCTGTAGGGTTCTTTCAATTAAGGTTGTCAGACACTTATAATAAAGTACGCTTTAAATACTTATACATAAAAACATGGGAAAATACCAAAGTTACCCTTTAAGTACAATACTTTGAGTATATATATATATATATATATATATATATATATATATATATATATATATATATATATATATATATATATATATATATATATATATATACACATATACATATATATAGATTCATATATGTATACTCGTGTATATATATATAATCTACTTTTACATTAATTGTAGTGAAGTATTGGTATGCTCTAGTTAAGTGAATACTTCCTACAACACCAGTGTTCAGTATAATCTGAGCTGTAAACACACACACACACACACACACACACACACACACACACACACACACACACACACACACACACACACACACACACACACACACACACACAGCTGAAATGAAATGTTTATTATTTTGAACCAAAATAAGAGTCAGTCACAAAGGCAGCATCTTTACAGATTCACTGATGGGAGCCCATCAGATCTGGGCCTGTTCTGGTCCTCTTTTTTTACAATGATTGGGATCTTTGGTTTTTCACAGGATCGCTAACTGGTGTCGTCCAGTTTGTGCAGGAAAAATGACCTCAGAGTCACCTCTGAAAGCAAGCAGTACACATGGGGAGTTTTTTTTAAAGTGCACTTTCTCATTTATGAAAAGGCCGTTTGTTGATATATAACAAAGACTGTGCAGTCAGAGAGGCTGAAGATTTGTACACAGTAAATCACAAAGTAAAACAGATTGAATGTGCAGCGATTTTCCATTTCTTTAACTAATAACACAACTCTCGACTACGCAGATAATCCGACAAAACGCGTAGAACACGTCCTTCAAGATCCTTCTAGGTTCAAGGCGACACACGTTATTATAAATGAGCCTCTAATCCAAATCACTGACTATTCTCCAAACACTCACCTGATACTCAACACTACTTCTTTGACTTAGAAGATACAATTGTTGTGGAGATTTAGAGACATGTGAGGCTGTCTTTCAGTCTCAGGTCTGAAGATGACTTTCCTCAAGGTCTCAAGATGACTTTCCTGAATAATAATTATTGAAAAGGTGGAGACCGTACCGACCGCCTTTTGACAACTTCTCTTATCGTTGGCTTTTTTTTATCCCCAAAAAAAACAAGGCACAGCGGGATGACAAAAGGCACAGGATTCATAACATCCACTTGAGAGCAGAAACAGCAGCTAAACGATCAGAGAACCAACGCAGTGATCCTCCAGTCTGCTTCCACAACGGGACATTTAGACGATGTTTTCACATCATGTCGAGTCGAGTCGACTCGGAGGGGGTCAGGTGAGCTCGGTCTGTCTGGTTTGTGGGAGCACGAGCGCCACCAGTCCTCCGGTCAGCAGCAGAGCCGACACCAGCAGGATCGGAACGGCGCAGTTCGTGTCCACCAACCTTCCGAAGGCCACGTTACCCATGATGGCCGCCACCCGGCCCACGCCGGTGAAGAAACCCAGAGCGGAGGACCTGAAGGTGGAGCAGAGAAACACCGGGACACGTGAGCAGCTGCTCTTCATAATTCATAATGATTCATAAGGACCTCACACTTTCACACAAAAGCTGAGATTTCTCCTGCTGATTTGCTTTGCCAGTTTAGTCACGTCCTGTCCTGTTAATCATGCGCATCAAAACACAGCTAGTACTCAAAGGAAGTAGGATATCTTTATCTAAATCAGAAAAAAGTCAAACAAGAGGAAGCAATGAATTTAGATAATAGACTAAATCTAAAACAGTCTAAAAGTTTCTAAACATGATACTGGAAACACAAGTTGTAAGTTTTACACATTTAAAGGATTTTGGGGGGTCTGAAAAGGTTAAAATGTCCAGTATGTCACAGGGAAAAAAGCTTAAGAAAATAAATAGCCGCCGTTATGCAGGTTGCTGAGCTTAAGTGTGAAGAAAAGTTACCGGAGCTGGGTCGGGTAGAGCTCCGTTCCCAGCACGTCCAGCGCGTTCCAGGTGATCACCGACACGCCGCTGAAGACGCAGGACACCAGCAGACTCTGGACTTTGGTCTGGACCACGTAGATGAGGAAGACGCTCAGACTGGACACCAGCAGGCTGCAGGCTGAAGATGGAGACGTTCAAGGATTAAACCCACAGCTGGGAGTGCCGATGGACATTTATGGAGCAGCGTGATCTTGTGGTCGAGGTGCAGGAGTGTTGATAAAATAAGTGATTAATAGTCAGGAGTATTGGAAGACTCACACAGCAGAGCCTTTCCCCCCAGCCTGTCGATCATGAAAATGGTGAAGATGTTTCCCGGTAAGTTTGATGCAGCAATGATGAAGCCCTCCATATACACTGTCAGGTCAGCAAGAGATACAGGAAGGGTCAGAGGAAACATCCATTCATCGCGTATCTATTCCAGATTATTCTGTGTCTGGGTCGCTGGAGTTTATCCCAGCATGCAGTGGATAATGCTTTATTTGATAAGGTCTGTAATTCTCCTGGTAGAAACCATGTAAATATGAACGATAAGAAAAAAGAAAGAAAAGCACGTTGTAGCTCTTTTCTCTTTATTTAGAACCTAATTATAAAGTTATATCCATTAACCTTGTTTGATTTTTTTTAAAGAAACAGACAGACCCGTGAAATACAGCATTACAAATACGTTCTAATGCAGGTCACAACAAAAACACTTTTAAATCTAGAGGCAATTTAGAGCCTCCAATTCACAGAGGAAGCTCAATATACTCAAACTAAAAGGAGCGTGTCTTTAGGGATTAGTCCTACACAGTCAGAGAGGAATTTAAAATGCAAGGTAACAAAGTTATTTTTTTGCAAATCTAAAAACAGCCTGTCTTGGTTCAATTTTTATTTTTTTCCCTTATATTACCTTTGTTTTAAACACCTCTCTAAATGTTATCCACACCTCTTCTAACTATATTTCTAAGTACTTTCATAAAATGACTGCGTAACAGCACTAATATTAATTTAACCTCATTCTCAAACTCCATATTTTCTTCTGTGGCTGAGATATACGTTTGTGCTTCACGTCCCGCTCTGCGTTTGCATCCCACACACACACACACACACACACACACACACACACACACACACACACACACACACACACACACACACACACACACACACACACACACACACACACACACACACACACCTGCCGTCTTGACCGGGTAGCAGCTCTGGTTGCGGTGCGGAGACGGGAGGGAGGCGTTGGCGCAGGGCGAGCCGCCGCTCTCCATCCGCTCAAACAGCTCCGGGAACCACATCCATAGTCCGTAGTAACTAAAACGAGATTTGAGCTTTTTTTTTTTTATTACAACAAATGGTACTTGCCTGCTGTAGGTTTCTCACATCAGCTGTGGTTGAAACACACGTAATAAATACAAGCCCTTGAATTTGGATATAATTCTGACAACATAGATATGAAGGAGGACTCCAGTTGGCGTGGAGACGAGCGGATGGGATTCCTCACCCGAAGGAGATGCAGTAGAAGACGACGAGCAGAGCCACGCTCCTGGATTGGAGCGGACCATTAAACATCTGTTTAATAGGCAGCGACGCCTGAAAGTCAAAACAAAGACGTTGTTAAAAATGATAATGACACATTTTATACAACAATGAAGGAAATATACTTAAACAGTAATAAGAAATATTACCAACAGGGCAAAACTCCAAAAGTCAAGTCTTACGTCAACTTGTTTGTGTCTATTTTATTGAAGATATCTTTGGGAATATGTACTAAACCACAATAACTGACACTTTGAGGGGCTTATGTTGGGTCCTGCTCCATAAATTAATCTTACGGCTCCACCTTAAAGAGACTCTGACTGTCAAAGTCCAGTTATTAAGAACTTAATTATTTAAAATAACCACACAGCAAACCTGCACAGAAGCTGAAATAATTAGACGTTTAATAAACAGCAATTTTCATCATCTTTCGAGCTAAAATGCCCAAAATTCCCCAGTTCCTCAAAAGTGATGATTCACTGCGTTACTATATAAAAATAAAAATAAAGAGGTATTTAATAATTAATTAAGAAAATAATGGTGACCAAGAGCAGTTTAATACAGCCATGCTGCTTCAGGTCCGTTAAAGACTCATATTGAACAGTGATGATGGCCTAATGGTCTACGAACACGTCGTAGACGGGCATCTCACTTCAATATATAGAGCAGAATAATTTATTAAAAGTGCTTTTACACGCTTCTGCAGCGGTCTTCGGATGTCGTACCTTTTTCAGAACACAGGCCAGTCTCTCTCTACGGGAGCCGTGGGTTCTGCTCTCCTCCGGTTCCCCTCTTTGCTTGGAGCTGGTGCACAAACCAAATTCCTTTAAAAGAGTTCAAGACAAGAGTCGATTGTTACTTTACTGCAGAACGAAGGGAGGAAATATTTAGAGAACTATCGAAAACCACAAACACAAATAATGTACTTTCATTACAAATATCACTTCCCTTCTGATTTCCCCTTTTGCACTCTGTTTGTTTTCTTTTTATTAATAATCACTTGAATCCCTGTCCTGTGTACTTTATCATTGTCTGAATAAGCTACACATGTTCAATTTGTCCACTACTAAACAATGATAATGAGTATAAGAACATCACGCAGTTCATACCGGTAAATTCTTTCCTTTCCCCCACATGTTCAGCTTAAACATCACTTGGAAGACATGGATGGCCTCTTTCTCCTGGCCCGCCTGGCAAAGACAGGACAAAAAAAAATGTCAAAAGACAGCTGGGAAGGACAGGCTGCAAACCGGAAAACTAGGCCGGGCCTTTAAATTACCTCCATGAGGAACTTGGGGCTCTCGGGCATGAGCAGCCGGAAGAGGAGGGCCGAGGTGAGGCTGGGCACAGAGCAGAGCACCACAAACAGCCTCCAGCTCTGAAAGTGTGCCCAGGTTCTCGGAATCACCAACCAGGCCAGACCTGCAGACAGAAATGACTCATCGATAAACACACAGAGCGACATGTTGTCTTGTTTATATCGCGCCTGCCAAGGAACGTTCATGCTGGAGTCATGGAGTCCAGAAGTCAAAATATGTGTGTTTGAAGGATGCATCAATACCATTAAAGGTTTGGAAGGTGACAACAGTTTGAATAAACTTGGTATTGATCCAGCTCTGGGATTTCAGCCAGCAAATGATTCATTTTTGGCTACGACTATGAGCGGAGGCAGACGCTGAATTACAATTTGTAGATGCATTTGTCGTTTCTAGTGGTTAAGACTTGGACTATATGACTATATTTTCAAACTGTGACAGAAAACTCCACGAGCATCAATTTTAGTTTTGTAGAATAAGAACTTAAAAAGAGCAACGCCACCGAGGTTACTTGTAGCATCTGTGCTCACTGACGCACACAGACACACACTCATGCACTCACATTCTTTTTTTGTTGACAATGTATTGTTGCTATTATTTATTGTTCAAAAACTTTCTCATCAGTACTATGTAGTTATATCTTATGTATACAAATTCTGTGTTCTCTGCAAACAAAGCACAGTAGTATTTTTTTTTAACTCTTCCTGCACTGTAATATTATTCATCTCCGTTATATTTGTGTAATTCTTTTTTTTAGCAAATAGACCTGCTACTGCAAGACAAAACATCTGTGATTAAAAGTCAGATTAATAACACCAGTGAGGTATTGTGCATAATAATACACACCGAATTTCATATGACTTTGGTTTGTCATCACTTTTGCGTATTGTGTTTTTGATCCTGCAACACTGACATTGTTCTCTAGATATATTTTCCCACCTGCAGCCAGAATGTTTCCAGCCATCCAGAAGGTGGCCAGAGCGCTGATCATTGCACCTCTCCTCAGTCGGGGCATGAACTCTGAGAAGTAGGAGAAGATAACAGGGATCGACCCTCCGACCCTGCAGATGCGGAAAAATCAAGTTATTCTTGTGCACTTGTTTGCGACCATTTTGGAGGCCGATTCTGGTATTCAAACAGTGACATTTGTTTGTCAAACGAGGGCACAACTAAACTGATTCAGACCATTGTCTTCCCAAAAAGGAACATGTGGGTTCTGTCGGGATAAAAACTCTGACCTGCCGGTTGCAGTGTGATCTCTCCAAGGACGAAAATACGTAGAAAAACATACTGCATTCACTGTTTGGCCGTCAGCTAAATAACTCCAGAATAAAAAAAAATAATCGTATTCAAATCCTGTGCTCACCCGATGCCGCTGATGAACCGCAGCAGCAGGAAGAGCCAGAACCGCGGCGCCAAGCTGGCCAGGCCTCCAAACACGCCGTTCACCGTCAGGGACACGACCAGCACCCGGCGACGCCCCCTCTGGTCCGCCAGGTATCCCCACGTGTAGCCACCCACCATCATGCCTAGAAACACAGGAAGGAAGACAATTACATACAAAGATCCGTGTTCAGCTCGAAGCATTGCTCTGCCACTCAACTGTCGTCTTACTTTCCTTGAGTGTTGATTTTACAACTAATTTTAATAGTTTAGGGAGTTTTTTTGTCTTGTTTTAAACAAATATTGGCAAGTTTCAACCCTTCTTTACTGCATCATTATTAGGTTTTTAAATATTTCATACAAACAAACAAAAAAATTGTAATTGTTTATTCTCTAGTTTTACCTCTTCTCTGCTGTCACCAAGTTTTTAATACATTTGTAACATTGCTAAGTCCCATTCATTGTGACTGATATATAATTTTACATATGAGAGAAATACTATAAACTGTGCCTGCTCAGTACTGCAACTAATAATCATTTCCATTATTGGCAAACCTGTTTATTATTTTATTGATTCATTGTTTAGTTTATAAAATGCTAACATATAAAACTATCATTCATAATTTCTGAGAGCCTATGGTGATGTCTTTAACGTGCTTGTTTTGTCCGACCAACAGTCTAAAACCCAAAGATATTAAATTCACTGTCATATATGACAAAGAAAAGCCGCGAAACCTCTCATCTGAAAAGCCGAAACCAGAGAACAATTGGCAATTTTGCCTAAAATAAATAACCGGAACGAAAATCGATTATCAAAACAATTTCTCTGGATCGACCCTCAGCTCAGGTACGACACACCAATGCATTGTTGAATGATCGTGAATCACCGAGGAAAATGCTGGCGGTGAGCAGGCCCATGTCCGAGGAGCTGAGCCGCAGATCGCAGCGCGCCGTCGGCAGGAGGAAAGACACGCAGAGGATCTCCACGGCGTCGCTGGCATTGGCCCAACCGCACACCACCAGCAGCAGCCAGTGGAACGAGCCAAAACCTGAGAGGCAAAAGCGGAACAAAGAGTGAGTGAACAAGGAAAGAAGTTGTCCATAAAAATGATCACCTGATGTCTTTATGGGCCTGTTTTGGATATCGTGGTGGAGTGCAGCTGCTCATTACGGCCAACAGACACCTGACTTTAGGTGCCAGGGTGTTTTAAAGTTACTGTAAAATTTGTCAGAAGTTTTTTCCCAATTATGTGGCCGGATTATATTTTTAATAATGCATCGCCACTGACTAAAACTTAGTTTGTATAGACTATGAAAAGATACTGTGTTTTAAGCTTGGAAAGGATTTTTCAGGTAAGAAAGATGTAATCCTCCTGTTTCAATGACATATTTAAGTCCTCACAAGTGTTTCACCAAGTTGTTCCCCTCTTTAAAACAGCGATAACATGTTGACTCGCTTTTGTTTCACCTGCAACACAAAACATTACAGACAAAGGCAACAACAAAACCATCAAACCTGCTTCCTCTACTGCTTCCTCGTATGTTAGCCTCCTCTTTGTGTTCCCACCATCGTCACATGTGATTTTCGACGTGCTCCTGTCGAAAATAATTTCTCCTAAAAAGCAGCAAAAAAAAAAAAGAGCACAGAAACAGGTCAAAGGAAACAGAGGATCCAGATAAAAGGGATGTTTAATTACAGGATGTTTAATTACCACAAACTAACTGACAAACAGAAAACCTGGATCAAGACGTATTTTAAATTTAAGTGCTGGTTGGTTTTCTGTTCGCCTCTGAATAATTTAACAAAAAGGGGTCATGATGCACTCTAGATTAATTGTGAAAATTAGTCAGCAATTAATAGCTACTATTTTTAATTTGTTTGATTGATTTATCATTCATCTTTTTTTTTTTCAAGCAAGAATGCCAATACTTCACTGGTTTTAGCTTCTCAAATGAGATATATTATGACTTGTATTTTACTTATCTTTAACATTATACACAACAATTAAGTGATTCATTGCAAAAAATAATCATCAGAATAATCTAGCAGGCTGCAATGAACAATTACTGTAATTATCAAATAATCTGCAGATTATTTGCCCGACAATTGATTTGCTGGTACTGTAAAACATAATAAATAGTGTGTGTGGGGGGGGGCATACTCATCACAATTTGCATGCATGCATTGTATTTTATAGGATTGTATATGTTTTGTTTATATAAAATCTTGAAGAGTAAATAAGTGTAGTGCAGTAAAATACTTCCCTCTGAAATGAAGTAACAGTAGAAAGTAGCAAGCATTAAATGGAGATACTCGAATAAAGTACAAGTTATTGTGCACATTACTTGAGTAAATGTAGGCTGCCCATTTACTTTGCATCACTGAAAAGTATATAGTCAATAAAGTTGTCATATATATGTAATATAATCAAATATGGTGCCTTTTTTGTAATAGTAAAAAGAACCATAACGTGTAAATACTCAATACCGTTGCATCTGTCTCATGACTGTAAATGTACTTAGTAACTGGAGCTGTTTGTTTTTTTAAAGGGATATTTTGTGTTATGCACAACAAACTTCTGCATGGACAACACGTGTGTTTACATTGGTCCTTAAAGAGAATACAAATAAATACAAGAACAATATTTAATTATCTGCGTCTGTGTGTCACGAGTTCAACTACAGTTTGTAACAAAAATAAAGTCACAACAAATGTTTACCTTCGTCGGAGTCCCGCTCGTCCCGCTCCGGGTATTCACCGGTGAGAAGCGGCTCTCGAGCCTCAAAGTCTCCGGTATGCACGTGACGATACATCCCCCCCACCCTCCTTCTCTCCCCCTCCCCGCAAAAAAAAGAGGAAAATCGGACGTCCTCAATATGGGCACTGATTAATACCACTATCCAGGTCCATGTTACAACCGTTGCATCTGTCTCATGACTGCCAACAAGCCTCCTGGCTAGCTAACAGTGAAGAAGGAGGACCAGGAAGTAAAAAAAAAAACTAGGGCAGGGACTAGCGGCAGTTCGCGCGTCCTGAAGCCTCCAGTCAGTCTCTCTGCTCGGTTCAGTTGTAGCTCCGATCTTCCGGTGAACTAGAAAGTTAGCAGCTAGCTAAATTAGCAGCTAAAGAGAGACCGTCTGTCAGTTAGTGCGGCGCGAGCGAGCGAGCGCGAGCCGTTGCCTGCCTCCCCGTGTGTTGTGTTCGCGTGTGTTTTAAGAAGATTGAAGATGGCGACCAGCTCGGAGCGCAGTCCTCCTCCGTTCCCCGACTCCGAGGACCAAGACGTGCTGGACTCTGAGGAAGTCGGAGGCCGAGACAGCGATGAAGACGAAGACGACGACAGCGGCGGCGGAGGGGACGACCTCCTCTTCATGAACCCAGTATGTCTGAACGCAGCTAACGTCGGTCTTGCGCTAAGCTAAGCCGCCGCTGGTATCTGGCTAACTGACACCAACTGCCAAAAGACGAGCTGGCTAACCGTCAGCGAGAGGGGCGCTTTGAGTAAAAGTTTAGAAGGTTGTTGACACGCTTTGAGCTTGTTTGAAGCGTTGAGGAAACCGACGGAGAAATATCGTCGACATAATCGACTGTCTCTCTTTTTGTCGGATAGTGTGACTCAAACGATCGATGCAGCGAGGAGGTTTTAATGCAGAAAACACCCCTTCTATCGCAGCTTGTAAACGGCCAAGTGGGGATCTTTAACACTATGTGTAACACTTGTCTTTTACACTGTTGCAATTTGCAAACGCCCATTGTGGTATCGATTTTCTTCCTGAAAAGTTGCATTGCCTGCTGTGATTTTTATTCGGTCGATTGGGAAATCGGATGACTCTATTTGATCTAAATAGAAGTTCCTGTTGGGCTGATATGTGGGTGTTTTTCTGTGCAGAATGTCGAGGTTTAACTTCTGATGGTGCAGACTTTCATGCCATGCAAAGCTACAGCAAGCAGCAGCTTAACGTGAGCAGTCTGTAGAGGATGTGGTATGTGTGGGTTGCTGTGAGAAAGTTGTTTTACTCGTATCAATAAGTGGTTTGAAATTCACTTTACAGTATAAAAAAAAAATCTGTCTCATGCAGCCTCCTGTCATGTGAGTGAGCTGTGGTCACGTGGTCAGAACCCGGATGTTTTCCCACAGTCAAAGTTCAGAGGAGAGATTGAAAAGTTGCTGTCTGTGGTTTTTTTTTCTGCCCTTCTCCGCTGCATGGAAAACCTTACTCAGCAAGTTGTGGAAGTTAGGTTCAAAACAGTTTTTTTATTTTAGCTGATGTAATGAGATGGATGCATTCAGAGTTGCCTCGTACATAAAGGAGACATGGTTATTGGTTTATTGTTGAGGACTCTAGCCTTGTTTAAAAATGCAATGGGTTGAGAAACAATTGACATTGTATTACTCAGTGATAATTAGCAAGCAAGCACACCCAACGCCTATGACGAGTTATTTACACTACACCTCTGCTGAGAGTGGTTTCTAATCTCTCACTACGATACAATTTAACCGCATGATGAGTTTGAGGAAGTTGTGTTTTAGCAGTGTTATAGTGAAAACACATGTGTAAAGACCGTACAACTGGATACCAGACACGTGGATAATGCTGCAGGAACAGTTTAAGTTTTATGAACATTTTGATTTTGTTAACATTTATGGTATGAGGTAATATCATATTCATTTTGCCAGTTCTGAGCGGAGAGGTGTCTCTATTGATTTCTTGTGTGAGGGTCGACTAAATATTACAACTCGCACACAATGCCATTCAACAGCACCACAAACTGCAGCCTAATAAACTATCATGAAGCTTAATCAACACTTCTCTATAAAAGTTTCAACAACATTTTTACTTTACAATCTTTTGGATTTATTACGGAACTGTTGTGTCACTTTGGTTTTCTTCAAGGTACTTTTTTTGTCTTCAGTGACGAACCCAGTAGCCTGGAATCGGATACAAATGCTGTGTTCTTCTGAGCTTCCAAAAGTGTCATCTGGAGGCTCAAATTCAAGTTGAACAATACCATGCAAATTAGTATTAAAAACAAACAACTAGATGTTCACAAATCTAGAGTGACATTGAACAGGCAGCCACATATGTACTGCTTCTAGTGTCTACTATAAGTCACACTTTACTATAATTCAGAATGAAACCAACTTGTTTCCTAAAACTTGTTTGATTCGCTTCAAATCTATTTTAATAGTTTTTATCTGGCAATGTTATATTCAAAATAAAGGTTAAGGTTTTTGGCATTTTTACTTTGTTTAAGTTCATGGTATGAGGAAGTGTCTTTCTGGTTACGGTCTACTTTTGGAAGCTTTATTCCTTGTCCAGTCATTTGCCAAGCAGAATTCAATGGTTCCAGTTTCCCAAATATGAAGATTTGCTGAATTTTTGTTGTTGTATGATTGTAAATTTAATATCTTTTGTTTTGGATTGTTTGTTAAACAAATCCAACAATTAGAAGACATCACATTTTAGTTAATGGAAATAAGGATTTTTGCTATTTCCTGTCATTTTATTGACTAGATGAACCACCCAAAAAATTATTGACAGATAATTGTTCAAAAACTTTAAATAAAACAATGCCTCTTTTTTTCATTTCCCCCTCATCTCCAGAGCAACCCTCCACTGACCCAAAAGGACACTACACTGCCACCTGCCAGTCAACCCAGCGACCTTTTAATGGAGCCTCCCAGTGACCTCATGGATGATCCCTTAATCGAGCCCGTCAGCAGCCTAACGGAAAACAAACCAACGAGCGAAGTCGTCAGCGAACACTCGGATGATTTTGTCGACCTTACAAACAACATAGCTGACTCTCCTGAAGACGCGGCCGAAAGTGCCGTCGCTGACGTTGCCATAGACACAACTGAAATCCCTTTAGATGAACCCTCAGATGATTTTGTTGACATATTTGGAGGTGAAACTGAAGCTCCAGAAGAGGAAGTCGTGGTAGCGAATGTAACTGTTAAAGCAGCAGCAGCAGATGAAAGCGACGTGACCAGTGCTGTGACGGATCCACCTGGCGACGAGAAAACAGGAAGTGATGATGAACCAGAAGCAAAAGGAACGTCCACTGACTCAATTGTCGACCTCAGTGATGATTTGTCTACCGGTGACACACAACAGCCACCACCTGCCAGTGTCAAATTCGCCGACCCTCTGGTGGACTTCCTTAGCGATGTTCCACTCGCTGCTGATGCCAAAATACCCAGCCGAGCGACGGTCGATCTGTTCGAAGATGAGGGAAACGACTTGTTCACGGAGCAACGGCAGACTAAATCTGCCAAGCAGCAGAAAAGCCTCTTCGGCGAAGCCGACGAGGATCTGTTCGGCGAGCCGCTTGGTGCCACGACGAAGACACCCGTCAGCAAAGAGCCGAAGGGCAAACCGGTCCCAACCAAAGCTGCTTGTGACTTCAGCAACATCGGCGGTCCTCTGCAAGACAGTTATCCTGCAGAGCCTGCTGACCTCTTCTCTGAGGAAGCCGTCACCACAGTGCCCAGCATCAAAAAGACCAGCACTGTCAACTCCAAGACTAACGGAGTCCACTCTGAAGAGGACACGGATATATTTGCTGGTGGGTCCACCATTTTGTATCATTATTATTATTATTATTATTGCGTAACCTCATCAGGATTCTAGGAGATCAGATCATTCATTCTCTTGTTTATCCACTTAATTCAGTTGGTTTATGTCAGAACAGTTGCATTCAACAGATAATCATTTTCGATTTACTGGAAGTAAAAACATATCAAGAACCTACAATTTAAAATGCACCAGATGGTCATAGTACAGCATTTCAGTGTTTTTTATTTTATTTTCTGGTGTGTTTTTTTTTTTTTTTGAGGTATGTTTACCGTTATGAGATAGTGGACAGGAGAAAGCTGACAGGAAATGAATGGGGACAGACGGAGGATAACGCACAACAAAGGGTTCACAGTTAGGAAATGAATTTCATGGTCAACATGGACCTTTGTGTGTACAAACGGTGGAGTCCCCCCTTTTAACTGCCCAATAAAATAGGAACTTGTGACTTCAGCTCACAAGCCTCGGTCCACACGTGATTGAGCTGTATTAAGTTGGAGGCTGAAAGAAAAGAAAAAAACACAAACGCATCAGAGTCCATGATCTGTGCATGAACTTGCATGTTTATTTGTGCCAGGATGTAAAGTAAATAATGAACATCTCACTTTCCATTCAGCATGTAATGACCTCTGTCTGGTTTCTTTTTTTCTTTTCCTCTCTAACAGAAGCCACAGTGGAGCTTTCTCTCGACAGTCCGCGGGACGAGAGGAAGAAAGATGTGACGGCCAAACCGTCTGCGGCCGCCCCCTCCGTGTCAGCCGCCTCCGCCAGCCTGCTGGCCAAGCCACAGTCTGCTTCTCTGGAGGAGGTACACGCATATCTAATCCAAGAGTGAAATTCCCAGTGGGACTGCAACAAAGTAACGACCGAAAACTGTTCACGTTTAGGGATTTGCAAATTGAAGTTTTCAGAGTTTGCGTTTCTTTTTAAAATTGACTTGTTTACCATCTTAGCACAACGAACGATTAAAGAAATAACTTGTTTTTGGTGGCTTCAGGGCAGTGTTACACTTTATTTTGTTCAATATTTGTTTCAGTTGGATGACGAGGAAGAAGAAGAGCAGGAAGACAAATTTGAGGTCGCTATCTCTGTCAAAGACCCTGAAAAAATAGGTGAAGCGTATTTTTTTTATTCTTTATTTAATTGCAATACGGTTCGCCATTGGTTTGTGCACTACATAAACATCAAGCAAGCAACGGTTGTTTTGAGGTGCTGGACTTTTTGATTTAATTATTTCAAACTTTTGAAGAAGACAAATGACCCAAGTTGTGAAACGAGTGATAAAGTATCATAAAGGACCACGTGCAGCTGGCCTTGAGTGATACTCTAAGTATTTATATCAATTTGTGTCTTTTCTTCCTCTGACTTTCATCCTTTATTTATTTTTTTCAGGCGACGGGATGAACGCTTACATGGCCTACAAAGTGACCACACAGGTAAAAACTTGTCAAAATGGAGAATTTAACTTGACCTGAAGTGGGTCTTCTTTTAATCCAGAGGCGTTAGCACAGTTAGTCATTGGATGTGTGGTAACGATGTGCTAAGAGAGGAAATGCTGGTCAGCGTTTTGTAGCAGAAACGCCCCTGCACTGGTCTTGAAAGGCAAACATAGATTACATCAGAATTCCACAGTAGTAGTTCACCAAACTTAAGCCTCTTGGAGACGTCAAATCCAACCAATGATATGAATGCGTTTCAGACCCCACTGCCCATGTTCCGCAACAAGACCTTTACAGTGAGGCGGCGCTTCAGCGACTTCCTCGGCCTCTACGAGAAGCTGTCTGAAAAGCATGGACCAAATGGCTTTATCGTGCCCCCGCCCCCAGAGAAGAGCATTCTGGGTAGGCTGACCTTGCTTTACTGTTCCCTCTGATACTGTAACTTAAAATGTACTCAATCAGCTGTAAAAAGGGTTGTTATGTTGCACAGGTATGACGAAGATGAAGGTGGGAAAGGAAGATTCCTCATCTGCAGACTTTGTTGAGAGAAGAAGAGGCGCTTTGGAGAGGTAAAGGAGAAGCGAGGAAACTAAAGCTGCTTCGTGACAATTCAGTTAGAAAACCCATAATGTTCTGAGCTGTTATGATGCTGTTATCATTCAACAGATATATCCAGAGGATCGTAAATCACCCATCACTTCTCCAAGATCCGGATGTCAGAGAGTTCCTGGAGAGAGAGGAAGTAAGCCAACATTTTGGAGAGCCTTTTTACAAAATGAACATGTATTTAGTTTAATAGTGAGGGGGAAAAAAGTTTTTACAGTTTACTCCAAGAATAAAAAAAAAAAAAGTACATACCTTCAATGAATGAAGACGTCTCGATGAATTAGAATAAATGAAAGCCCGATATCAAAACTATATCAGATCATCAATTTAGAGATACTTCTATTTATCGTGACCTTTTTTAAATTTAATTTTTTTTAATTCTCCGTTCGCTGTGGATGCATGTGATTTTTTTTTTTTCTTCTTAAAAACAACGTTTCCTTCGAGAATACAAGTTGACACAGGTTGAGTAATACATAGTATTTTTCTGGGTGAAGTAATTGGTGTTCACGTTTAGGGAATGTTTTTTTTTTTCTTTACCTTTTTACTGCTACTGAAGTTTAGTACATTTGAACTGCAGTCTGGCGATAGCTGTGTTGTAATATGCGCTTATGCCTTCAGTTGCCCAGAGCGGTGGGCACCCAGGCTCTGAGCGGCGCCGGCTTCCTGAAGATGATCAACAAAGCAACAGACGCTGTCAGTAAAATGACCATCAAGATGAACGAGTCAGACGTGGTGAGTTCAGCTGTAAACGGTCACTCCGGTTGCATCAGCGCTTCCTGAAAATGAAAACCGCTGCGAACCGCAGATTCATCTTTTTGTCTTGAGGAAATCAGAAATTTTTTTCAGAAAAAAGCAGAACATGCTCAATTTTTTCTTCTTCTTCTGAGTTGGCGGGACATTAGTCAGAATATTAGTTTGTTAACTTGTTTTGATTTTCATGATTTCATAAAAAAAATAAAATCCTGAGGAGAATTCACACTGAGGGGTTTGTTCCTGACACAGTGTTCATGATGAGCTTAAAGGACCCGACGCATTCTTTCGTAAACTCATCTGGGAGGCATTGATTGGACCTTTCTGTGTCTGGTGCATTTTGTACTGTTTATTTAGTTGATGGCATCATAGTTGACTAAATACTAAAGATGAAGCGGCGAGTCCTGCTGCTCAAAGAGTTTGTAAAGAGTTGTTATGTAAAGAACGAGTTCCTCTTGCTCTGAGCTCAAAGTACCACACGCATGCTGACAATGAGCTTCTTCAAATATTCAGGCTGAGGTCTTTTTGTTTGTTTTGTTTTCACAGTTTGTGGTAATGTGGCTTTTTAATGTAATAGAATAGTTGTACAAACTCTAAGTTTTTTTTTTTTTCTTCCTGCAGTGGTTTGAAGAGAAGCTGCAGGAGGTGGAGTCTGCAGACCAGCAGTTCAGGAAGCTCCACGCAATGGTCGAATCTCTGGTCGTTCACAGGAAAGGTTAGTCGTCTGCCTTCCGACCGCAGAAAAATACGCCTTCGATACGTGTCCTAGGCTGTTTGTTTATTAGTCTGATTTTGAGAGAAAAAAGGGATGAAGGTCATTTTGACACAAAGTTCATTGTGACATTCGTAAATTAGATCACTGGCAGTCTGAAAGTGAAGCCAATGTTGAAGTGCCTTAAACTTGCATTCTTACTCATAGCCAGCAGGGGGCGAGTTCTGAAGCCTGATTGTGTAGAAGTCTGAGAAAATAACTACAGCTTTTTACTAAAGCCTACTAAAGCCTTTTTTAAGATTACTATCTTAAAAGTAAGTTACTGTTATTTTGACACAAACTCATGTCCAGAAGTAGCTCACGCAGATTTAGACTTTTAGTTTTTGACCTTTTTGGTGTTTCTAAGAACGCGGTGGACAGCGCCTGTTTCACACCGATGTTCGGCTCGCTCTTCCCCTCCAGAACTGTCGCTAAACACGGCCAGTTTTGCCAAAAGCACGGCCATGCTGGGCAGCGCAGAGGACAACACCGCTCTGTCCCGAGCGCTCTCTCAGCTGGCAGAGGTGGAGGACAAGATGGAGCAGCTGCACCAGGAACAGGCCACGAACGACACCTTCAGCTTCGCCGAACTCATCGCAGATTACATCCGCCTGCTCGGCGCCGTGAGGGTACTGAGGAAATCTGTTCAACTCATTTCTGGATGGTTTGATTAGAAAAATATAAAATATCCGAAGCGCTTTCACTTTTTAAAAGTTCGGAGGTGACTAGAGGCCTATCTAAGTGAAATTAGACGCGATGTGTAGCGTTTTGAGTCATTCAATATCATTTCTATGCGACCTTCAGGGGACGTTTGATCACCGGATGAAGGCGTGGCAGCGTTGGCAGGACGCTCAGACCGTGCTGCAGAAGAAGAGGGAGACGGAGGCCAAACTGCTGTGGGCCAACAAGCCCGACAAGCTGCAGCTGGCCAAAGAGGAGATCGCTGAGGTACGAACGGCACGGAGGCCAAAGCCAACAGCGTGCAAATAACTTTAATAACATATGTGCTGCAGTTTGAGGCTTTTCTCCCTAAGATTGAGAACAAAGTTTGAATAATGAATGAGCCGCTGCATATTGTTTCCGATCATCAGAAACCGGGAGCACGATGAAACACATTCCTGAGTTTAGCCTGGTTGTCAGCAAATATATTAGATTGTTACATTTTCCAGTTATGGTCTGTGACCAAATACTTTTATTACTATTTATTTTGTCCTGGTAGGAACTGACTTAATAAATATAGAATGTTTAGGGTTTTTTTTCTCCATCTGACGACTCATTTTAATCATCTATGTTTATAAATAATACTTAAAGACGTCACCATAACCAAACCATTACACTTAAATTATACATTTTTTTTCTTTTCTTGTTTCATATCTAATGGATTGTTTCGAGGGTCGATGGCAGCAGCACAATTTAAAAAAAAAAAAAAAGATCAGTAAGTTAGAAACATAAATCACAATTTCACATTTTGACTGATTTGAGGTCTGTGAAACTTTAAAGTTAATTTTCTCTTTTCTGATCTTAACATGTTGAGGTACAAAATATCATCATCGTTTTTCTTGCGATACAAAACTGATACTTGTGTTAGCCAGAAGTACGATATACTTATAATTCTGACTTGGAAACTACATTTTCACTGACCATGACCTTTTTATGTGCGTCATTTCTACCGTGTTTGTACTGTTCCTCTCCTCTGGCTCTCAGTGGGAGGTCAAGGTGACGCAGTACGAGAGAGACTTCGACAGAGTTTCTGCGACCGTGCGCAAGGAAGTCATCCGCTTTGACGTACGGACGTTTATCTTTCCAGCGTTCACATCAGTTACTACACAGCTGACACTCATATGCAATACTGATTGGTGTATTTTTTTATTTGCTCATGCAGAAAGAAAAGGCAAGGAACTTCAAAAGAGAGATAATTAACTACTTGGAGTGTCTGCTTCAGTCTCAGCAACAGGTAAGTGTCAAACATTAATATTTCACATTTCCATAATCAGATATTCCTCTTGTCAGTGTACATTTGTAAGTAGTTCTTAACATCTAGAAGGACTTCACTGTCACAGAATCGTTTTTTAATTATTTTAAATTAAGGAGCTAGTGATCTTATTTAGAAAGAATCAGCAGTACAATAAGTGTGAATTATAACATAAATATAAATTATCAAAATGAAACGCAACCATAGAAGGATGGCGTTTTTATAAAAAGTAAATATGAGCTCAGGAGGTTGATATGAATACATTTTAACAGGATGTAAGGAAAAGCAAAGATTAGGGCTTAAACTAACAATTAATTTGATTAATTATTAATCTTTTAATGTTTAATAAGATAGTACATGACAAATAACAAAATGTCTCTTCCCAAGTACAAGACTCAATATAATGTCTTCAAATGGCTTGTTTTGTCCAACCAACAGTCCAAAATCCATAAATATTATTGTTTCCAATATAGTAGAACTGAGAAAAGCAATAAATAATCTCATTTCAGAAAGGGATCTTTTTTATATTTTAATTCTCCTAAATATGAACCGCTTCTTGTCCGTTCATTTTGAATGACCTTTGCTCTCTGTTGTCTCTGTGTTCTTTTCTCCTCCAGCTCATAAAGTACTGGGAGGCTTTCTTACCCGAAGCAAAAGCAATCGCCTAATCCTGGAGCACCAGCCTTTTGGACGACTAAACGGGCTGCCTTTTTCTTATACACTTTACCTCTTGCCTTTAAACCAAGGAAAATGCGCGCATTGTAAAGGGAGATACAATCAACCGTTTTTTTTAATCACCTTTAACATATAGCTCTGTACTCTATTGCATTAATAACTGTATATTTTCATTTAACCTTCCACAAATATTTTCTTAATGGATGAAAAGAGTTTGCATATACAAAGATACGGACACGCGCAGAGAGAGAATAGACGAACGATTCCATTAAGTTCCACAAGAGACGGGGAAACGAACCGAGTCCGTCGCTCTCAGGATTTTCTCCTTACATCAGCAGTGGGTGATTGTTTACAGCGCGGCTGCTCTCTCATCACATGTTTCTGGGGACCCAGATGAAGAAAGTGGCCAAGAGTCTCACTATGTTCTAGTTTTTTTTTTTTTTTTTTTTACGACTCAAAGGGATAAAATAACAATTAAAAGAGCACTTGGATAAAGTACTTAAATACCAGCCATGTTTTGTTTTTGTTTTTTCCTATTGATGCTGAAGGGCGGGGCGCCGGGTGTTGAGAGGCATTAGATGAGCGGCTGTGGTCAAGGGGTTGCATTGTAGGTCAAAGCTTTGTGAGTTTAATGTTTCGGGTATGATTTCTATCATAGTGCAAACTTTACTCTTATAACCACACATGTCTGTGCCTTTTTTTTTTTTTTTTTTTAAAGTCTGAATGTTTTTTTTGGTATAATCCGTTTTGGGAGAGAGGGAGTTGTACGCGGTTGTGGGCTCGTTACTTACCGTTACTTCAGCTACAGCCATAATGATGCCAGTGTCAGTGCTGGGGCTGGAGAGCGATACCGGTGCACGTTAAAGCCCATTTACTACAAATTAAGTTTTTTTTTTTCTTCTCTATATTCTTGTGTATAACTCTGGAAAATAGCACATCAAAAAATGAATATAAAAAAAACTTCCCAGCAGCTTTTTGTATGATAATCCACCTGCACAGACTTGAAACTTCAGAGTCCGCTTCATGTCTGAGTCTGTCTGTAGTTGCGTCGTCGTCGGGTGATAAATCGGTAGTCGGTGTCGGTCGACGCCTTTTTTGAGGCATAACCAGGCAACAATGACTCGGTTAAATGCTGACACGTCAACTGCGTGGAATAACATCCCAAAGCAAGTTTCAAGTCTCTGCGAGTAGATGTTCATGCTGTGGAAGTGAAAAGAAAGGAAAGCGAAAGCTGCCTGGATCGTAGGGTTCTGAGTTCTGCTTGAAGACGTGGTTGGCAGTAAAAAGGGGGCTGCAAATAAAACCTATTTTCATTAAGTGTTGTTCTGTCAAAAAAAAAAAAAAAAAATTTAGTGTATAAAATTATACAAATTAATTTCTGAGAGCCCAAGAAGACATCTTGAAATTGTTTATGACTAACAATTATATTATTATTTTTTTTATTTTAAAGGTACCCTGTGGAGTTTTTGACCAGTAATGGAGGTATGGAGCTTTATTTTTTTTGAACGTTTGGGTCCCCGTTTTCGTTACTATTTCTCGATTTGTTTCACGTTTTTCCGCTGATCGACGGTCGGAGAACGCAGCAATGTGCCAAACAAACGACTAGATGGTAAACATGGATGCAAACAATGTAGATGTCAAATTCCTCCACTCACAAAGAAAACAAATAAGATAGATACTTAATGCACTTTGGTGGGAAACGGTGAATGTAAATAAATTTGTTGCAAAAACTAAACAGGGTACCTTTTTTTTTTTTTTTTAATTTACAAAGATTAGAGCAGATAAGACCAGATCCTCACAGTTTGAGGAACTGGTTTTTGAACTTTTTTGCATGACAAATTATAATCATCAGATTGTTTCGTTGATTTATTGTGTTGATCCGGTATTTAATTTCAGCACTAAATGACACCGCGTGTAGTAAATGGGCAACATGAGGAAACAGGCTGTTGATGTCACGTACTAAACGTGTTGATGTCACGTACTAAACGTGATGATGTCACAACGACCCCGACGCTTCCCTGAAGCCTTGTCTGCAGTTTGACAAGTTTGAGTTTTAACATCGAACGGTAACAACAAACCCGTCACGTGGCGTGGCGGCCATCTTTTGATTCCAGCTTTAATCTCACATTTGCACAGAGCTGAAGCCGTGTGCTGACGCGCTGCACCTGTTGGCATCTGTTATTAATATGCAGACATTTCTTTATTTCTGATCATTAGAAGCCAGCTTTGTGTTGGGCTGTTCGACAGCACTGCTTGTTTGTGCGGCCTCATACTGTGTCATCACTTGTCAACGTGCAGAGCAATGTCCGCACTGTGTCATAGAAATTTCTTTTCAAACAAATCAATAAAAGTTGCACTGTTTACACTTGGAAATTCCATAACTTCAGACGTCAGTGTCTTATTTCTCCACTTTGGTTGTTTTGGTGGCCTCACATTAAGTACTTATAAGTGTGGTAGAATGTTATTTGTAATGTCATACTATAGTTCTTGTACATTAAAAAGTGAGTAGTTGTCTTAGCCTCACATTACATGCTTGTGTGTGGTATAATTTCAATAATAGACAAAGACAGTATGTAAAAAAAATAAATGTATTGTATAGTATGTCAAGAAATAAGTCATAGTATGTGAAAAAGTAATTGTATTTAAAAAAAGTTACAGTATAGTATGGCCTTAGTTGTATAGTATGTCGTAAAAGTCATAAAATGAAAAAATACAATAGTGTTCAAAATGTCAGTGATAGTATAATTTTAAAATGTGTTAAACTAACTGCAGATGTCGACACATTATCTCTGTCTTCCTTACATCTGTCCACCACAGCTTTCAAAGCCTAAAGGAAAGAAGAGAACACTTGTGGAATGGCAAATATGATTATGAATGATAACAAAAGCCTTTAAGAACTCAGTCATAAAAATCTATATCCACTCCGCTCTTCGAGGTCGGGCAGCAGACTACAGAGTATTCCAGACGCTCCTGGACCCCAAACGTTCCCAGAGACACGTCTCTCTTACCAGGTAGACGAGCCAGCAAACGTTTCCGAGTATCAGTGAGGTTCACTTCACCAGGACACAAGACGGCCAACGTTGCCTTACCGTTTATTAAAAACTATTTACAACAGAGTTACAGACGTGACAGACTTTGCTTCCCATCACTGAGGTTGTGAGGAACGGCAGCAGAGGAGCAGTCAAGCTTTCACACCGACGGTCACAACTCAACTCCAGGAAGGCAAACTGTGGAGGAGGAACTTAAAACCCACGTGGAATAAGACACAGCGGAGGACCGATGGGACTCGGGACAGCGTGCTACTTGTTTCAGCAGTGTGGCAAAAAAAAAAAGAATACATCGCAGAATAGTGCGTGAACCAATAAATAACTTCTCTTCAGTACAGCCGGTATTACACCACGCTCTCTAAAAAATACATATGTATATAAGCGTGAAGTGTTCTAGATAATGTGACGTGATACAATGAAGGGATGGTTTTAGAAAGTGCCGTTAGCGAACACATACTTTTTACTGCGTCAAAATTATTTTGAACATTGACAAAATGATACACAGCTAACAAAATAAAGTACCTCAGCACATATACATTTAAGGATACCTGTGTTTTAGGCCGGGCTGCTGTCCATCCATTCGCCTACAATTCAGATCAAACTGCGATAGAAGCTGGAGAAATTATTAGCAGTTATTAGAATTGTTTTAATTCAATTGGTTTGATAATCTCCTCATGCGAGGAGCTTTATTTATATTCAAAAAGTGAAGCGACATGATTACACGCGTCACTTTCACGCAGCTTTTAACTCACAACCGGGACAAGTTAAAAAAAAATTAAAAAATGTTTTAAAAATGTGCGGATTATGTAAAAAATATAGTAATAAATTATAATAATTTTGGAGAAACACAGTCATTCGCTTTCTTCCTTTACTCCACATATTCTTCTCTCTTCTCAAAGCCTGGCGCCAACATTACCCACAATGCATCTCTTGAGCCGTCTTCTCAGACTTTAGGAGTTTAAAACCTTAAAAATTCAAGAGTGTTCTTGCAAAAATCTATTATGATCAGTCGCAGCTTGAAAACAAAAACAAAACCACATGCAAATGACGAGTGTAACTACCAGTTAGGTTGAGTACAATGTTTAACTTAGAATATTGCATTCTGATCATATTTAATACTTTGGATACGAAGACTAAATGTGTCTTTTTTTGGCTCAAAATGTAATCAAACCATTACGGATTAGTGTTAATGGATCATTAAGGACGAGAAACTTTCATGATCTATAATTTACCTTTAATGGGAAGCAGAGGAGATGTTGATGTAGCTTAGTGATGCCGCCAGTAGAGGGATTTCACATTTCCCACATACCGACGTCAATTCTGCTAAATTAGACTTTACTTGGTTGGTAAAAACAGGCGATGCCCGATCCTAAAAAAAACAAAGCATTCATGCCGTAGTACCGAGCACCATGTACGCCTTTCTAGGCAGGATTCTTTATGTATTTTGTTTAACGACAACAGAAGCAGACGGGATTCAACTCCATGAGAAATGTCCCCTCAGTACGCAGCAAATCCGGTCTCCAACACAATAAAAACACCCAGAAAAAAAAAGAAGAAGAAAATGTTTAAAAAGTCGTCTTGGGTTCAGTCCTCAGTGAGCGAATGTCGCCCCGCCGTCTTCTCGTGAGGAGAAACGCTGCCGACCACGAAGCAGCTCGGGTGTATCGCCCAGCTCAAAACGGACAAATCGTCAGAGCTCGATGTCGCTCCGGTGAGCGGGTTCTTCGTCCGTACTGAAGACGAAGCGATGAAGACCGCGGGGCGCATTCAGTCGGGGCTGCGGGCCGATTCAGATTCAGATTCAGATTCAGATTCAGATTCAGAGCAAAGTCCGAGCGACGTAGCGAAGGAGACCGCCGTGTCGGAAATGTATGACGTCCATCTCCGTGTCGAACAGGGCGGTGACGGAGAAGGACTTTCCTTGGCTCGTCTGGAAGAGAACACAGAAGCTGCTCCAGTAAACTGTTCATACTGGTTTTATTAAGAGGATACTTCACCCAGCAGCTGCTGGAGGAGACCGAAACTGCATTTAAATAATAATGTCCTCTTACCAGGCTTATATGGGTAATAATATGTCAAAGTTGGGGTTATTTATGCCCCTTCTATGTTGCATTAATTCTGTAACATACTTTCAACCAATTAAAATACATTTTCCAAGTGTTAAATACTGGGCTTGTAGCAGGGTTCATACACATTTTGACCAGTGGATTTCCATGACTTTAAAGCAAATTTTCATGACAAAACATTTTGTGAAATCTCAGTGTAAACATGAAAAAAACATGAAAATGTAGTATTTAAACTAATAATGAGAATGAGAGCGTATGCCTGCTTATATTTTGAGCGTCTTTCTTTTAAAAGCATATTCATTATTTCAAACTCATTGTAAATGAACGTCATGAACATATGAACAAATTTCCGTGACTTTTACAAAACTTTTGGGATTTTCTCAAGGACTTTTCCAGGCCTGGAAATAATAATTTTCAAATTCAAGGACTTTTCCAGGTTTTCCAGGTTTTCCATGACCGTACGAACCCGGTTATAGTTTCACACAGAGGACCATATCAATACAATTCATTTCACCAGGGAAATTCACTCAGTATCGACGTTACCAAACAAACCATGAAACAATAGAACAAGTCCGGTTATCGGTCAGTTATCGGTCAGATAGTCAGTCAGTTATCAGTCAGATAGTCAGTCAGTTATCAGTCAGTTATCGGTCAGATAGTCGGTCAGATAGTCAGTCAGTTATCAGTCAGTTACCAGTCAGTTACCAGTCAGTTACCAGTCAGTTATCAGTCAGTTATCAGTCAGTTATCAGTCAGTTATCAGTCAGTTATCGGCGCCTACCTCGACGGTGAGCTGCTGCCGGGGACTCGGGCTGTCGGGCTGCGTGATGGTGAACCGCTCTTTCCCGCTGAGCTCCAGCGAGTCCGCGCTGTCGCCGGGCAGAAACTGCAGCGGCATGATGCCCATTCCCACCAGCTGGGTCTTGTGCAGCTTCTCGAAGCTCTCGGCGATGACCGCCTTCACTCCCTGACGACCGCGGAGACGCAGGGGAAAACAAGAGAGACACGTCGGGGTGTGAGGGAGCAAGACGACCACGTTGAGGAGTGTAGTCACTGTGATGTAACTGCACCGTGTGTGTGTGTGTGTGTGAGAATGAGAGAGCGAGTGATTGAGTGTGTGAGTGTGTGTGTGTGTGTGTGAGAGAGAGATCAGTGAGAGAGAGGGTGTGTGTGAGAGAGAGAGAGAGAGTGAGTGATTGAGTGTGTGAGTGTGAGAGTTTGAGTGTGTGAAAGAGTGTGTGTGTGTGAGAGAGAAAGAGAGAGAGTGTGTGTGTGTGAGAGTGTGTGAGTGAGAGAGAGTTTGACAGAGAGAGAGTGAGTGAGTGACAGTGTGTGAGAGAGTGAATGACAGTGTTTGACTGTGTGTGTGTGTGTGTGTGAGTGAGAGAGAGAGAGAGTGTGTGAGTGAGTAAGAGTGTGTGAGTGAGTAAGAGTGTGCGAGTGTGTGAGTAAGAGTGTTTGAGTATGTGTGACAGTGAGAGAGAGAGAGAGAGTGTGTGAGTGAGCAAGAGTGTGTGAGTAATAGTGTGTGAGTGAGTAAGAGTGTGCGAGCAAGAGTGTGTTAGTGAGAGAGAGTTTGAGTGTGTGAGTGTGTGTGTATGTGTGAGAGTGAGTGTGTGAGTGAGAGAGGGTGAGTTAGTGAGTGACAGTGTGTGAGAGAGTGAATGACAGTGTTTGACTGTGTGTGTGTGAGAGAGAGAGAGAGAGAGAGAGAGAGAGAGAGAGAGAGAGTGTGTGTGTGTGAGAGAGAGTGAGTGAGTGGGTGTGAAAGAGTGTGTGTGTGAGAGAGAGAGAGTGAGTGGGTGTGAAAGAGTGTGTGTGTGAGAGAGAGAGAGAGAGTTTGAGTGTGTGAGTGTTAGAGTAAGTGTGAGTGAGAGAGAGTTTGTGTGAAAGAGTGAGTGACAGTGTTTGACTGAGAGTGTGAGTGAGTGAGTGAGTGAGTGAGTGAGTGAGTGAGTGAGTGGTAGTTTACCAGCAGGTATGGTCCCTTGGCGACCCAGTCCCTGGAGTTTCCCGAGCCGTAGTCTCTGCCTGCCAGGATGATGAGGGGAACGCCGTCTCTCTGATAGCGATCAGCCGCCTCGAAGACATCCAGCTGATGAAAGGGAACCAAGAGGAGGACATGTTTATCGTCTTTGACATCTCTCACACACACACACACACACACACACACACACACACACACACACACACACACACACACACACACACACACACACACACACACACACACACACACACACACACACACACACACACACACACACACACACACACACACACCTCCAGCTCAAAGAACACAAACAAAAGTAATCCTGCCTCGCGGTTACCGGTCTTAAAAGGTTCTCGCTCACCGTCTGGCCTGAAGGAATGTGCAACGTTTTCGGGCCCGGTTTGCCGATGAAGCGATTTTGGAGCTTGATGCTGGCGAACGTGCCTCTGGTCATCACGGCGTCGTTCCCTCTGCGAGCGCCGTACGAGTTGAACTCCCGCGGCGTCAGGCTGAGGGAAATAATCAAAGAGAGATGTTACTAAATATGCAACACCTCATACACCCGTTCCAATATTCATTAGTCAATGAAAAACACATTTCGTCATCATTTTGGTTTTAAAAAAGTGATTCTATTGAGTCCTCCCATACAGTATATTTGCTGCTTATTCACATTTCTTGATCAATATCATCTTCTCCAACCTCGCCATGAACGTTGAAATAAATAACAACCGTTACTATTCCAACGAGCAGGACAAGCTGTAGCTTTGCTTAATTTAGGACGGCCGTGCAGTGACCAGAGTGGAGTTCACTGCTTCATGACAGAGTCCGATTGGAAACTGACCGTTTGCTCAGCAGGTACTTGGCGGCGGCGCTGACCCGGGCGATGCTGCCCGCGGGCGAGATGTGGTCCGTCGTCACTTTGTTCCCGAGGAACAGCAAGGCGTGAGCGTTCTCTATCGACGGAGGAGGAGGCACCTCTTTACTCTGAGAGAGAGAGAGAGAGAGAGAGAGAGAGAGAGAGAGACGAGCAGAGGAGGCGCCGATTGTCAAAACTGCAGGAGTCGGCAAGATAATGACTCCCACAAAAAGGTCTGGAGACCTACCAGCTTGCTGAAGAAAGACGGCGGACGGATATACGTGGACTTGTGATCCCAGGGGAAAACCACGGAATCTGGACATTCAATGTTGTTCCAAAGGGTGTTCCCTTTCTGGAGAGAGAGAAAGAGAGAGAGAGCCCAGTGAGAATCACTCACTCACTTGATTTCAATTGAAAAGGACGTAAAATAAATACAGACGGATCGTGTCCTGACCTCCATCCTTCCCCTGAGATCCTTAAAAATGGAGGAGATGACGGTGTCCTCCTCAGTCTGCTGGACCTCCTCTCTGGACGGCCAGATGTCACAGAGATACACCTCCTTCCCCTCGGAGGTCACACCTTCACCAACAACAGGATGCTCCATGTTAAGTGACGCTTTTTTCTTGGTTTTAATTTCACTGCTATAATCACTCCTAGATTACAGTGGGTTTAGACCTTAATCTACCCACAATGCTCCTTTGTCACCCGTTCTGCGGCTGATGCACGTCTGCACAAGACCCAGAATCCCTAAACGTTCCCTCCCTGTAATCAGCCGAGCTCTCAGGAGCTTCAGAGAGCGCCTTCCTTACCCAGAGGCTCTTTCTCAAAGTCGATTCCCACCGTCCCCGCGAGAGCGTACGCCACCACCAGGGGAGGGGAGGCCAGGTAGTTGGCGCGCACGCAGTGACACAGGCGCCCCTCAAAGTGCCGGTTGCCAGACAGCACGCCGCAGGCCACCAGGTCGCCCTGAAACACAGCAGATCGGCGGTGTCATTGTTTTGCGATGGTTGAGATCTACTGAACAGATCGATTGAACTGCGGAGATCTCACCTGTTTGATCGCATCCACGACGGCGTCGGGTAACGGGGCCGTGTTCCCCACGCAGGTGGCACAGCCGTAACCACTCACCTCAAACCTGGGGAGGGGAACCCGCCGTCGTTGGGGGAAAAGGAATTCAATCATTCTGCATTTTCTTGAGCACATATTTGACCGCCTTCTATTTTTCAAAGCACAATGGGGGTTTTCTTACGGCCAATCCACACGGAGAGTATTATAGTATATAAATTTGACTTAGACGTCCGTCTGTCACTTGCAAGTCTCACGGAACACACACGCTTCCATTTTATTAAATGTATTAATTCACTCTATTCAAATCACTTTTTTTTTTTACACTTTCAAGACTGTTTATGCATCGACGGCTGTTTAAATCACACAAATATCCCTCTGTATGTTTTTTAACTTATTAGCCGTGTCTACATGGATTGTGTCTGTGAGGTAAACTCATTTCCTGTTTACATAGTTGACTGCTTTTGATTGGACGGCACTACAGAAGTTTCCTAGCAACCAATTTGCACATTCCTTCGGTCCCAAGTAAAACGCCAGTTTGAAAACTAGCTTGAACTTATTCAAGACTTTTAAACTGTATTGCAATACACATAGAGGTGTTTGTTATTGTTAAATGTATCCGTAAATGGGGTGGACAAAATAATAGAAACACCTGTGAAGATAATGCGGTACCAATCCAACACACAAACTAAATCCTCCAAAATGATCACGTGAACTCTTTCAAAACGGGTTTATCTTAGGTCAGTGCCCTGCTGTTAAAGGGGCATGTGTGTGTACGTGTGTGTGTGTGTGTGTGTGTCGTCACTGTGTACACACGCTTACCCTAGCTGGCTAAGGTAAGGCAGGACTCCACTGGTATTGAGGTAGTGAGTGACCATGCCACTTCCAGGAGCCAAGCTGGTCCGAATATAAGGCTTGACAACAAGCCCCGCCTCCACAGCCTTTTTGGCCAGTAGACCTGTCAATCACAAAAAACAGATGAGTTACGCAAAGTAGCCACAACAGCGAGTTCAGAGACACAAAACAGGAGATTAATTTTGTCAACGACTGGGGAAAAAAAGCAGAACATTTGGGGTGTGAGAGTGCAGCCAAAATTTTATTCATGCTGAAGTGAAAGGAAAACAGACAAAAACGAATTAGAGAATATTTTCAGAGGGAATCTGATTCACAGTTTCCTCTTTTGACTCTTTACCTGCGGTCAGCATGACAGACGGGTTGCAGTTGTTGGTACAGCTGATAACCGCGGCGATGACCAGCGAGCCGTGGGCCAGCTGGTACTCCTGGCCACAGTGCAGGAAAGGAACGCGCGTGTCCTGCTTCTCCTTAGAGACGTGGAAGCCTTTGAAGCCGACCTGCAGGCCCACCACAGAAAATAAAAAGGACTTGTTGTAGTCAGTCACGCATCACCCGCATCTCCGTGTACTGCGTCAGCACGAGACACGCGTAAGTCTGAGCACTGGCAGAGTACAGAAGAAGGCCTTCACACACCAGGGCGGGGTTTTCTCGTGCGGTTAATTTGCAGTTTGTTTCAAACTGTTGTTTTTGTTATGATATTGCACAGCGAAGAAGTTCAATTTGAAAAAATGTCATCACCCAATCATGCTGTGGAGAATCGGTTGAGTTGCACTTCTATTATGGAAACAACAACATGGGGAGGTTTCATAGTCTGAACCAAGACGGCAAACTGTATTACTCATTTCATCCTCGACACCGGCGACTCCTCCTGTTCTTACCTTTCACAATAAAAGCCCTAGACATATAATATTTGCAGGCAAGTATTTGATTATTTGTCACGCTGTGTAATGGCCGTAAGGCTCGGAAATAAATTATCTTTTTTTTCAAAGCAATGTTTTCCAAAACCTCCCGAGTATCTTTGCCTGCCCTACACTTGGTTCCTCTCGAAAGAACAGAAGTAGACATAAATATAAAAAGTGTTATTGTGTTGTTACCTTCTCATTCAGACAGCTCTGGAAGTCTTCTTTCATGCAGCTGACCGCCACTCTGTCCTGGGGCCTCTTCGGTCCGCTCACATAGGGCACGATAGAACTCAGGTTGATCTCAATCACCTGCACAGAGATGAATGAATGTAGTTTCACTTCATTGTAAAAATGTTATTCCTCTACTGCTGCTACCTCGACTAATTTTGCAAATATGGCTACCGTTAGGCACCAACCATCATTACACACACAAATGGGAATGAGATCAAATTGTTTTGATGGTAAACCACCACCACTGTTTCTCTGTTCTTAATCATGAAAAAAGTAAAAGAAAACTTCATATATCATAAATGTTCACATCAATATCTAGACAGTCCCAGCAGCTTTGACCCTCATGGTTTGACGCATTACCTCAGAGTACTGAGGGTCTTCTGAGGGATCTTCATAGCTTCGGAAAAGCTTTACAGCTTTCATGTAAGACTCCATTAATTCAAGTTTTTCCTCTGTAAAATCTGGAAGGAAAATGATGACAAGTTAGTTCACAACGCTTGAACAGAATCGAGTACTGTTAATTTTTGCCGACTCACTTGTCTTTTTAAAGTGCTTGAGGGTGACTTGGTCGACGGGGAAGAAGCTGACGGTGGCGTTGTACTCTGGGCACATGTTGGCGATGGTGGTCCGGTCAGGAGCCGAGAGCTGGGAGACACCTGGTCCAAAAAACTCCACAAACTTTCCAGCGATCCCAGCTTGCCGCAAGTGCTGGAAAATAAATGCACAAAATACATTGGTGCACACCGAGAGGCAAAGAATAAGAGCTCTTCCTGTAAATTGTGCCATTTATTGCTTCGCGCAACAATGATTGTGCGCCGCATATTTTAGTCGATAACAGCTTCGATTCTCGCAGTGATACATTTGTCCTTTTTGATGAGTCCGAACTAACTGACTTGACATTTTTTAAATGCCACTGTCCTCGACTAGTGAGGTGTCCATTTTGGCCGTCTCACTGAAAATAAATCACGCCCTAATAAGGCACGAAAGAAGGCAGAGCAGTGTCACCTTTGTGATGCCGAGGACGATGTCGATGGAGGTGGTCAGAGGTTTGATGGAGCCCACTAGTTTACAGCCTACCACATGAGGAAGGGTCAGAGACACTGGCTGGCCAAGCATCACCGCTTCCGACTCAATTCCCCCAACACCTGGTGGAGGAAAGCATGACAAAAAAAATCAACTTGCCTGGTTGACAAATATGTCAACGACTGGTGAGAACTTGTTGTGTTTGAAAAGTGTTTACCCCAGCCCAAGATGCCCAGGCCATTGATCATGGTGGTGTGCGAGTCGGTTCCCACCACACTGTCAGGGAAGATGAAACCGTCGGTGACCTGGATCGCTCGGGACAGATACTCCAGGTTCACCTGGTGGACCGCGCCGACGTCCGGAGGAACCACGTTCACGTTCTGAAACGCTTTGGAACACCACTGTGTTGGTTGACAGACGGGGAGAAGAGGAGGAGGGGGAGAGAAATGTGACCAAGTTATTTCCATGAGACGAAAAATACTTACTTTGTTTGACTAATAAAAGATACGAGGTAGCTCCTTCTGTTACAAAAAGTGTTAAATAATATAATAGTTTGACCTTTTAGTTTTTCAAACTGTACCAGCTACAGCAGCCGGGACCAGCTGACCAGCAGAGAGTTACAAGAAATAGTCAGAAACAAAACGCCCTATAAAATGGTGATTTGTGGTCTTTAGACTTTGGTTTCTGCACGGATTAAAGGAATAAGATAAACTTGGTAAAATGTCCTTCAAGATGTGTCTTTCCCTAAAAAAAAAATGATTTGCTGTTTGCTGTACCTTAAAGAACTGAAGCCTCTCTTTGTTTCTGCTGAGTTCCACTTCCTGGTTCTTCAGCGCAGTTTCAGTGCTGCAGAAAAGAGAACAAATCTTAGTCAATCAGTGATAATATGTCAACTCATTTGTTTAAAAAGGCATGCAAACATGTTGTGAAATTCAAATTCACATTTGTGAAATAAAGAAAATCTAAGTCAATTGGCTCACATGACAATATGCCAAGCTTGTGGCTACTAATTAGCTGACATAATTGGGTTGTTTTACATTTAGCACACGCTAGCCAGCACAATTTGGATGCAACGTTCGGTGTTAACGTTATTTTCGTGGAGTCTAACGTTAGCTGGCGTACATGTTATTTCAAACCTGTAAAACGCTATGATGTTAGCGCTCTATGACTACTTGTTAACGTTAGCATTTTACCGACGATTGATTGAAAACTAATTTAGCGTGAACCCCTGATGCTTCCATTTTCTTTTTGCTAAGATCATTTCTTGAGCGAGGCTCATACCTTCATAACGACACAATTAAACTAATTTCTTTTGGATTTGTTTTGGAACATGAGACTAATTCATGAGGTAAAGGTGGAGAAATTTAGCGAAAAAGTTACTCATGTAGTTAGTTAAATGAAACGCCTGTTACAGAAATCAATTTATAAACGTCCCATCTAAGCGCCGTCTATTAATAAACCAAACGGCAGTTAGGAAAGGAAAGTAAGGAGCAATAAACCGCATTCATTTTCACAGGCAAACTCACTCAGACACAGGCTGCAGGTGGAAAGGACAGAGGAGAGGAGTATTCTCGATCTGCTGGACCGAGGCTGCAGGTCGACCAGAGGAGGCTGGAGGGTCGCTGCAGGTCGCTTTGCTGCAGGAGCCCCGCTGGCCCCCACACTGTGAGCCTCGCCGGGAGGGTGTGGAACGGGAAGGACCCTGGCTTTGGTTTGAGCCGTCGCCTCCATCTGGGTTTGGGGCATTCTGTATGGCACTGTTATATGACAGAATACATTATGAGAACAGTGCTGTTTAAGTAAATACAGCCAAAAAAAGTCAGTTTTACACAATTCAGATTTCTATCAATACAAAAAAAAGCCACTAATTAAACATCTGTGTGTACTTTTATGTTCTCACTTTCTTTAGATCACTGTCAGTATATAAAAAAAGGATAATATAAATGCAAACACACCATTTGCTGTAGTCAATCTGTAATGAGTGGTCTACGATGAGGTCTGTGGGGCATTTAGGGTTGACCAGTCCGGGGTCCACGCCATGTTTGGCCACAGCGTCCCTCATGGCTGCCAGGTCCACCATGGCAGGAATACCACTGTCAAAGGAGAGGGGAAAAAATGAATCATCCTAACCGTCCTTCATGGATTTATAGGAATATCGTTCTTTTGCAACTCAAAGCACGAGTGAAATGATGATATTAACAACTTCTTTATGTAAAAGGAATGAAAAGAAGGATCATGATGAGACAAGATCTAATACGCCAACTGACATCAGCTGTTTTAACCAAAGTCCTTGTGAAACTCACGTGAAGTCCTGGAGAAGGACTCGCGCTGGAGAGAACGGCACCTCGGCTTTATTCTGCTGCTGCTGCCAATCCAGAAGGTTCTGGACGTCGTCTTCTTTTGTGTAGACGCCATCACAGTTACGGATCGCTGCCTCCAGTAAGACACGGATGGACAGAGGCAGCTTGTCTACACAGGGAAGCAAAACAAGAATGTGCGGTTTAATTTCCTTCAGTTAACAATGTGTAAAGGAATCGGATTGTATATTAACACCTCACTGTCCTCGTTACATAAATGTTAAAAAAAGGCTCTCATAGGTTAAATCGACAATATATATACGGATATTTGTTTAGAACGGCGTTAAGACTGCTGTTTACATATGCTCTTCAAGACTTTCTTTTCACATGCATGTTTACTCTGCTACCTTGCGACACACCTGTGGTAAACACAACTTTATGCCGACATATTTCTAAACACAGCTTTATGCCGACATATTTCTAAACACAGCTTTATGCCGACATATTTCTAAACACAGCTTTATGCCGACATATTTCTACTGTACGACGTTGTACTACTTCTTCTACGTCGTGCAGATCTGAGTAAAATAAACGCCACCTGGAATAGGTCTAGAAAGAGGGACGTGTGCGTCTAAATATGTGCTCTTTCTTTTAGTCAGAGGGGCTGAACTCACCATATCTTGGATCATTTAGTTTCTGTGGATTGAAGAACTTGACCCCGCCATCTTTCAGGGTGTCAATTAGATGGCTATATGGGTGCTCTGCAGAGGGAAGACAAACATTTAGTTAGGCAACCTCATAGCTGTGACCAGGAAAGGTGATATAATCAACTGTTTTTCTTTTTGTCTCAGCATGTCTACTTGCAGGTTGGACAGGCTTACGCCACAAGACTTTAAATTAAAATGGTTAACTACCTAACTAACAACATTGAGACAGTGGAGATATCATAAAAACAAATCAGGCCAAGCACGGACAAGGCTTAAGTTATGTCGAAACAAAATACCAGGAGGCCTCAGATTTTCTGAGCCGTTAGTCAACAGTAGTGCGTCCATAGAATTGGCTTATTACATACCATAATGGTAATAAGTAGTTGAGGAGAATGGCCAAACTGTGAATATGACTGTACTGTAAATAAGCTTCTTATATAATGTAACAATGAACAACAGTGAATTTTGGGGCAAAATGTAAATGCAGAGAAAAAAAGAAAATCTCGCTGGTCTCATTTCTTCCTTTGTGACCTTTATTTAGCCCCCAGCTGTTAAACGTTGATAATATTCTACTTTAAAACTTGGTGTAAAAAAAGTGCTGAGCTCCGATGGACACAGTACTCTTTTAAATCGAAGCACAACTCTACTCCCTGGTCTCACAACAGGACATCAACACGCTGTAACTTTGGCTCTCAGGTTACTAGATTTTAAAGTAACAAGTGTGTGATAATTGTGAAACAGAAACTCTATAGAATACACTTGCCTTACTCTGAATTAAATATTGTGTAAAATGACTGTATATATTGTCTTTTCATAAAGCATTTACTGTAGGTTTGGTTTCCTAAATCCTACTAAGCATTCACCGAATAAATAAGAGGAAGAATCTCCTCAAGCCTCCCTGCTGAAATCCATCATGCAGAGATGAAATTCATGGGAAAGATGTGAGTGAGCACACACACACACACACACACACACACACACACACACACACACACACACACACACACACACACACACACACACACACACACACCACAGAACTGGTTTGGAGTAAGTCCTACAAATCTGATAAACCAATGTGAAAGGCACACGTGAGGTTTCATATCTTTTTCATCTGCAGTATTTCCTCTCAGCGCTTTCACCATCGATGAGGCAAAGCAACAAGAGTATTATCATTGCTGCCAGAGAAAAAGGCAAAACTACTAACATGTTATAATCTAGCTCAATTTAACTAATCGGGCATAAACCTGTTTGGAAACAAAGCTTTTGTCATCGTCAAATCCTGGTTGAAGAATAGCGTCTGTGCCCACAGCAGCATATTTAGAAATACAATTATTCAAAATGTATGCTGAGCAATCCAAAGCAAAACCTGCTCATGCCTTCAACCTTCTCTAAAGGAACTTGACCTCTTTTGGTTAGATAATTCACAGGAAGCTTGCAGATCACTCGTGTTTTATTGTGTTGTTTTTTTCCCCCCATGATATCAACATTTTCCATTTACCTGCAACACTCTGATCCTTTGTCAGCAAATGTTTTGAATAACTAATGACAAACTAAAAACTATAACCCTAATGCAAAACGGGCCGAATGGAAAACATTCAGTTTCATATGTTACTACTTGACCCACAACCAAGACACGCTGGCTGATCACTAGTGAGATAACAATCTTTTTTTGGGAACCTGCTTTTACTGAAAATCCAGGCTTGTTGAAAATACCAAATTACTGTGAGACAACTTGAATGTCAAATATGAAAAATCAGATTTTTAGTTTGCTTTCCCCGACAATGTAATTTTCACGACGGACTGTGATCCCATTTTCAAACAGATCCATGTTTTGGAGGGGGTTTAAATTATAAACAAATGCCCGTCTGGTTTGTATACTTGACTTGCGGTCAACACAACTGTGAACACGCACATTGCGATGACAAGCTGACGTGGTGCGAACAGTACAAGTGGTGTCGACGCTGTCAGCTAACATCCTCACACATGAAACATCTCTGTCCCGGTGACACAGACAGCCACACAGCTAACGTCCAGCTAGCTAGTCCTTATCGTGGAGCACACTGGCTCGCTTATCGTGCTACGGGCTGGACGTCTTGACGTGATAAGGAAACACAAGGAAATTAACACTACGCACACGTTTTACGTTTAGCGAGAGGGTATGTTAAAAGTTGTGACAAATATTTGCGCAGAGCAAAGACACGTCTAGCTTTCGGCGTCAGCTAGGTTAGCTAGCTAGTCTTACTGTGAATATCACCAAGCTAGCGACCGTTTTAATATCAACTATAACAGCAAACGACAAACATTGTGAGAGTATTTTTGTTGTTGTTGCGATTCCTGTCTTAGAAGGTGAACGGCTGCTCGGATGACAGCTGACTATGTGAGGGTTAACAGAAAATAGCTCTTTACCTTCGACTGGCTGAGTGAGCGCCATGATGACTTCTGAAATCAACACGACCCGTTTTCGCAACGACACTGGGCAATACCGAGCCGACCAATCAGAGCACGGAGATGTGTTCGGCCACGCCTACTCGACGTTTCCTGAATTTAAGAGAGCGCCTCATGAAGCTGGTTATATATGTATTACTTATTACGCTGACAGTGTGTAAAATATAATCACAGAAAATGTATAGAAAATAAATATTTAAAAACATAAAGAAAATTGCAAAAGATATGTAAAATCCTTGTGAAGTAAAGATACGTCTCACGTGAATGTACAGATACTTGCAGATGTCTTCAGAGCGCCTCCGACTTTGTCGTTGTGTGTTCCAAATATCAGCGTTGCAATACAACTAGGTATATTTGCTGAAGTACAGCACTACAATACATATTTAATCTAGCAATCATACGCACATGTACTCACAAAGACACAAGGTAAAAGGTTTTAGTTAATGTCATTGTACAACACAAGGTTGCACGACAAAATTCAGTTTGTACTCCCATTTTTTACATGAAAAACACACAAAAAACAATATAATCCACTAGATTTAATCTCAGCAATTACCATACCACTGCCTCATATATAAACCAATTTCAATGCTTTCTTTGTTTGTTGGTCGGGCCTTGCTCATGAAATTCCTACACTCGCATCGTGCCCTGAACGCATCATCGTCGCCATAAACAACCAGCTAAGTAGCATTACCCAACAGTAACCGATAACCGTTACAGGGATCACCTGCACGAGGAAACTAGCTTCAGACTTTTTTTTAAACTAAGAAAAAGTATTTTATTCCAATAAAACAACGGAGCAGAAATAGAAGAAAAAAAAACTATGACCTTTGACATTGTTTGTTCGTAGCCGATAATGGGCGGAAGACATGAGCCACCTTGTCGCGGAGCGGGTCGACAGAGCTTAACAACAAAGCAGCGAGCAGGAGGCGGAAGGTGAACCGAGCTACAGGTATGTTTACTCGTTAAACCCTCTCTTATTTCTCGCGCTGTACATATCGCTCGTGCTGTTAGCTTGCTAACAAACAGCTCGAGTACACTGACATTGCACGTGCTGCCTCCTCCTCCCCCCACCAACCTCTGCAAAAAACAACAACAAAAAATGGTTTATTAGACTTTCACACGGCAGTGTTATGACACGATGCCCACTGACTAATAAGTAGTTAAATATGTGACGTGAGATACGGATAAAAGCAACACACTAGATGTTGTTGTGGTGTAATGTGTCGCAGCCTGAGGCAAATGGCTGCGCATAACTCTCTGCGCATGTTTAACTGATTACACAGGGAGCCGTTCAGGTCCTGGTTCTTCCGGCTTTGACTTTTATATTACAATCAATTAAACGCATCAACAAATCCACTATTTTAATAATGCAGCATGTCATTGAATGGATTCTGTGTGTATATTTGTTTAGTGCGTTCAGGTATGCCTGCTACTCAGATCACGGAAGGAAACAGTGGGAGAGAGAAATGGACTCGGTTTATTGTGATGGTCGACAAAAATCAAGGTCAAATATGTAATATGGAAGTCTATATACATAACAAAAACAGGAATATATCAATATTTGTTTGGGATTTTGTGCTGGTACTCATTGACAACATATGAAAGTATATTCTGACATTTTAAAGAGCAAATGATTGATCAATTAAGATAGAAAATAATTGGCATTAATTAATAATGGAAATAATTATTAGTTGCAGCCTTATTCAAGCCATCTATTGTGCGAGAGCCCTGTATTGTTACACATATAAAAGACGGATGTAGTGTGTTATCTGGTATTGCGATGCCTCGACAGCCGCCCTGGGATCAGTCCAAATTCTGAAAAATGAATGAATATTTTGTGAACCCAGCAGAGACTTACATCTGATCCCAGAGCTTTGCTAACGCTGAATGCTCTTGTTTACAGGTGTGATGGCAGTTGGAGAGCTGACAACTGTAGATGCGTGGCTTTAGGGGTGCAGCGCTGCTTTAGCCGGCACCATGCAGCAGAAAGGTACGATCCAAATTATCGAATGGGAGGACCTGGACAAGAGGAAGTTCTACTCCCTGGGTGTGTTCATGACCTTGACCACCAGGGCCACCGTCTACCCGGCCAGCCTCATCCGCACCCGGCTCCAGGTGCAGAAGGGCAAGGCCCTCTACTCGGGCACCTTTGATGCTTTCTTCAAGATCCTGCGAGCGGAGGGCGCCCGGGGCCTCTACCGCGGCTTCATGGTCAATACGCTCACGCTGATGTCGGGACAGGCGTATATCACCACCTATGAACTGGTGCGCAAGCACGTGACCCAGTACACGCCCAGTAACACGGTGAAGTCGATGGTGGCCGGAGGGGCAGCTTCCCTGGTGGCCCAGACCATCACGGTGCCAATAGACGTGGTGTCCCAGCAGCTGATGATGCAAGGACAGGGGGAGCACCTGACCCGGTTCAAGGCCAAACCCAAAAAGATGCTCACGACATCCAAGCGCAGCCTGACTTTCGGGCAAACCCGCGACATTACGGTGCAGATATTCGCAGCCGATGGCTTCAAAGGGTTTTACAGGGGCTACGTGGCATCCCTTCTCACGTACATCCCAAACAGTGCACTCTGGTGGCCCTTTTATCATTTTTATACAGGTACGTCGACACCTAGCTAGTCGTGGTTTAGTCAGCTGCTACATGCATGCAACGTTTGACTAAAACCCACAAATGTACTGGCCGCACACTGGTTTATACATCCTTTTTTCGTTCCCAGAGCAGCTGTCCTTGTTGGCGCCAAGTGAGTGTCCCCATCTAATTCTGCAGGCTATAGCGGGACCAATGGCGGCGGCCACCGCCTCCACCATCACCAACCCCATGGATGTTGTCCGTGCTAGAGTACAGGTAAACACCCCGGAAGACACCATGGTGCACCACATAAAAGCGAAAACATCATACGTATTTGCATTTACTCCAAGATACAAATATATTTAACATTTCATTATCATGTTATTACTTTGCTGTGGTCACATCAAGTCTACGGCTGACAAAGTGCCCGTTTTAATGAAATACAGCATGTGATTTTATTTTTTAAACATGCAACTGTAAGTTTAGTATCTTCAGGTTAAAGGAATAGTCTCTCTAACCTCCAGGCTGCCCGGCCCAGCCAAGATCTGCTAATATTAGACTCGCTCTACAGGACGAAAGATGAATTAACCAACATCATTTGGTCTCAATCCAGGGTGAGCATTAGCACTCAGATCGGAGTACTCTGAACCTACTAGTATAGAGTACAAGCCAAAAATGAGTCAATAAATATTGACGAACAGTCAATAAATCGACTATTCAGAAACATTCAGTAAACTCTCTGTGGAACGCCATCAGAGGTGATCTCTCAAAACCGAATACAGCTGCAGTCAGCTCGTTCTCTGTGTTGCGACACTTCCTTTAGTCCCTAACGTTACTCAATTATGCAACAAGCTGATTGGTCAACTGATGTTTTTGTAGATGCTTCTGGTTTTTAAGTTTCTCTTTCTTGTGGACATACGCATCCCTGTTTCATTCAGTGTGTACACATACAGAACGTACAACTGAACTTTGCTCGACTTGAATTAGACGAGGCCTCGAAGCACTGGTGAAAGTCTATGCGTCATAAAAAACAAGTCGACTATATCAAGGTCCATTGTGGAGCTTTTGGTCTTATAACACAATCGTCCTCAGCAGATGGAGGTGGCCTGCTTGTTAAGGATTGTTTTTTTTTTCGTAACTTTTGCATTGTAAAAACACGTCTATGTTGCGTCAAGATTGAAAACAATCTGACCATTTAAAAAGGTCCATTTAGTAGCCGTTCATGAGCTTGTGATCGTGTCACATGACTTCCCAATAAGACTTTTTAGGTGAGATTTTGCTTTTCAAAATCCTAAATCTCCAGATGAGATGCATCTGCAAATAAAAGATTTACCAGGTGAGGCGTCTGTTGCAGGTGGAGGGACGCTCGTCTGTCAGCGAGACGTTCAAGCAGCTGCTGGCAGAGGAGGGCGCCTGGGTGTTGACCAAGGGGCTGTCCGCCCGCATCATTTCCTCCCTGCCCACGTCGTTGATCATCGTGGTGGGATACGAGACTCTGAAGAGGCTGAGTCTGCGAGCTGATCTGGTGGAGTCCAGACACTGGTGAAAGGAACCGGGACCGTCTCGTGCCGGGCTTCACACACACACACACACACACACACACACACACACACACACACACAGCCGGCAGGAACTTTTCACGCGGGAGACGACGACAACAGATCCATGACTCCTCGGATGTAACCGCTCACCTGTTTAGCTGCCTTCCACACACCTTTTTAGATCTGTTTTAATGCAGAAATGGTGGGAGTTGCAGGTGTCGTTGCCGTGTCTTTGTCGGTTGGTCAGACTTATTTTTACTGGCCTTTTTTTTGCTAAATGGTTTCTGTAAAATATTAAGATATAAGTGAAAATGTTCTGCATTTTGCTATAAATGTGCCAAATAATAATCTTACAATTTCAGGAAAGTTGCTTCTTAAAGAATAGTAGATGACTCAAGTCTCTTATGGTTATTATTACCAATATTGAATGACTTTACCAGTGTATATCTTTAATGCCACAGAGGCAGCCTAAGATTGTCACTTGATGCAGCTTTTGAATTCACGATTCTTTTTTTCTATAAATAGTTACTCTGCAGTAAATCCCAGTATGTTTGGTTTTTATAAGAGAATTTGTGACAAGGCCAGTCTAATGACTTTTCAATGTACCAAAATCTGGAGACACAAATGCCCTGTGAGCGTTTGAAGAGCAGAGAAATTTGATATCTAATGTGCATTCCAGAGAAAAATGTGTGCAGAGGTGTAACATCTGCTCAGAATCTCACCTTAGTTTAGGCATAAATTAAGTAAGAATAAGATTTGTTATTTAATGAGAGCAATGCCGATTCTGTACATCTTCCAAATGTAAAACTTAAAATTGGACTTCCAAAAGATTATATATTAAAAAAATAATCTCAAAAGGCCTTTCTGTAATATATGAATCTGTCACGTGATTTATTTAGCAGCTGTGTGAAGTCAGGGTTGCAGTTATGATGATTAATTATGCTAGTTAAGTTAACTAGATAAGTTGGATCAGGCCGGTCTTTCTGCTTCTTATTGTCTGTAAATGTAACGTACAAAACAAAGTGGAGCTTGAGATAAAACGCTACAGGCCTCAGATCAGATCGCTTAACGAGAGGTGGGGATTTTCTGCACATTATTTACAGCGCTCGGATGCTTGTGGATCACATCGGCAAATTTTGGTTGAACAACTGAACTCCAAGATGCCTTCCGATTTAACTTAAGAGCGTGAGGTGCATCAACAAGGCCATATGTAGACACGACTATTACTGCCAGGAAACACCTCAGTGAGGTTTGACACTCGCTGCTCTTTCTTTTGCACACTGCACTCTAAAGCACTCTTTAGTTTGAGTCTAAAAAGCAAATGCAAAAGAGACCTTTGCCTTCGTGGTGGAAGTGCTACACATGTTTTTACTGAGTACCTGCTGTGTGCATACTTTCAAGGAATTGTTAAAAGTACAGTTTAATGTGTTTCAAGCTTTGAGAACTACTGTACCTTCAATGAAAAGTAATAAAGAATTCTGACTAACTGCGACCAGTTTGAGTGTATGTACTTCATAAAGATAATACCCTTTGTTTAGAAGTAGTTATTATGAGGCTGCAGTGCACCTGCTAAGCCACCAGAGGGAGCACTACCTCATCTCAGCTGCTGAAACGACGCTCCCTCCAAACCTGCATTTCGTCACCTGCCTTTGCCACAATCTTTTAAATTTACTAGATCCCAAAGTAAAGTTGTCAGATTATAAAGCCACAAAACTGAAAAAAGGTAAGTAGTAAAGTCAGATATTTAATTAAATTTAAAAAAAAATTAATTAAATGTGCACCAAGACCAAAAGAGAAGAAAAGGTGATTTAAAAAATGTAACAAATAAAATGTGAATAAGAGTAAAATAAGTAGTTTTAATTTATCGTAAAGGACATTTTTAAGTCAAGTAAAAAGCCATATTTTACCCATCTGATCTTGTATTGCCTTTGTGTCCGCTTCATGGCTTCGGTATGGAGGTATTATACCTCAAGATATTTAATATACAATGAAATGCAATCCAAATCATTGAATAATAAATAAAGAAAGCTCAGCCCGTAAACAAAAAATACAATAGAAACATAAGTACAAAAACAACTCTTTTATTTGCCAGTGCAAAACCCCCCAATCACATTTACATTTCACCTCCCTCTCCCCTAATTACCAACTTTCATAAACAGCCGTGTAGATCCTCCTGTACAGGGCGACGCCCATCACATGGGACAGTCGTAGATGTGGATGGAGCGGTCATCTCCGGCCGAGATGATCTTTGAGCCTTTGCTGTTGTACTTTACACTCCACACCTGAAGAAAAGAACAGAACCCAAAGGCCGAGAATAAGATTTGAGTGATGTGAAAAATGCTATTCCATGATCACAAATGTCCACATATTAAATAATAATATTATGCATTGAGTTTTTTTAAACCTCTGCATTAATTTGAAAAAACTGAAGGCAGTTAAAGCACAAACCACACAAGTTAAAAATGGAGCGGTCATAGGTGGTATTCTCTGATCTTTTTACAAACACCTTTAAAAAAAATGCAATTTGATCAGAAACTCAGCGATGCAGAGACTTCAGTAAACAAGCGCTACAAAAACACTCTAAATAGAAGGACAAAGCGAGGCTGAACAATTAATTGGCTGCAAATCGTCCCTTAATATCTTTTTTTTTCTTTTGCAGTCGTTTCATGACGACACACAACAACAATACAGCAGTCAAACCGCCTCTGATCTCTTCTCCGAGGAGCCGGGATGTTTCATTTAGAGGCTTTGTTGGAGAACAGATCAACCTCCCCACAGGCGTCTGCAACCAGGGATCTAATGACAGCGGGGTTTATTGGTTTAGCCCGAGCTGAAACGCCAGAGAAGGGTCATGTGAGGGGCCCCTCCATGACATTGGCCGTATTGATTCCCCCGCCACAACACATCAGCACCTACAGCAGATGGATTTTTCCCTACTTTGAATCCGATTATAAACACACTCCTCCGTGAGGAGGCGCAAGGCTTCTCTTAGTCACCTGGTCTTGATGGTCGAAGAAAGTGTTGATGCATGCTCTGGAGCCGGCGTCCCAAACCTTCACGCTCTTGTCAGACGAGCTGAGGGGTGGCACAGGAGAGAGGACGGGGTTTTTAAACGTCTGGCTGACCTGCTCAGTGTATTTTGGCAGAGTGAACTGGAAACTTTGTCTGAAAAACAGCTCCAGCTGACCACGGTTTCACACGGCGGGAGTGAAAGCCTGGGAGCTGGGAGCGGTAGACGACACGGAAAACACAACCGCTCATACACACTCAAAGAATGCAGAAGCTCACACACGTACTGGCTGTTATATTATGATGTATTTACAGCAGCTCATCCTGTTTCAAGACGACCAAACATGTTTTTCTGGTGGTAAAATGATATGTTGCAGAAATGCAGCTTTTATGCTTCAGCACTGAAAACGTAAACCTCTGTTTTGTTGTTTTTAAATCTGCGTTGGTAGATTTTTACCTTGAGACAAAGTGGGTGTTATCTGGGGAGAAGGCGACATTAAGAACCCAGGATCCGTGTCCACTCAGTGTCCCGGCCAGGTTGGCATGTTGCCTGTAAAACAATAGCTGAAAGTTTAAAAAACAACCACTTTTTTCCCCCTTCTATATCATTTTGTGTTTGTAATTTGTCACATGTGTAACACAGGGGCATCCCTCCCCTGTTCGATGTGTATAATGAGCATCTTTGGTACAGAATACACTTCATTAACAAACTTATCAGCATCCACAAACTCACACGTCATATATTTTGATGTAGCCGTCGTCGGAGGCCGTGACCAGGAGCTGCGAGTCGGGGGAGAAAGTGAGAGACCTGATGGGCATGGCGTGCCCTGAGGAGAGAGGAGACAAGTCACTTAGTGATCAATTAATCGATTAAAAGAAAACACATTCCAGTTTAATTCATTCAAGTTAGCGCAGTATTTTCCAGCTTGTGTGAATGTGAGTGTTTGTACAAGTACAAATCTAACCGTTGGTCAAACAAAACCAGCAATCTGAACACCTTGACCTCTCACACTGTGGTGGACGCTATTCATTGTGTATTATTAGGTTTACTCAACAAGAACATTATTTACAGTATAACTGGTAATGAAAACAATCACTCGTTGCAGCACGAGATCCATTATTTATTACATAAATACTGAATGATAATATTTGAACCGACCTTCCAGTGTGTGGAGTAGCTTTCCAGTGGCGATGTCGAAGATGTTGATGATTCCGTCGATGGCTCCGCTGGCCAGGTATTTTCCATCAGGGCTCTGAGGGGCAAAACAGAATAAAACCAATCGAAATCAATTATAAAGACAACTTCCAAATATAGACACGAGACTGGATGAGCTATTGCTTGTTCTAAAAGCATTTATTTTTATTTTTTAAAAGCATTGGACCCGGAGAGAAAGGATTAACCATGTTAATAGAAGAAAGAAGAAACACAAATCAGGATGAGTTACTGTAAAGACGAGGCACTGAGGTCTCGATCCTTAGAGACACCACCCGGCTGACCAAAAAGGACAATTTACGGTTCCTTACGTAAGCTATGCTCAAGATGAATTTCCCTCGAGTGTCCAGAGAATATTCCTTCTTGCCACTCTCCACACCGAAGATGTTGACCTTGCCATGGTGGCTTCCTGTGGCGATGTGTTTGGAGTCTGGGGAGAAGGCGACTGACCAAGCGTCAACTAGAGGGGAGAGCAGAAAGGTAGAGAGGGAAGGTTGAGCAAATCAAACTGGTTCTTTTCAGGGAAATGTCTATATAATACATATAGTCCACCTCCTGTATTTTTAGTGTCTATACTGTATTTTTTCTACTGTCTTGTAACCGTACTAAAATACACCACGTCCCAAGAGAGGAAAAAAAAAAAGGTCTGCAGTCCACTGACCCAGACCGACCACTGAGTGAAATGGAGTGTCACTGATGGGAGGTGACATGACACCAGATGAAGTACAGCTTGGTTCAACATACACAACAACAGAGAGGTTTCTGGTCGTGGGGCTGAGAGGAAAAAATAAAACAAGCTCGCTGTGCTACACAGCAGAGTAGACAAGCTGTCATCCCCTGCAGGTTTGCTTTTACACTAAACAGAGTGAAAATTTCCAATGTAGTGACCTTATTCCAGCACCGTGTGCTAGACAATAAGAGAGGTAAATGAAGACTCAATACAACACAGAATAAGACCACATTCACAAAATCAAATCAGCTACCTTCTTTCATCAGAAGTATATGTTTAGGAGCAGAGTTATTCAAAATGAGTCTGCTTACAGGCATCAGACTCTCAATAAAAGGGAATTATCTCAGCCCGGATCTGTTCAAAGATCATCAGAGTCAAACAAAAAGATCTGAATTATTTCTGCAACCAACAAATCCTTCAGAAAGCAGTGAGCATTTTCAACGGGTCATGGTCTTGAAAGTGAATTTTCTATTATTCTATTTTCTATTGCCACCAGGGACATTCCCTCTGCAATCTAACTTTTAAATGATCCGTGGGTTTCTTTTTTTACCATAATCTTTTATGTATATATTTTATTCCACATTTTAGCTCCTTGGTGTATTTGTTTCTTTGTATGTTGCTGTGTTTCCTAACTAATCGCCCTTTGGTGAGACTTTTTTAAATTTGATCTTATAGTCTGTCATCAGTTTGATAAATGGATAATTAAGTTGATAAGTTAAAAAGGTAAGATACAGGTATAAATGCAGGGCTGTGTATGCACATTTTCATGTAAAAGATCATTAAAGGGGTGATAGTATTTTTTGTGTCTGCTGTTTTTTTGTACTTTATTATTGTCTGACAAACCTCATTTTTGTATTTATGTTTATTGTTAATATATCTAAATGAATACAAATTTAAGTGACAAAAAAAGAAAAGGTAAGATACTAAACCATAAGGAACATGAATTTAAAGTACACAGAAGGCAAAAGATGCCTTACTCAAACTCCAAATGTAATGTATATTTAGTTCAGAAGTTAGATATAGAGCTGAGGGTAGCATGAGCTCTCTCCTCAACACGTTATCCTAACCCCCAATACGAATTAATTAAAAGAAATGTCACTGATCCTCTGAGGCGCAGTCGTACGTACCTGGTCCGGCGTCCATAGACCTGATCTGTTTTCCAGAATCCAGGTCCCAGATACGGATGTGCGCATCGAGGGAGCTGGAGGCGGCGATGGCTCCGTTGTGACTGATGTCCACTGACACCACGCCCAGCTGGTGGCCCTCCAGAGTCCACTGCAGCTCCAGCTTTTCGTCTGACCTGCAGGAACAGGGTGAGATTATTCGGTCACGTAATGTCAAATGTATTCAACTCAACTTCGAAGCCAACACGGACAACATATTCTTAAAAATGCTCAGAAACAAAACAAAAAAACATCCGCAATTCAAACTCTGTACGGCCATGATGTGAAAGATTTTAAAGATGTTTTATTTTATTTTATTTTATCATGTGCATATACAGAGAACAATCCAGACGTTACAAAAGAAGAGAAAACCCAAAGACAATATCGTGCAAAAAAAAGCACTCACCATTTCCAGACTTTAACCGAATCATCTAGTGAGCCGGTGACGATAGTTTCTGACCCGTCCGACTCACTTTTACCCCACGCTGCTGTCCAGATAGCATCATCGTGTGCTGAGAGGAAACAAACACGGGTTAAAACACGTGGTGACAGCGTGAGTACAAGTGATGTTTAAAACAAGCAGGGCAGTTATTATTGTCGACAAATCCAATGAAAAAAATATTGTAATTTGTTAGTATGTCTGAATACGGTCTGACTTTGCCGGCCTATCTGTTGCTCTCAGTGCCAAGCCTGTTAGTTACTGAAGATTTGTAAATTAAAAACAGAATGGTGAAAGTAAAGTTTCAGTTTTGTCAACTTCATTAAGCATACGTTGCCATGCGCTTCTCCCCAACGGACCTACGGATACAAACACCTCACCCTGAACTCATGCACCTTTCAATTATCTTATCCGTAACTGCACTACAATTTAACAGTATACCATTTGCACTGCTTGCAATATGTGCACCTTGCTAGATTTGACTTGACTACCACTGCACAGCATTTTCACATGTAAAGTTATTCCACCTATTTATTTCAACTTGAAGTATTGTATCATTTTTTTTGCATATGTCTGCCATGTTACAAGCTGCTGTTACAGCTAAACGTTCTGCTGGAATCCATGAAGTTCTCATTAATACACATGTGGGTGAGTATTTATAGCAGGCTGGTGAATGTGGAACTGACTTAAAATGTATTTCAGGAATGATGTTCAAGGAACATTGTCACCCAGTACTTCTGTGTGGCTCACTGGTTTGAATTGAATTGATTTTGGAGAACAGTGGAGCTCTAAAAGGCACAGAAGACTAGAAGACTTTAGCTACACCGACAATACTTGCTAATTAGTAGAATATAGAGTCTTTGGGGGGGACAAAGAAAAAGAAGAAGAAGACAGGTTTGAACCCTGGAGAAAAGTAGTGGTAGTAGTTCTGAATAACA